>NC_069787.1:59351522-59658189 GCF_027406575.1 Nycticebus coucang
TTTTTTATGGTTTCCATTTGCCTGTACTATAGGTGTCCATCCCTTCACCCTGAGTCTATTTTTATCCTTTAAGGTAAGGTGAGATTCTTGTATACAGAAGATATCTAGTCTGAGTTTATGTATCCAGTCAGCCAGCCTGTGCCTTTTCAGAGGACAATTTAAATCATTCACATTAATTGAGAGAATTGATAAGCCTGGTTGTATTTTTGGTGTCATGATTCTTTGATGTCTAGTGGACATTTTTAATCCTTTCATCACTGTGGTTGTTGGATTTTGTTCAAAAATTTCTGAGTGAGTTTACTTTGGAGGTAGAGCATTGCACTGGTCATTGTGGAAGATGGGTTTGAGGATATCCTGGAGAGCTGGTTTAGTTATGGCAAATTTCTTCAACATGTCAATGTCGTTAAAGTATTTGATTTCTCCATCACAAATGAAACTCAGTTTAGCTGGGGTACAGAATCTTGGGCTGGAAGTTGTTTTGTTTTAGGAGACTGAAGGTTGATGACTATCTTCTTCTGGCTTGAAACGTTTTGGCTGAGAGATCTGCATTCATTCTGATATTTCTCCCTTTGTAGGTGATGCTTTTCTTAGGTCTGGCTGTTTGCAGAATTTTCTCCTTTGACTCAACTTTTGCAAACTTAATCACAATGTGTCTAAGAGATGCTTTATTTGTATTGAGTCTTGCTGGAGTTTTGAAACTGTCTGCTATCTGAAGTTCTGTATCTCTTGCAATGCTTGGGAAATTCTTTTCCAAAATCTCTTGGAGTAGAGCATCTGTACCTTTAGGACGATCCTCCTCTTCTTCGGGAATTCCTATAGGACGAATGTTTATCTTTTGGAGTGATTCCACAACTCTCTCAGGGAATGATCTGTTTTTACTCTTCATTTGTCTGCCTCTTTGAGTGTTTGGGAACATTCAAAAGCTTTGTCTTCAGTTTCGGAGATCCTTTCTTCTGCCTGGTCAACTCTATCACTGAGGGATTCTACTGTATTTTGGAGTTCCTCAACTAACTTTTTCATTTCCTTGAGCTCTGCTATCTCTTCTCATTATGTCCATATCTTTGATGACTTGGGCTTTGAATTCATTAATTTCTTGAGACAACTTTAGAACTACTCTTTGGAATTCAATTTCTATCTTTTCTTCCATTCTATTTATCTTATTTGCCATCCATATTCTAAATTCGATTTCTGACATTGCTGAAATGTTTACGCACATGATATCTTGTCATTTGTTATATCTCCTTTGTCATTTCTTGGTGGGGGGTGATCTACTCTGGTTATTCATGTTGCCAGAGTTCTTCTGTTGGGTCCACACCATATTTATTTTCCACCGTTTGGTTATTAGAACTGGTAGGGTGAGATTGAATTAGGGTTCCCAGGTAGTAGAGATAGCACCTTACCAAAGCGCTAGGTTTTGTATTGTGGCTCATCTCCTAGAACCTTACAGAGGCCTCTTTCAGAGTTTTAACCAGAGACTCTGAGGACCTACTTGGTGAGATAGCTCAAGCTATTTGATTTCTCCATTCAAAGAGAGCCAACCTCTACCCTATCCTAAGAAATCACAGTATTAGGTTTAAATCTCAACCGTGAAGAGATACAAACAGCTGCAGTGCCCAACCCCCACCCTTCAGTTCTTTTCTGCTACAGAACTCAAAGGTCAACCTCAGAATGTCCCCGAGTGGACAGCCCCAGATACAGGTTCCAACCAAATTGTCTCAGGCAGTGCAAACCCTTTCCAACAGAGAGGGATTCAAGGGTCTCCAATAGCGCAATTATAGCCAGGAATCCACACTCCTGCCTGCCAGACTCAGTCCACACTGTTGTTTGCTTCTCTGTTCACAGGCCCAGCTGGAGCCAGGGGCCACACTCCCACCCACCAGTCTCAGTCCACTGCCTGGCAAGCCTCTATTCGCAGGCTCTGTTTGAGTCAGGGTATGGCTCCATCCTCTGGTCTCAGTCCACACACAACTAGCCTCTGCTTGCCAGACAAATTGGAGTCAGGGGACTGTGTCCCCACCTGCCAGTTTCAGTCCACTGCCTGGCAAGCCTATGTTTGCAGGCTCTGTTGGAGTCAGAGTACCGCACTCCGCCCGCAGGTCTCAGTCCTCACCTGGTAAGCCTCTGCTCACCAGCCCCGCTGGAGACAGTGGGCCACATCCTAGCCCTTAGGTCTTGGTTCACACCCAGTAAGCCACTGCTTAAGGATTCTGTTGGAATCAGGGGATGACGCCCTTGCTCTCAGGTCACTGTCCACACCTATCAAGTCTCTGCTTGCAGGCCCAGCAGGGGCTGGGGACCAGCCCTGTTTGCCGAACTCAGTCCACATGGGGCAACCACTCTCCCACTGTGCGTGCCATCAGAGCTGGGGGTTCTGCAACCCATCACACCAGACACACCCCAAACTAAGGGTCAATACTACCACTGGCCGGGCATAGACATAACCAGGGGACTACTGCTTCTCCCGCTGAGTGTCCCTTTCTTCCCACACCCTCTTTCTTCCCTTTTAGTCGCAGATTCCATCTTGATGGTTGGCAATCCACACTATGCCCAGATCTCTCAGAACAAGACCAAACACTTTGTGCTCTGCAGGGGGCAGAACTTCAGACCACCATGTGAGGGGGAAAGGGTGTACTGGGAGTTTGGACTTGTGGGGGAAAATATCTGTTCAATTTTATGCCTGGCAGGTGGTGTCTAGGTTTATAAGTGGGACCTCCCTGGAGAAAGAGACCTGGAGTTTAGCGGCTCTCTCCAGCAAGGTAAAATGAGAGATCTTTTGTTCCCTGCTTGTTTGCAGATAGCCTGCAGCAGGCCCCCTGCTTGGGGAATGGGTCTCCCATCCTCTAATTGATAGGCTTTGTACCTGTAATTTGGTTTCTTGAATGCTCTTCCTTGGACTTACAGCTTGCTGAACTTCTTTCTTGGCTCAGCTCCCCATCTTTGGTTTCATAGAGTCCCATTCTGTCCAGTTTTTCTTCCTCTGCTCAGGAGCCTCTGCTGAGGGTTGCTACTAGTTGGCCATCTTCCCAGAATTCCCTCTTGTTGGTTTTTAAAAATCCAAAAGAAGGCTGACTAAGATGAGGCCATTCTTTTTAGGACAAGCAGTCTTGGGCCCAAGGCTGCCTGCTTGGAGAACACAGGAGGAGGGAGCCTGAGAAGAAATAGATCTGTGCTGGGAACCCAGAAGCTCCAGTTGATATTCTGTTCTTGACCTGATGAGAAAAGACAGATTGTCCTTATCTCTGTTGCTGCAGGCCTGACAGGGACTTGTGGGCTCAAACACATATAAACTGTTTTGAATTTTGTTAAGTTTTAAGCCAAGATCATTTGTCAACTATTTTGATCTCAGATTTGAATTCAGGGATAAAGGGAGGAGCCATTGACCTGATGGGGATATCACAGCCCATTCACGAAAACAATCACCAGCATTGCAGAGGGGGGAATGTGTGAAGCTCTGGAGTGCCACAGGGGCCCTGACTCATCATTGGCTCCAAAGTGTCCAGGTTGAGTATTTAAGAGCTGTAGGAGCATAGTGCAATGAGATTCAGGGATATGGATCATCATGGGGTCTTCTGCCAGCTAGGGAAGGTATGGGGAATGTGCCCAGCCCAGGCCTGTCTGTGCTGGGAGTGGAGATGCAAGGTGAGTCCCTTCAGTGCACATGGGATTGCAGCACAGTGAGCTGCCACCCACTGCCACTGTTCGAGTCAGTACAACTGCTGTGTGCCTGTTCTTGTCAGAGAGCAAAGGCCAGCTGTCCCGGAGAACCCAGCTTTGCCTGTTGCCACCTAAGCGTCACCATCTCTGAATTGCTAAAGGTGTTCCTTTCAGCTCTGTTGTTCTGGTGCTAAATAATAAATAGCATTTTCTGGTCTGCTGGCCGGTAATGTCCTGTTGCCCTTGCCTACTGGGCCTGTCTAGATCTCTTTGGTACCTTGAATTCAAGGTGGCTTGAATTTATGGTGTGGTAGCCAAGATTGTAGACCAAAGAGAGTCTTGAGCCAGACTGCCTGGGTTAAAATCTCCCCCATACCATTTACTAGATGATCTTGAGTAAATGTCTTAACTGCTTTATTCCTCATTGAAAATTACATCTTATACTTGCAGCTAATTGTCTGCAACCCTACCTACCTTATAGGGTTGTTACAGGGATTAAATGTGATTGTACATATATAGCACTTAGCAGAGCACTGCATGAGTATGTGGTCTCTAATAACATGCTATTCCTTGTCCTATTCAGAAAGGATTTCCAGAGACTGGGTGGCTTAGGTCTGGTCTACTAACTTGTAACCTTCAGTGAGCAGAGCCCTGTCTTGTTTAGCGCTATCCTTGGCACATAAGAAGTACTTCATAAATATTTGTTATATGCGTGAAATAGCCTGCACAGAGCTGACAAGCCGAATTAAAGGACTTCTTTTTTTTTTTTTTTTAGACGGAGTCTCACTATGTCTCCCTCAGTAGAGTACTGTAGCATCACAGCTCACAGCAACCTCAAATTCTTGAACTTAAGCAATTCTGTTGCCTCAGCCTGCCGAGTAGCTGGGACTACAGGCCACAATGCCTGGCTATTTTTATTTATTATTATTATTTTAGAGACAGAGTCTCACTTTCTCACCCTCGGCATAGTGCCATGGTGTCACAGCTCATAGCAACCTCCAGCTTTTGGGCTTAGGCGATTCTCTTGCCTCGGCCTCCTGAGTAGCTGGGACTACACAGGCACTTGCCACAGCACCCAGCTGAATTAAAGGACTTCTTAAGGATCCCTTGGCCCTGTGAGTTTTAGAAAATATTTACTCTTGTGACATGAGACCCTCTCATAGTCTACTCAAGACATTAAATTAATCTGATATATGTGTCCTCAAATTTTTTTTTTTTTTTTATTGTTGGGGATTCATTGAGGGTACAATAAGCCAGGTTACACTGATTGCAATTGTTAGGTAAAGTCCCTCTTGCAATCATGTCTTGCCCCCATAAAGTGTGACACACACCAAGGCCCCACCCCCCTCCCTCCATCCCTCTTTCTGCTTCCCCCCCATAACCTTAATTGTCATTAATTGTCCTCATATCAAAATTGAGTACATAGGATTCATGCTTCTCCATTCTTATGTGTCCTCAAATTTTATGGTTTTTGGCCAGGGCTGGGTTTGAACCTGCCACCTCTGGCATATGGGACCGGCGCCCTACTCCTTGAGCCACAGGCACCACCCCGTGTCCTCAAATTTTAAATGTTAGTATGAGCACTACTGCTCACCAGAAAATGGAGCGAACACCAGGCCTTCCTCAGATAGTTTACCTCAGAGGGGCTATCTGTGAGGCCAGGAGCATTTTATCACCAACAGGTTGTCTACAGATGGGTGGGTGGATATGGAGCCCTATGATAAGGACATTACCTAGGACCCTGGTTGTGATCGGTAGTCCCTACTTAAAAAACAAAACAAAAACAAAAACAAACAAAAAAACAAATCTTAAGAAAAATTTCAAACCCACCAGGGTAGAGGAGACAGTAAAGTGATTGACACGTGCACCCATGGCCTAGTTTCAGTGACTGTCAGCATTTTGCTTTGTTTTTGTCTATCCTCAGCTTCTTTGTATTGTTGCTGTTTTTGCTGGTGTATTTTAAATTCTAGAAATTATATCATGTCACCTGTAAATTCTTCAGTATTTATCTCTAACAGGTACATCAATTCAACGTGACCAGCGATGTCATCATACTCAACACTGGTAACAGTGATTCCTTAATATCATGTAAGACCCTTCCGTGTTGTGTTTCCATAAGCTAAAAAGTCCACACAGTGCACTGTACCCAGTACACAGTGCAGTGTACTGTTCTCATTGGGTTGATAGGTCAGGTAAGTTTCTTTTATTCAGTGCCACCTGCCACGTGCCACCTTTTATTCAGTGCCACCTGCTCTTCTGTATTTCGTGTAAACTGGTTTATATTTGTTTATATTTGGATTCAAGATTTTTTTTTTGCAAGTCTACATTGTAAACTTTCTGTTGCATCATATGAGGCACATAATATCTGTCCCACTTTTAGTGTACTTAAGATGGATCAGTGGTTTCAGCTTTTGTCAGACTGATGCATCCAACATAAAGGTCTCCATCAAACTTTCACCTAATCGTTTTAGCAGCCATTGATCACTGCCTATATATATTTTCTCATTAATTACCCATTTCTATTCTTCTTGCATTTATTGCCTATTTTTCTTTAAAAACTGTCCCTGATGAGCTTTGAGTACCCTGAAATGAGTCTATAAAGGAAAGATCAACACTTGATTTCTTTCCTTTTATTCGTCAATTAGGATATTATGAGTTGGTGCTTTAGCAACCTCCAAATATGACCAGTGAGATTATTTAAAGTATCATTATGAAGTCAAGGCTTTTTGTACATTAGATTGTTTTTATCTACTGCAGTTACTTGTTCGATGGTCACTAATCTCAGGTTATCCCTGCTCTGTCATTGGCCACACTGTCATGGGAGCTGATGAGACTTTTGGCTCTTAAGTGTAAAAAGTGCTCTAATAAACAGGTAGGAGGAAAAGTAGATGGACTTAATGCTAGAAAGCCACATGAAGAAAGCATTTCATGGAGGATGGACTGGTGAACTGTGTCCTGCTGCCAACAGGAATCAAAGATGTGATTGTGGATGAGTGATCACTCAGCATTGATTTGGTAATGGGAAAGTCCCTGGAGAGCTTGGTAAGATGGCAGTGGGAGTGAAAACATTGAGAGGAAAGAAATTAGAATGAGCATAGAATGGTTTTAACATATTTTACTATAAAGAGAAAGAAGAAGATGGATGGTAGCTGGGAAGGGAAATGGGATCAAGAGAACGCCGTTTATATATATATATATATATTTTTTTTTTTTTTTTTTGAGACAGAGACTTAAACAGTTGCCCTGGGTAGAGTGCCACGACGTCACAGCTCATAGCAACATCCAGCTCCTGGGCTCAAGTGATTCCCCTACCTCCGCCTCCCAACTAGCTGGGACTACAGGCACCCAACACAATGCCTGGCTATTTTTTGGTTGCAGCCATCATTGTCGTTTGGCAGGCCCAGGCTGGATTCGAACCCGCCAGCTCAGGTGTATGTGGCTGGCACCTGAGCTGGCGGTACCAGGTGTATGGTACCTGGTGTGTAGATGCTTGAGCCACAGGTGCCGAGCCAGAAAGCCATTAATTTTATTCATGGGGTTTTTGGGGTTTTTTTGTTTGTTTGTTTTTTTAAACTTTATTTTGAAATAATATTAAGTTTTGTTTTTTGACTGGGACTGGGTTTGAACTCGCCACCTCTGGTATATGGGGCCGGCACTCTACTCCTTTGATGAAATAATTTTAGATTAAAATAATTTTAGAGTTGCAAAGTTAGTACAGTTATACTCTTTGCTTAGATTCCTTGAATGTTTATATTTATCAAAACTCAGAAATGAACTAATTGTTACAGTAATATTAACTAGACCACAGTTTTTCTAAGATGAGAGAAATGACAGCATGATTATATGAAAAGCTATGAAGGAGACATTCAGTGGGACTGCAGTTGAGGAAGTGACAATTTTTAGGGGATGATAAGTTGATTAGCTGTTAAATATTGAGCATCTACTTATAGTCACTGAGATAGACATTTAAGATAGGAAAGTATAAAACAAAGATTATCTTGAGAAGCAACTTTTAAATACTTTGGGAAACAGTGTTTTTATAAACCTAGAAAGTGATAGATTTTGTCTAGAAAGAACTTTATTACACAGTAGACATTTTAACAAGATTAAAAGTGAAAATGTTTTGGAGGAAAAACAAAGTATATTTTGCAACCATCACTGGTTGAAGGAGAAGCTATAGAGGATGGGTGACAAGTCACTCAAGTGACAGATCATACGGGTGGAAGGGAGAAGGGCAGTGGGAAAGGTTGCACCTGTGCTCTAGAGGCAGCGCTCGGGATTATTACTGGATGCACGGCACAAGTATGTGAGTGTGTGCGGTGACTGTCAAACAATCCAAGGGCATGTGTCTCCTACTGAGAATTTTTTTTTCCTTTTTGAATGGAAAATAGCAATTTCCTTCATTCCTGGGTATTGCAGATAATCATACACTGATAATTTAACTCGAGAGCTGTTATTTCATTTATTTTAAATAAAACTCAAAGAAGTGTACTGTTCTCATCTTAGAGAAAATAGTGAGATGTCTTGTCTTTAATATTACTCTTTTTTAATATGCACATAAGCTATCAGTGTGGTGATGACATATAAAGATACTTACTAACCTGCCATCAAATCAAGGCATGCATTTTTAAATGTTTTGTGCTCAGGAATTCAAAACGTTTCTAGCTGCGTTGAGCAGCTGCCTTGATCTGGTGTGTTCTGAGTTCTTAAAACCCTGCAGTAACCGATCAGCCTAATCTAGTCCCTTCTATCTCATCCCCATGTGTCACTACAAGAGCATAACAAAATTTCATCTATTCTTTTTTTCTTTTTTGATTACCTAAGAAAATGACCATAACAAGTTAAATAATATAGATGTTCACTAAAATGCTGAAGTCCTCTTCTCCCCATCCCTTTCCCTCACATAGAACCTCTGTATAAAGAGCTTGCTAGGTATCTTTTAGACATCTGATACTGTATTAACCATGTACACATTGTGTTGTGTATTTTATTTTATAACACACTCCAAGTTATGGATGAGCACTATAATGTACTTGATTGTATCTCTATGATAGTTTATGGCTGTTTACAAACAATGTTGCATTTAACAGACTTGTTTGTATAATTTTTGTGCACATATTCCTGTAAAATTACTAGTAGTATCACTTCTGGATCAAAATAGGTAGTGCCCAATTATCCTACAACATACCTAATCAATTTTAATAGGACATGAAAGTGTCCATTTCTGGCCAACACTAGATATCCTCAGTTTTTGAATATTTTTTTCCCAAAATAGTTGGATGAAGATAATTTTTTTTTTTTTTGAGACACAGTCTCACTGTGTCACCCTCGGTAGAGTAACGTGACGTCACAGCTCACAGCAACCTCAAACTCTTGGGCTTAAGTAAGTCTCTTGCCTCAGCTCCCAAGTACCCGGGACCACAGGCACCTGCCACAACACCTGACTAATTTGTTGTTGTTGTTGCAGTTGTCATTGTTTAGCAGGCCCGGGCCAGGTTCAAACCCACCAGCCCTGGTGTATGTGGCCAGCGCCCTAACCACTGAGCATGGGTGCTGAGCCAGGATGAAGAGAATTTTTTTAATTAACAATTTTCTGATTATTCCATAGCATTTTTTCCATGAAGTTTTTAGCCATTCTTGTCTCTTCTTTTGAGAATGGCTTATATCCATTTTGATGTCTTTTTATAAAGATTTTTAAGTCTTTATAAAAATAGAATGAGTGCCAATCCTTTGTCAGATATATTGCATTTTTCCTGGTTTAATACTAGTTTCTCAATTCTTTTGTAACTTCTACCAGAGTTTTAAATTTATATGTAACCAAATATGTCTTTTCCTTTGTCTTTTATGGATATATTTTCTTCTGATCTTTTTTAGAAAAATGCAGGCTTGTCTGTTTTTACAAAGTGTAGAAGCCTAGGGAGAAGAAACAAAACAGGAAGCAGAGTGGTTGGGGATGTGGTGTGGTGGAAGGAAAATGCCTCCAGACTTAAAGGGACCTAAATCATCCCCATTCTACAACTGTGTAATCTGCTTCCCTCTATCACGTGGGTAGGACCATGTGATTTTAAATGCCTTTACAATTGTATGATTAAAAAATAGGCTACCATTCTGATGAGAGATGTTAAAGGACTATCTTAACTGTCTTCAAAGATTTGATTAATTTCTGCAGTGACTATTATTTATAACTCCATTGTTGACAGAATAAGTAGTAGTCTTGGACTTAAGTAAGGGAAAAGTTCAGTTTGAGGTAGAGGACTTTTTGGACTATACTGTTGATCAAGAGTCAGAGCACAGAAGACATGGTGGAATCACCATTAACAAGAAATAAAAATGATTTTTGCCCATTGGGATTTAAGATAGACTTGACTGGGATGGGGCTGGATTGATAGTGCCCCAGCTTCAGAAAAAGGAATTTTAGACAGGTTTTTTTTTTTTTTTTTTTTTTTTACTTAGGCATTTCGTGGATACAAAAACTGGTGAGTTTGCTAGTGGTTCTTTCTTTTAAGATGATTTTCTCCCGGCGGCGCCTGTGGCTCAGTGAGTAGGGCGCCGGCCCCATATGTCGAGGGTGGCGGGTTCAAACCCAGCCCCGGCTGAACTGCAACCACAAAAAAAAAACTAGCCGGGCGTTATGGCAGGCGCCTGTAGTCCCAGCTGCTCCGGAGGCTGAGGCATGAGAATCGCGTAAGCCCAACAATTGGAGGTTGCTGTGAGCCGTGTGATGCCACGGCACTCTACCTGAGGGCAGTACAGTGAGACTCTGTCTCTACAAAAAAAAAAAAAAAAAAGATGATTTTCTCCTCCTTTTTGTTGAAGAATCAAGAAGATAGGAAGTACCCAGGACAGAGGTTCATGAACACAGAGGTCCATTACAGGAAGCATCTGAATGCTTGCTTTGAAAAGTGAAAACTATCTCTCTGTATAAATTTATTTAAGAGGCAGGATTGCACTTTGTCCTCCAGGCTGGAGTACAGTGGCATCATCATAGCTCTCAATATAACCTCTAATTCCTGGACTCAAGTGATCCTCCTGCCTCAGTTTCTCAAATAGCTAGGAATACAGGCATATACTGCCACATCTAGCCAAGTTTTTTTTTTTTTTTTTTTTTAAGACAAGAGTTTCACTCTGTCACCCTCAGTAGAGTGCTATGGCATCACAGCTCACAACAATCTCAAACTCTTGGGCTGTTGTTTAGCTTGCCCAGTCCAAGTTTGAACCCACCAACTTCAGTGTATGTGGCTGGTGCTGTAAGCACTGTGCTACGGGCGCTGAGCCAGCTAAGTTTTTTTTTTTGAAATTTTTTTTTTTTTGTAGAGACACGGGGTCTTACTATGTTGCCCAAGCTTGGTCTTGAATTCCTGGCCTCAAGTGATCTTCCTGCCTCAGCCTCCAAAAGTACTGGGAGATTATAGGAATGTGCCATTAATAAACCTTTAATATTATTTAGAGGCAGCAGAAAAACCTAAATCTATACTGAACTTAATGATTAAGGAGCAACACATTTAAATGAAAGTTTTACTATATTAGGACAGCCAACATGGGATCATGTTTTGAAACTGTCTCTGGTATAGGAATTAAAAAATATATACACATATATTGAGTACACAGTGTGGCTGCCTCTGCTGGAGTGAAACAGCATGCCACACTATTTTGCAAGGTTCACAGAGCTAGCAGTCTGCAACAAGGGTTAGTTTAAGTTCTTAGTCTGGCCATAGAAATGCTCGTTATCAACAGGAACCTGTAGTGAACATCACTCTACTTCCCTCTCTGGCAAAGGCCACCTTAGAAATCCCAGGCTTTTTGGGTCTTGTCCTTAGATCTGATGTCCACAAGCTTCCCTGTTCTAAACTCCTCAGAGCCAGGACTAGGAAACCCAGACTCTCCTGGGGAAGCTGCATCAGTCACTTTGGCAGGTCACTGAGCGGGAAGAGAGCTAGTCACCAGGGGCCCACCCTATGCTACTCAGGCAGCCTCCTGGCACTTCTGGCAGTGCTGTTGGAAACAGGACCCACCTCTTAGCTGGGCACACTCCAGTCATCCTCACTTCTTCTCCTTCTTGCCAACCCTTTCAGGACCTCATCAGGTCCAATCCCAGGCTGCTGTGCGCCCCAGCAGGACAAAGCCCAGATCATGTTGCTCCCTACAGCACAAGTGCCCCCCACGCTGGGTAAGAGCTGCACCAGGTGTTGTGAGTGATGAGTTTGGGGTCAACATATTTCTGCTAATAAGCATTGCTATGTCTGAGAGCTATTCCTGAAAGATGTTTTGTGGTTTAGTTTGAGACATGATTAATATGTTTAGATTAGTGTACTGATAAAATCTGCTTCATAAGAAATAAATTAGTATGCCCCTTCCGAAAGTTTTTTGGGAGCTGGTCCCACTAAACAACTGAAGCGAACTATCATCATTTTGGAGATTTGAAAAAATTCAGACAAGGGCTTGACTCAGTCTACCTTTTTGTTATTTTAAACCACTAATAAAGTGATACTTTATAAATACTACTATAGGATTTCCATTAGTTAAGATGGCATTTACTAGGCTTTACTAACAGATAAATCAAGGTTTATTTAATGTTTATGTCATGTTCCATCTTGGACTCTGCTAGGAGTGTTGGGGGTAAAGGGCTAGGGGTCCCTGGGGTGTTTTTTTGTTTGTTTGTTTTGTTTTTCAGATTAATATGAGGGTACAAACAACTAGGTTACATTGTTTGTTAGGAAAAGTCCCAAGGTTTATTTGAGTCCTTCTCCTAGGAGGTTTGCTATATATCCCTACATTGTGCCCGTTAGGTGGGAGCTTACTGAACTCCTCCCCTGCCTCTTGAATTTAACTGTTTTTCCTCTCATATGGAAGTGTTCATCTACTAGTTTCAAATTAGTATTGAATACATGGGATGCTTGTTTTTTCATTCTTGAGATACTTTGCTAAGGATAATGTGCTTCAGCTCCATCCAGGTTAATGCAAAAGATATAAAGTCTCCATCTTTTTATGTCTGAATAATATTCCATGACACACACACACACACACACACACACACACACACACATACATACATATACCAGCGGTTCTCATCCTGTGGGTCAAGATCCCTTTGGGGGTCTCGTGCGTATCAGATATCTACATTACGATTCATAACAGTAGCACAATTACGGTAATGAAGTAGCAACGAAAGTAATTTTATGGTTGGGGGTCACCACAACATGAGGAACTGTATCAAAAGGTCGCTGCATTAGGAAGGTTGAGAACCACTGACGTATACATACATACCAACGTTTATTAATCCATTCATGGTTTGATGGGCAGTTGAGTTGTTTCCACATGTTGAGCTGCTATAAACTGGGCTGCTATAAACATTTGAGTGCAGATGTCCTTATGGTAAAATGATTGTTTTTCTTCTGGGTAGATACCTAGTAATGAGATTGCAGGATCAAATGAAAGTTCTACTTTTAGCTCTTTGCGGATTCTCCATACTTATTTCCAAAAAGGCTGTATTCGTTTGCAATCCCACCAACAATATATTAAGTGTTCCCTTCTCTCTGCACCTTTGCCAACATCTGCAGCTTTGGGACTTTGTGATGTGGGCTTTTCTCACTGAGGTTAGGTGACATCTCAAGGTGGTTTTGATTTACATTTCTCTGATGCTTAGGGATGATGAGCATTTTTTTCATGTTTTTTTTTTGTTGTTGTTGTTTGTTTTTGCTATTTTTCTGTCCTTTGGGGAGAAAGTTTTATTCATTCTTACCCAGGGATTAATTTGGTAGTTTGCTCTTTTCTCGTTGGTTTGCTTGAGTTCTCTGTAGATTCTGTTCATTAGCCCTGTGTCAGATTTGTAAGATGTGAATATCTTCTCCCATTTTGAAGGTTTGTCTGCTTTGTTTATTGTATCCTTAGCTGGGCAGAAGCTTTTAAGTTCGATCAGGTCCCATTTATTTATTTTTGATGCTGCTGTCATTGCCAAAGGGGTCTTCATGAAATCCTTCCCCAGGCCTATATTGTTCAGAGTTCTTCCCATGCTTTCTAAAAGCAGTAATTTTCTTTCTTTTTTTTTTTTTACATTTATTTTATTTTATTTTTATTAAATCATAGCTGTGTACATTGATATAATCATGGGGCATCATTCACTAGCTTCACAGACTGTTTACCAAGTTTCACATATACCCTTGTAAGATGCATCACTGGTGTAATCCCACCAATCCCCTTCCCTCTACCCACCTGCCCCTTCCCTCCCCTCCCTTTCCCCCTTCCCCCAGTTTCATAGTAGGGCTGAGTACATTGGGTACTTTTTCTTCCATTCTTGAGATACTTTACTAAGAAGAGTATGTTCTAGCTCCATCCATGTAAACATGAAAGAGGTAAAGTCTCCATCTTTCTTTAAGGCTGCATAATATTCCATGGTGTACATATACCACAATTTATTAATCCATTTGTGGATCGATGGGCACTTGGGCTTCTTCCATGACTTAGCAATTAGGAATTGAGTTGTAATAAACATTCTGGTACAAATATCTTTGTTATGATGTGCTTTTTGGTCTTCTGGGTATATGCCCAGTAGAGGGATTACAGAATTGAATGGCAGATCTATTTTTAGATCTCTAAATGTTCTCCATATCTCTTTCCAAAAAGAATGTATTAATTTGCATTCCCACCAGCAGTGCAAAAGTGTTCCCTTTTCTCCACATCTGTGCCAACATCTCTGGTCTTGGGATTTTGTGATATAGGCTAGTCTCACTGGAGTTAGATGGTATCTCAAAGTAGTTTTGATTTGCATTTCTCTGATGATTAAAGATGATGAGCATTTTTTCATATGTCTGAAGGCCACGCGCCTGTCTTCTTCAGAGAAGTTTCTCTTCAAATCCCTTGCCCAGCCTGAGATGGGATCCCTTGTTCTATTCTTGCTAATGCGTTTGAGTTCTCTGTGGATTCTGGTTATTAAACCTTTGTCAGAGACATAACCTGCAAATATCTTCTCCCATTCTGAGGGCTGTTTGCTTGCTTTACTTACTGTGTTCTTGGCTGTGCAGAAGCTTTTTAGTTTGATCAAGTCCCAGTAGTGTATTTTTGAAGCTGCTTCAATTGCCGGGGGGTCCTCCTCATAAAATACTCGCCCAGACTGATTTCTTCAAGGGTTTTCCCTACACTCTCCTCTAGTATTTTTATAGTTTCATGTCTTAAGTTTAAATCTTTGATCCAGTGAGAGTCTATCTTAGTTAATGGTGAAAGGTGTGGGTCCACTTTCAGTCTTCTACAGGTTGCTAGCCAGTTCACCCAGCACCATTTGTTAAATAGGGAATCTTTTCCCCACTGAATGTTTTTAATTGGCTTGTCAAAGATTAAATAACAGTAAGTAGCTGGATTCATCTCTTGGTTCTCTATTCTGTTCCAGACATCTACTTCTCTGTTTTTGTGCCAGTACAATGCTGTTTTGATCACTATCGATTTGTAGTATAGTCTGAGGTCTGGTAGCGTAAGTCCTCCTGCTTTGTTTTTATTTCTGAGTAATGTCTTGGCTATTTGAGGTTTTTTCTGATTCCATATAAAACGAAGTATTGTTTTTTCAAGATCTTTAAAGTATGACAGTGGAGCTTTAATAGGGATTGCATTGAAATTATATATTTAAAAGCAGTAATTTTCAATCATTATGCCACAGCACACCACTGCTAGAGATCTTAGGTGTGCCATGAAAATTTTTAAAGATCATTAAATAATTTTTAAAAGAAGTTCAAAGCACATTAAGTATATTCTTTTTTTACTTTATTTTTTGAACAACATAATTTAAGTATGCTACAGAAGTTCAAGTGTGGTGTGAGATTTAAAAAGAAAATGAAGAACACTCTTCTAGAGTTTTTATTGTTAGATGTCTTAGATATAAATCTTTTATCCAGCATGAGTTATGGGTCCAGTTTCAGGCTTTTACATGTGGCTAACAGTTCTCCCAGCACCATTTATTAAATAGGGATTCTTTTACTCAGATTATGCTTTTGTTTGGTTTACCAAAGATCAGATGGCAACATGAGACTGGTTTCATCTCCAGATTTTCTGTTGTGTTCCATAGATGTATCTATTTATGCCAATACCATGCTATTTTGATTTCTGTGGACTTGTAGTATAACCTGAAGTCTGATAAAGTGGTACCTCCAGATTTGTTTGTATTTCTTAGAATTGCATTGGCTATTGGGATTTCTTCTGGTTCCATATGCAATGAATATTTTATCAAGTTCTTCAAAGTATGACATGGTGTTTTAATGGATATTGCATTAAATCTGTAAATTACTTTGGGTAGTATAGACATTTTAACAACATTGATTCTTCCCAGCCATGAGCATGGTATGTTTTTCCATTTGTTAATGTCTTCAGCTATTTCTTTTCTCAGTGTTTGGTAGTTCTTGTAGAAATCTTTCATATCCTTGGTTAGGTATATTCCAAGGTATTTCATTTTCTTTGAAGCTACTGTGAAAGGAATTGTGTCTTTGATTCTCAACTTGACAGTTGTTGGGAGAATATGAAGGCTACTGATTTGTGAATGTTGAGGCATTACTGTATTTCTTGATCACTTCCAGAAGTCTCATGTTTGAGTCCCTGGGGTTTTCTAAATATAAAATTATATCATCAGAAAGGAGTAAAAAATTGACCTCTGTTTCTATTTAGATACCCTTGATATCCTTCTCTAGCCTGATTATATTGGGTAGGACTTCGGCATTATGTTGAATAGTAATGGCAATAGTGGGCACCCTTGTTAATTTCAGTTCTAAGTGGAAATGCTTTCAGTTTTACTCCCTTCAGCATGATGTTGGCTGTGGGTTATCATAGGTGGCTTCTATCAGTTAAAGAAAAGTCCTGTCTATGCCTGTGTTCTTAAGTGTCCTATCAAGAAAGAATTCTGAATTTCGTCAATCGATTTTTCTGTATTTATTGAGAGGATCTTATAGTCTTTGTTTTTGCTTCTATTGATGTGGTGAATTGTGCTTATCAGTTTGCTTAAGCCAGCCTTGCATACCTATGATAAAGCCTATTTGTTCGTAATGGATAATTTTTTAAAATGTGTAGCTGTATTCTATTTGTTAGGATTTTACTGAGTATTTTTGCATTGATATTCATTAATGATATTGGTTTGTAGTTTTCTTTTTTTGTTGGATCCTTCCCTAGTTATCACGGTGGTATTTGCTTTGTAGAAAGAAGGAGTTGGGGGCGAGTTGTTAGAATAAGTTCTACAATATAAGTATGAGCTCTTCTTTGAAGGTTTGGTAGAATTCTGGTGTAAAGCCATCTGGTCCAGGACTTTGTTTTGTTGGCAGCTTTTTTATTGTTGCAATTTTGGTGCTTGACGCTGGACTGTTCAAGAGTTCTAATTTCTGGTTAAGTTTATGGAGGTGGTGTGAATTTCAACTAATGGTCCATTTCCTCCAAATTTTCAAATTTCTGGGCATAGATTTTTTTTGTACTAATCAGTGATGACCTTTTGTATCTCTGTGTTATCCGTTATTTCTTTTTAGTTTTTGATTGAAGTTATTAGAGATCTTACTTTTTCTGTTTCTAGTTAGTCTGGCCAAAGGTTTATTGATATTATTTATCCTTTCAAAGAACCAACTTTTTGTTTTGTTAATCTTCTGGATAGTTCTTTGTTCTCAATTTCATTTAATTCTGCTCTAGTTTTGGTTATTTCTTTGCTTCTGCAGGGTTTTGAATTGAATTGTTTTTCCTTTTCCAATTTCTTGAGATGATTCTTTAGATTACTGCTTTGCACTCTGTTTTCTGGATGTGAACATTTAAAGCAACAAATCTCCCTCTTAGGACTGCTTCTGCTTTATCCCATATATTTTGATAGCTGTGGCTTCATTGTCATTTTGTTCAAGGAATCTAATGATTTCCTTCTTTATCTCCTCTTTGACCCAACATAAGGTTATTTAGTTTCCCTGACTGTATGGGGATGAAAGTTTTTGTAGGAGTTGAGTTTTATTCCATTATGCTCTGAAAAATTACAAGGTATAATTTGTATTCTTTTTAATTTGTTGAGATTTGATTTGTGTCCTAGGAAATGATCAATCTTGGAGAGTGATCCATGAGCTGATGAGAAGAATGTATATTCAGTATCATTGGTATGGAATGTTCTGCATATGTCTGTCAAGCCCATTTGTTCTAGAGTCGTGTTTATGTCCACAGTTTCTTTAGTTTTTGCTTGGAGGATCTGTTGATGTAATGTTGATGTCTCTAGGGTATTTTTAAAAGTCAGGCCCAGAAGTAGCCTATGCCACACCTGCTCATGTCTAATCACCAGAATCATGGCACACCCTGCAAGAGGGGCTGGAAAATATATGAATACACATACTTCTGTGGATGTGTGGATATCGGGTGAGCATTAACAGTCTCTGCCATATTGATTACCTTTCAGCATTATGATTAACTGTTACCCACAGAGTGCTTACCATGGACCAAGTACTTTACACACATCTTATTAATCCTCCCCAAAATCCAATGATATGGGTCCCATTAGCCCTATTTCACACTTGAGAGGATGATGCTCAGAGATGTGAAGAAATTAACTTAAGGTTTTATGTCGTAGCTTGTGTCTGGTTAGCTTCCTAACAAGCTCTGTCTAATTCCAAAGCCCAACTTGGCTTTTCCACTACACTAAGCCCAACATCTAACAGTCTTACTGCTTCATTAACATCGGTTTCCTTAGGCTTTCCCTACATCAGTGCTTTGACCTGTGCATGTGTATGCTTGAGAGAAATACACCTACATTTCTTTAAGCAGATCTGGTAAGAATTCCTTTCCCTCTTCTCATTGCCCTGTGAGTGACGCTAAACTCCACCCTCTCCTGAACCTCTGGAGGTGAAGAAATTGAAAACACTTCCCTAGTGAAAGAATTGGAATTCACCCATGGCTTCATAGGAATGTCTTCACTGCAATCACTTGATCATCCCCTAGAACTCCCCTTCCCTGCAGACCTGCTGTGACAACTGCAACCTCAAAGATTAAATGCTACATGCACAAGTCTCCTTATGCCAAACACTACAAGCTTTCACTGTTCCTGTCACCTAGTCAATGCAAATGATGGCCTCTTACCCTACTGGCAAACACAGGAAAATAAATTTCCTTCAGGAATAACTCTGCTTGAAATGTACAAGCAGAATATTGGAACTGGGTTTTAGGGGCCTTGGTTATATACCATTTGTAAAATGCATTTTATTTCGTAAGGGACAAGCTGTGATTCAATTCACAGAGATCCTGTGGCTAGTGGTACTACTAATCTTGACTGCACCTTAGAATCCCCCAGGGAGCTTTTAAAAATCCCAGTGCCCGCTCATTCAAAGCTCTGGGGTAGGCCGTGGGCAGCAGTATTTTTTAAAGCTCCTCCAATGGT
The DNA here is from genome assembly GCF_027406575.1 of Nycticebus coucang. Lineage (NCBI taxonomy): Eukaryota > Metazoa > Chordata > Mammalia > Primates > Lorisidae > Nycticebus > Nycticebus coucang. The sequence goes on from NC_069787.1 coordinate 59,370,535, forward strand.
TCCAAGGTGCTGCTAATTTGAAAACCTCTACAGTACACTGATATTTTGCCATAATCAGCAGTGATAGAGAGAAACAAGGGAGAAAAAACCTTCAGGAATTGTTAGCCTGACACTCAGGCCAAACTCCCTGAAGAATTCAAATTAGTTAAAGTCACCTTTAATCTTTTTTTCCCACAGCAAATACAGTCAATGTAAATGTCATTTCATTATTGAAAAATGTACCCAAAGTTGAACAATGTAAGACTCTCCAGCCTTTTCAAAGTTGAGAAAAATTAACCTGTTGCTGACTAACATATTTTGAAAAGTTAGGATCCTTCAAAGTATGTGCCAAGAGATATTTTTATTAAACCAAAAATGCTGTACCGATATTGACAGTATAATTGTGGAAAATGTCATTTTAAAATAGTCCTCTCTTTGGCCAGGGCCTTTAACCTTTTTAAGCTCTGAATGCTAGGTGGGGAATTTGTCAAGAGGAAACAACTGTGTATGATGTGGGTGTACAAGGGTTTTCAATTCTGCCTACAAAAGTGTATTATAAATGTGTTTTATTTTAATAAACTTGCAAATGGAAGAGACTTACCTCAAATAATTTATTGTGTGGGATTTTTAAAAAGGTATTTTTCTCCATTACCCCAGACATAGGTGGTGACTGAGTCCCTTACTTACCTAGTACATCTGAATTCCACTTTCCATCTTCTTTCTACAAATGATGATAAAGCACAGCAGTGCTTACCTGGCTCTTCAGTTTTACAGAGAAGCTTCATTTTCTTCCCCAGAATCTGTGAGCTGCCAGGAATTATAAACTGACAGAAAGTGAATAAGGAGTCCTTTGGACATTAGGACAGGACTTTTCATGTGAAACAATAGGTATCACTACTCACAGTACACTAACTCATAGATAATTTATTGCTTTAAGTAACTAAACAAGAAAGAGAATCGGCAGTTGTTTTGGTGAAACATTCTCCAAGGTTCTTCACTGCAATCACTTGATCACCAAGGTTTTGCCAGTTCCATCTACTTAAACCCTTAACAATACTTTCTGAACAATTTAAACACATGATAGACACAGCATACATGGGTAACAACTTGGCCAATGGTACGCAGATTAAAATAGCACACGAGAAAGGCACCAACCAGTATGGGTGCCCTGAAATGACAGAAATGACATATGTGTGTTCATATGATGTGCTGAATACAAAACCTTTAAAAAATTTTTTGGCATTAATACTAACACAGAATACTTCCTCAAACATTGTGCAAGAGCAGGTGCAGACACAGAATTATCTATTTCCAGATTACCAGTATCTACAGGACTACTTTGAGAACCTTTCCTCCCAGACAACATTTTCTTTGCCAAAGCAGCAGGGTCTGAGGGGTTTAGGTGGAGAAGGGCCACTGATAGAGCCCCAGGGGTAAAAGTCACCACACAGCTGCAGGGGACAGACACTGTCCCAACAGGGTGTTTGCAGCCAAGGATAACCATGGATTTGACCTGAATGCTCCCTGAAGGCCCTGCAGGGCAGACACAGGCACTGGATAGTCCAGACTCTCACATGGGAGGAATGGTAGAGCCAGGGCCGGGCCTCCAGCCACATAAGCTCTAGAAGAAATAACCTGGCCTCCTGTGTTCTAACACAGGTCATTAATGACACCTTTCCAATGGACGTGCAAAACCCAACACTGTCAGGGACCTGGTCCTTGGAGGGCCAGGTGAGCTCACAAGGAGAGGTCAAGCCAAGCCAAAGGGTAGTAACACACAACACCAGGGCGAACCAGCCCCTGAACCAGCTGTCAGCAAGGTGCCTCGGGTTTGCCAGCTTGTCTAGCTTCTGTGCAAACTGCCAACACTTAGTGCTCGTCTGCTGTGGCTGGCTCCCCAGCGACATCCTCTGCACCCCTCTCCCCGGCCTCCTCACCAGGATCGGAGTGCCCGGCACAGTCCCCTGCTGGGGCCCTGCTGGGGCTGGCAGGACCATTTTGCACAGCCCGACCCTCTACACCCCCCATGCACAGCTGGCCAACAGGGGGCAGCTGTTCTCCCTGGGCCTCCTGGACAGAGACCCTCATCTCAGAGGTGCTGCCCTCCTGCTGCCCGCCCAGCAGCACGCAGTTTCCCACGTCTCCAGCTTTGGAAAACTGGTCTTCTAAATTCTTCTCGTTTTCTTCTGCTTGCCGCTTGTCTCTGGCACCGAGTTTCCCTTTGGATTTCCTCATCTGCCGATTGTGCATTTCTTCTCGGGAGAATCGCCACTGAAACTAGAAATCAGAGAGGGTGAGGATAACTCACGCAGCCTCTGTGAACCTAGAGTTCCACCTGAAGGCTTCTTTGCATTCTACCACAGCCTGTCTCTGGGCAAGACGCACCGCAATTCTGAGCATTGCCAGAGCTGAGGCATCCAAGACACCACAACCACCCAGAGTCTGTTCCATGTTTTCTATGGCGGGTAGTCTAAATATGGATTTCAACGGTATTTCTTTTGACTGACTTCAGACCAAAGGCCACGTGGGAAAGGGGGTCCTGAAGTCCTGTCATTTGGAGGGTCAGGGTGGAGAGCAGATGTGAGGCCTGCCCTCCTAAGGGCCAGGGCTGCAGCTACTCATCTCCATTCTGGGCAGGCTGTGCACTACCAACCAGTCAGCCAGCATTCTCTCACCAGGTCACTGACTTAGGCAGAGCCCAGAAGGTGCAGTGGACGCAGTGCTGCCCTACTCAGATCCCCCTGCAGGACTGACAGCCTCGCACCCTCTGCTGAGAGCATAGCTTCTGGTACTGCCACACTGAAGGTCATACTCCCTACAGCCAATGACTACAACCAATTACTGGTCCAGGAAGAGTACAACGGCCCACCTCCTCATCCCAACTTGGGACAACTCTGAAAGGTCATCCCAGCTCCAGAGTTACTGGAGGGAGGGGTGGGCAACTGCCTCACAGCCCAACTTCTCTGCCCGCTCTCACACCCACAGCTGTCCCCAAGGGCATTCACTAGCTATGCTAACCAGTGTGATGAAAATGTGTCAAACGGTCTTATGAAACTAGTGTATGGTGCCCCATGACCACATTAATGTACACAGCTATGATTTAATTTAAATAAATAAATAAAAATGCCAATAAAATAAAACTTCTTCCACTGTCTCAGAAGCTGCTTCCCAGGGAGCCAGACCTGCTATCAAGCATTTCCCCAGGTGACAGGGAAGTTGCCCGAGGCTCAGACAGTCCCCAAATCACACAGCCAGTAACGGAGTTGGGAGGAACCAGGGTCTTATCAAAGCTCTGGAGTGAGACTGCCTGAGAGAGTCCCAGCTCTGCCACTTGCTGACCACATTTCTCAGTCTCTGTTTTCTCATCTCAGTGGCCTGAAGTACACACAGCAGTTTCAATTTTAAGTTACCACCACAGTCACTTCTTCTGTTTCAGTTGCATCACAGTGGTTTCACCAAATATGTACTTACATCTTTTTTTTTTTTTTTTGCAGTTTTTGGCCAGGGCTGGGTTTGAACCAGCCACCTCTGGCATCTGGGGCCAGTGCCCTACTCCTTTGAGCCACAGGCACCGCCTTAAATCTTAGTCTGTGACTGAAGGAAAGGAGGCTTCAGTTCCTGCACTTGCTGGGCTGCAGAGGGGAGCCCAAGAATGCAGTGGAAGCATCTGCCATGATTTCTTAAGGCTTTATTTACCATCTCCTAAATAATTGAGTGCTTTGCTAGGAAACACCAAAAATGTGCTATGTGAATTTTTAAAAATCTGTCACCTTTGCAGAGTTTTCTGTGGTAGAGATCTATTTCCTCAAATAAAACATTTGCCCAAACACTCAGAGATCTAAGATTTAACCCAGAATGGGATCTTAGGTGTAACACCTTTTGGAGAAGACTGGCAAATTTGAATATTCCATCAAAGTGGAGAAACATGAGAGAAATACATGTTGAGAGGTCAGGATTTAACATTTACCCTGTCCTCCTCTCCCTACCTGCTTCACACAAAGCCCTAAATGAGTTCATTGATACTGCTGGAGGGGTTTCCTCTTTGACAGGCCTTTCTTATGTGCACTCCTACTATAGCTGAAGACTTCCCTTTGGGGAAGGTTGGAGCCTCTTCCACCCAAAGCTAGGAGTTTCCAATTATGGAGTCACACTGTAGGCTAAGTGGAGCCCCAGACCCAGCCCACAATGGTGCCAACTTCAGCCAAGACTGCCAACCAGCCATCTTAGGGATCCCTAACCCACCAGAGGAGCACAGATGTCAGACCTCGAGTGACCACTGCTGCCTCCAAGACCAACCTTCCTAGTTTTCACACGTGGTGCTATGGTTCATGACTGCTGCCTTGTGACATTCAGCTGCCACTGCACTTTACCTCCAGCTCACACAGAAGAACTTTTTTTTTTTTAATGGTTGTCCCAAAATAGGTAGAATCTCTTCACATTTTACATGTTTTTAGAAAAAGACCAGTTAAGCCTGCCCATGTATGACGTAGTAGTACTCCAAGAGGCCGTCAGCTATTGGGGAAGTCAGAGAAAGTTTTACTTTTACAAAAAAGTGGTGAAATTGTTTTTGCCTAAGAGCTCTTAAATGCTAAAATTCAAAGCATTATAGTACAGCAGCTAAGCCTCAGGTTCAAATCCCAGTTCTGGCACTGGCTAGGTGTCAATGTTTGAACAAGTTATTAATCTCTCAGAATCTCAAGGTCCTCAATCCTAAAATACTTGTCACTGTCTCCAGAGTGGTGGTACACATTTCCAGGGCCCCATTCACATTGTATTTAATCTCTGTGGTGCCCCCTGCCGCTGTGCAGTGTACTGTTGAGGATAATTCCACTGTGTGCTGGACCTTCCAATCGTCAAGATCTGTTAACTTTTTTTTTTATTCCAAGGGAAAAGATTTAACATAAAAGTTCAAGATTCATATGATAATAAATGATAAATTTTATGACATATTTCTAAGAATTCAGCTTCTATATTTTTTCTACTTTAATTTTTCTTGCCATCTTGTCCCATGCTTTTCTTTCTTCTTTTTTTTTTTTTTTTTGGTCCCATGCTTTTCTATTGCTTTCCCCTATATTGACATGATACATTGACAAATACCCCTCTCCCTGGTGGTATAGAAAATTTACTCCTATACAAGCTAAGATGGTTATTATTATATATCATTTTTTTTGGATATGATAGGAATTGTATGGTTTAAGTGGTTTTTATATTTATTTATTTATTTTTTTTTTTTTGAGACGAGTCTCACTTTGTCACAGCAATCTCAAACTCTTGGGCTCAAGTGATTCTCTTACATCAGCCTCCCAAGTAGCTGGGCCTACAGGCACCCACCACAATGCTTGGCTATTTTAATTTTTTTCTTTGTTAAATCATAACTGTGTACATTGTTGCTATATATCATTTTTTTAAAGACTAGTCAAGTATAGTAGTGAGAAGGGAAAGAGTAGAACAAGGAGTTTGATTTCTGACTGTGAACAATAATTGAAATAACTCAAGATCTTCAGAACCGCCTATTTTTTAAAAATGTTTTTACCATATCTAGGTACTATCTGTAATCTTCTTTCCCCAAGATATGTTAATTTCTAATATGAGTCTAGAGAGGCCAGGCATGCTGGTTCACACCTGTAATCCCAGCACTCTGGGAGGGCAAGGCAGGTGGATTGCTTGAGCTCAGGAGTTTGAGACCAGCCTGAGTAAGAGCAAGAACCTGTCTCTCCTAAACATAGAAAAACTAGCTGGATGTTACAGTGACTGCCTGTATTCCCAGCTAATCAAGAAGCTGAGGCAGGAGGATCATTTGACCCCAAGAGTTTGAGGTTGCTGTGAGCTATGATGATGCCACAGCATTTTACTCAGGGTGACAGAGTAAGATTCTCTCTCAAACAAAAAGAAAACATCTTTGACCAACATCTAGGTAATATCTATAATCTTCCTCCCAAGATATGTTAATTTCTAGTATGAATCTAGATGGTCTTGCAGGGGCTGCTCTTGCTAAATTAACAAAAGAACTTCCAGTTTCCTCTGGATGCCTGGCCATGTCCAATTTTCTGTAGAAGGCCACATTTTGTTGATCTGCTGATATAATGTGACAGGGAAACACATGCTGGAAAGGAGCCAGAGCAGGCACCTCAGCCCAGACTGGTAAGGGGAGAAGAATTTGGGACTGTCAGTGTTGAGCTGGGCGGGAAATGTTTCAGCCATTTTCTGTACTTCTAACTCATTACAGAAAACTCTGCCATGACTAGGATTGCTGTTTGCTGTGTCTTCAGATGGGCTATGGGTGACCTCACTGACTCGAGTGCTGCCTGGGCCCCCCATCTCACCACAGCTATCATGGGTGCTGCAGCCAGACACCCAGAGAAGATCTCACTTGAGCCTTCCCTTTTCCTCCTCTCCTCTGCAAGGGGAGGTTCTCATGAAGCAGGGAAGTAAGTAGCAGTGGCCAAAACTCAGTGAGCAACTAGATAATCTAGAAACTGAATGTTCAGAATTGTGAAGGCAGGCTGCCTTAGACACTTGCCTAGGAAGGAACAAGCACATACTGAGGCACCTACCAGGTGTCTTACAATGTGACAGGGATTCACATCTCCCTGAATTCCCAAAGCAAAACTCAGTAGGCACTATTAGTGCCATTTTAAAGATGACCACATAGAAGTTCAGAGAGGTTAAGTAACTTGCCTAAAGTCACACAGCTAGGAAATAAGAGAGCTAGAATTCCAACTTGGATTTCTGCAGCTTCAAATTACCCATCCAGCCTCTAGTTTTTGGTGAAAGACTTTTGTCTCTTGCTCCAGAGAGAAGTGAGGAGAGAAAGAGGCTACTCCTTTGGAATGGCTTAGCAGATTAGCCCAATACACAAGTGCCTCATTTTTAGGCTTTATGATGACAAGATGCATCTACTAGGTCAGACGCTTGACTCATTAGGCTGAGTGGTCAGCTAATGGAAGTTCATATTTAACTTCCATTAAAGATACTTCGGTTTGACTTATTAAAAACAAATATCTATACTGAAGTCTCCCTGACAAACTCATTCTTAAAAAGTCAATTATGATAAAATTTGAATGGGGTCCACAGGTGAGCCTGCAGAGGGCCCAACACTATTCAGCTAAGGTACCAGCTCCCAGACTTGAGTGGGCATCAGGACTACCTGGAGGGCTTATTAAAGCACAGCTCACTCACCCCAGCCCAGAGTTGCTAGTGGGAGACTTTACAGTTTTCACAAGCTCCCTGGTAATACTGACACTGCTAGTCCCTGGACCACATTTTTTTTTTTTTTTGCTGTAATTTCAAGGTCAAATTTTATTTTTTATTTTTATTTATTTTTTTTTATTCAATCATAGCTGTGTACATTGATATGATCATGGGGCATCATTCACTAGCTTCACAGACCATTTACCAAGTTTCACATATACCCTTGTAAGATGCACCGCTGGTGTAATCCCACCAATCCCCTTCCCTCTACCCACCTCCCACCTCCCTCCCCTCCCTTTCCCCCTTCCCCCTATTCTTAGGTTGTAACTGGGTTATAGCTTTCATGTGAAAACCCTAGATTAGTCTCATAGTAGGGCTGAGTACATTGGGTACTTTCTCTTCCATTCTTGAGATACTTTACTAAGAAGAATATGTTCCAGCTCCATCCATGTAAACATGAAAGAGGTAAAGTCTCCATCTTTCTTTAAGGCTGCATAATATCCTGGACCACATTTTGAAAACAACTAAAAACAAAAAACACCTGGGTAAGGTTTAGCTGTTTAAGAAACAGCTGTGTAAAAGTAATGTCACCTCATCACCCCAGCTCTGCCATGCACAGGAGGCCGTCCTTGTTTCCCTCTCACCCTTCTGCACACTGACCTCCCTTCACCACCCAGGCCTGTCTCCTTTAAGCTGGCACAGTCAGAGTCTTTAACACACACCAAAACCTGTTCCAGATCTGGAGGCTCTAAAAGTTCTCATCTCAGAAAACAAGAAGAGAAGAGGCCAGGGATGGGGCAACACCTGAGACTCTGACAGCTTTCAGGCTGAGCCTGAGAGGTGAGTCTGACACTCACAGCACTTGAAGGCAGGCAGTCCAGCCTGGAGAATGCAGTGCACCAGTTCAGCAGTACCAAGGTCAGCAGCACCTCTTGTTGCGTTCACCCAACAAGCCACAGCTAAAACAGGCTGTGCCAAGTTATGGGGTGAGCTTCCCTAGCCAGAGTATCTGTGGCAGGTGGGTGTGCCACCAAATCTAACAAGCCACCTAAATCAGAAATAACTGTACACAAGAAAAAAAAAGTCCTTCACCTTACAGCAGTGTGTCCAGAGTTCTGTGTCAGCAAGGGCTAATGGATTTAATTTGCACATTTAAAAAAATCATCAGCAATGTGTCCACTTCAAATTGTTTAGCTGGAACACGACTTCTCTAATAGCATAGAAATCACCTATTCCCTTTGAAGGAGTTGAATATTTGCTTTGAAAATCAGACTCACATACACAGAGGTTTCTTTCAAATGCTGCAAAGTCTTGATTGGAGAATTTCATCCAGGTTGCTGATTAAAAGAGGTCTAAATATGCCATGTCCTTGGTGTGGCAATCCTGCAATTTCTTTTCTTACATTTCAATGCTAGATAACATACATATGTCCTAGGCTTGGAAGTTTGATTACTCATTCATTGAATCAAAAAATATTTGCTGAGAACTAACTAAAACCCAGGCACTGGGCGTATACCAGTCAGGAGGAAAAAAAGTCTTTGCTCACGTGGAGTTAATGTTTGCCTCTACCAAGAGAGGGTAAACTAATGATCACAAATAATCAGAACCCAGAAGAGGCTCTGAATGAGATGAACCCGGTTCCTTTCCATTCCTTTGTATTGCAAAGGAGCCTAGTTTGGTCTAAAAGGAAGGAGGGCTGTCTTGAGAAAAGGATGCTTGCAGAGAGAGAGAGAAGAGGACAGTGTCCTTGGCAGAGGTGACCTGGAAGGTCCTGGAGGCCAGTGGAACTGGACCACAGAGAATGGGGGGCTGGCAGAGGATGTGAGATGGGTCAGATCCCACAGGGCCTCGGGGGCCACAATACCGCCTTCTCTGTTTATCTTCAGAGTCACACAGAGCTTTAGAACTGTTTTAAGCAGTGGAGTGATGTGGTTCAATTTGCTTTTTTTATTAATAAAAGATCACATTGGCTCTGAATAGAGAAGTTTTCTGTTTGTTTGTTTTTTAGAGAAGATATTTTAAGGGGAGACATGCTATTAGGAAATGGGAGGAGTTGTGGCAAGGGATGTTGGAAAGACTGAAGGTACTCCAGACAGGAGTCCTCAACTGCAGCCCGCAGGCCACATGAGGTGGTGTGATTGTATTTATTCCCGTTTTGTTTTTTTACTTCAAAATAAGATATGTGCAGTGTGCACAGGAATTTGTTCATAGTTGTTTTTTTTTTAAACTATAGTCTGGCAACGGTCTGAGGAACAGTGAATTGGCCCCTTGTTTAAAAAGTTTGAGAACGCCTGCTCTAGAACCTAAACCAGTCAGGACTTAAGGACAGACTGAATATGGGGGGTACCATTCCTCTAGATAGGGGTGGGGGCATTCTGGCCAGGCATGAGGAGAACGGTCCTGAGCTCGCCTTTAGATTGGTGTCAGCCACAAGAGAGATGGAGCTGAGGCTTAGGGTCAAAGCAAGAGCTGAAGATGCAGATGGAACAGGTGCAGAGGTGGTGAGCAAAGCTTCGGGGATGAAGGAGATTTTCCAGGGAAGAGGCAAGAATGAGGAGAGAAATGGGTCTGGGTTAGAACCCCAAGGAACTTAGTGCAAAACCAGAAGAATATGGTGAGATGGAACCAAGAGAAAAAGTGCCTCAAGAGGTGGCAGGTGGTCATAGTGCCAGGTCTGTGGGGTTCAGGCATGACAAGGACCACATGGACTGACTGTCGTGGCCACCAGAGGACATGGACGTTGCAGGACAGGACACCGCCCTGAATCCGTTGAGGAGCCAGGGACAGGAAGCCATCCAGAGGATTCTTCTAAGAAGTGTGGCTGTCCAGTCCCCCCTCTCTGGGACTCCACCAGTGAGGTGACTCAGCGGGTCTGCACAGAACAAGTACTGACACCAGCTACCTCCAGTCCTGGAATGAGGCAGGAAATAAACAGGGCCACTCATATTTGCACAGCTCATTGGGATTGGGAAGTTCTGCTGACTAGAAAATGACTCCCACTCTGCCTGGATTTTCTCTGAGGAAAGTCAGTTCTACCTTCATAGAGCAGCTTCTAACAGTCTACTCCCTGCATGCTTAAGTCTCTCCTGAGGTATCCCCTCTGTGAGAGGCCATGACCTTCCTGCTGACACTAAACCATGTGTCTCTCCTTTGGAGCCAGTGCTACCTCTCTCTGGTAAGGCTGCTGCTGGATGTTTTTCAGAGTCTGAAGGAGACCTCACGAGCATTGCTTGTGGCTGTCTCTCTTTGAACGCCAGCAGGCCCTGAGCCTGGGCAGAGCTGAGCTGTACCTGACAGCTCACAGCCAATCCATCTCCCGCCCAGCGGCTAATGCTCCTGGTGGTTAATGGTGCACCGGTGGAGGCTGCCTTCTGGCCCGCTGCTGCTGTCACCTGTCATATTACTATCTCAGATCCTAGAGAGACCTTCCTCTGCACTCCAGCCCATCTGGCTTCAAGTCACCGCTGCCTTGGCGCTGCTTCCACAAGTGAGCTCCCCCTGGGTTTGTTGGCTGATAAGTGGCTGCTCCAATCTGTTCACTTACTGGAAGCTCCTGTCTGGGGCTCTGTGTCCAAAGAACATGAGGAACCAAGAGTGAGGAATGTGGGGATGGTGCCAGTTGTGTGGAGCTGAGCAAGCCGGACAGGCTCTGCCAAGAGTGTAGCCTCAGCCAGCAAAGGCTGGATCTGGTGACAACTGACTTGGGCTATGATAGGTTCACTCGACTCACTGGCCTTTTCCTGAGCAACTGGGGAAATACCCACAGGAAAAGCACCCACAGGCCACAAAGCATGGTGTGTGTGGGGGGTGAAGTATCTGAATCTTCTGGCACAAGGGGAGGACTTACGCTAAATGTCAGGAAGTACAGAGAAGATTCTCTGAGAAACACCACAGTCTGTCTGTGCAACCATTTCTCTAAGATAGTTCATGCAAAGTCCAGAGGGGGACGAGAATCCTGGGGATCCCTAGGACAGCCTGGCCTAAGGATTGCTGCCACAGACTAAGGCTGGCCTCTGTCTATATCACCAGCCATCACTTGGAGGCCTTCAGATTGTGTCCTATCAAGAAAGGACTCTGGCAAGGTCTGTCTGCCAAGACTAGCAAACTTCTGATGTCAGGGCAGGCCAGAGCTCCAACCAGCTTGTGATGGGAGCAAGCCACAGAGAAACTAGCCATGAGCTCAGCTGTCCCCACCTCTGGTCAGACTGCAGCTGGCTTCCTGCCCTTCTGCACCCTTGTGGGACTATCTGGCACCCTGGAGCACCCAGAAGAGCTCTTGTCCTCCCCTTTGGCTTGCCCAACAGTAGATGCCAGACAAGGCCCTCAGCCCTCCCATTTTAGCAGCCTCAGGTGTGATTCTGTTTGCCAAGGGACTCAGGTGCTCCTGGGGCTCTGAGGGCCTTTGCAAGTTGGAAGAGGCTGCGGGCAGAGATCCTCTGGCAGATGAAACACCGCTGAGGAAAACCGAGGCGGGCAAGGAAAGCCTCTTACCTTTGATTCCTTCTTCTTGATTTTCTGAGGTAGACATGGTCTCTGAAGAAAGACAATCTGCTTGGTGGACACACTCCCTTCCCTGCAACACACAAACTGAGATGAGTCATGTTATACCTGGAGGACGGTGCAATCCCTGACTTCCATCCCTGCCCAAGGCACTGCGAGAGGTCATTCAGCAGCCCCTCGCCTCTGCCCCCTCCAAGCTAGCACCTTGCTTCCTGCAGCTATCTCAGATGCCCAACAGAAGCTTTCTGGGTGTCCCTGCAGAGCCGGCAAATGAGGACACACTGGCTGCTTTCGTGAATCGCAAAGGGTCAGGGGCAGCTCCCAAGTCTGTGTTTGGAAAGGAGGGCCAGGGTGGACAGGTAGGCAAGGACCTGGGTGACGGGCTTAGTCCTCACCTCACTACAGGACAGCATGGCTCCCATAGGCACATCACAGACCACGCTGCCAGGAGGGCAGCAAGGTGAGGTCTGCACCTTGGCTCTTTAATTAAAAAAAAAAAAAAAATCCACTTCATAGATTTTTTTTTCTTTTTTTGAAGATTTAAGTAAGATTTTATATACAAAGTGCCTACCTAACCTACCCAGGGCATATAGCTGTGCTGAATTTCCTTTGCACGGGAGGGACCTGGACTCCCTCAGCCCAGGGGGCTAATCTTTGACTTGCTGAGTATCATGATTCACTGGGCCAGTCCCCACCACCCCATGTAGGAAGCAGGAAAGGGGGTTCTGGCTGGAGAATTTACATAACCATAGCAGCGTCACAGCTCACCATGGGATTATACAAGTTATACAAGCTTATCAGAAACAGTCCTGAACCCAGTGTTAAATGTGCAACATGATAATAATAATTACTGTTGCTGTTACCTGGTGGTCTTGATGACAGGAGTTGGCAGCACACAGGTGAGCTGCCAGCCATAGGCTGCCAGCGAGTTCAGCAGGGGCACGTAGTCTGTCTGCACCTCGACACCCTGGGGGGACAGGCCATCATTAGGACTGTTCCTGCCTCAAGCCAACTCCCAACCCACGAGAGGGGACTGTTCCATTCTCCAACCCAACAAAGCAGAAAAAAGGTGGGAGTGCTCTGCAGCTTGGAGACCCGGGCTGCTGAAGAAGAGTTGGAAAGTTTGGAGCCAGACTGCCAACATGGGATTTCTTTCCACGCCCAGACTCAGTCTGCATAGTCAGCAAGGAATTAGAGCCAAAGGATTAATCCATTAACTTTATTTTATTCTTGTCTGGACAAATAGCCTTTTGTGAATTTCACTGAAGCAGCACAATTACCTCGCCTCAAAGACATACACTCAGGGCATATGACAACGCACACGGCTCTGGATGATTTCAGAGCATGTCGCGGGGAGTTAAATTACATTTGACAAATGATCAGGTCATTTGCATCCAGCCACAGCATACACCTGCACATGCAAACACAGCCACACGCATACCCCCACACACGTATGCACGGACGCACGCACGCACACCCCCACAGGCACAGGAGCAGCTCCACCTGTGTCATGCAGCCTGCTCTGCAGGATAACTGGATGCTGCCCGTGTTATATTTCAAATGAGGTGGGGTGAGGGGTGACATCTTTTAATTTAAAAACTCGGTCCTGTTAGAAGGAAGGGAAAGTTATGGAAAGAAGCCTAATAGGAAGCCCCTGCTCTGGGTTTCACTACCGGTGGGGCATGTCTCACTCTGGGCTCTTCAAAAATACTGCAGGCATAGCCCCCTCCCTGCCCTGACTCCCCAGCTCTCTCCATGGCTTCTTAAAGAGTTGGCTCAAGAAAGTCTCAAACATGGATCCAGATTCCTTCCACCCCAGACCCACTGAATCTGGAACCCTAGGAGTGGGGCCCCAGAATCTGTGCTTTACAAAGCTCTTCCCAGTAGTTCTGACACAGCTGAGTCTGAGAACCACCACCTATGTAATGTCTTAGGTCTCTCTGGCAAAAAAGAAGAGTCTACCACTCTGTGGCCAAAATCTATCCACCGTTACCTCAAATCTAACCTTTCCTATCATTCTGCATGTGAGAAAAAAAAAAAAAGATGGATTTTTAAAGGATCAGCTGTCAGAACTACTGCTGCAGTGGAAAGGAATGGAGGAAGGAAGAGGAAAAAAGAGAGAGAGTGCTATGGTCCAGTGCGCCTCCCAAAGCTTCCACGTGTGGAAACTTAATCCCCAAGGCAACAGTGTTGGGAAGTATCACGAGAGGTGTTTAGGTCAGGAAGGACCTTCCTGAGGAATGCATGGATCCTCATTATAAAAGATCTTGACCTGCAAGTTCAATCTCTTGCTCTCCCTGCCCCCCTATGCCCTTCTGCCATGGATGACATAGCAAGAAAGCCCTCCCCAGATGATGGTCCCTCGGTCTTGGACTTCCCAGGCTCCTGAACTAGGAGCCAATGCATTTCTATTCACTATAAATTACCCAGTGTCAGGAATTCTATTACAGCAGCATAAAACAGACTAAGATAGGAAGGAAGAAAGGGAGAAAGAGAAAAGGAAAATTAGTAAAGGAAGGAGGAATCTGGGGGAAAGGAGGAAGGGCAGCGAGTGATAGACTTAAGTAATCAATTTGCCAGATGGGTTAAGGGAGAAGATACCATTTTAGCCGGTTCTCTGAAGCCCCATTCAGGCTAGAGATGACTTAAGAGTGTACCCTGAGACCCTCCCTCTGCCTGGCCCTCTGGGCACCTGGGCACCTCCCTTCCAGACCACAGCCAGTACCCTCCTGGGGCACTGCCCTCACCACCTGCTGAGGGAAGAGTGGGGTGGCTGCTTTATCCCGAGAACCCCTGCCCCCATCCCTGCATTCCCAGTTAAAGAGAGAAGGAAAAAACAATTTTAAATCCACACTCTCATGCTTTGCAAGGTTATGATTAGTTGGGCCTATCAAGAATAACCTTCCCACTTTATCAAGTACTGTGACAAACCCACCACAATCAGACAGTAGCCATGGCAACCAGGACAAGCTTTGGCGCTCACAAAGCCCTGAGTGGCAGAATGGAGTCCTTTCATTGGTGGCTGCGTCCTGGCCGGGTTCTCTCCGCACAGGCACCCAGAGCTGCAAGACAATGCAGGACCCTGCGAATCTGACCGCCCGCGCAGACAGGCCTCCATCCGCTGCTTCTATTTGGCTTCATTTTATTTCATTTTGTCACTATCTTAAAGAGAAAAACAGCAGGATTTCTCCCAAAATGGTTTTTCCCCTCAGGGTTGGAGATGTCAGCCAGAGGGTGTGGGAACCATAAAGACCAAAAACAAAAGAAAAAACACGACAAAATTTAACTCTGCTTGAGAGAGTGGAGGGTTCCATCTTCCATTTCTGGCCATCCCAGGGTGAGATGCCAAGTAAAATACAAACTGTAGGGGTGAGGTGTTACGCTCTGCCAGGCTGTCCCACTGCAACTACGTGGGATGTTCTTAATTAATGTAAACGTGGTTTCCCATTAGCATCTATCAAAGCCAGTTTGCATATTATCAATGTAATAAGATGGCATTTCTAAAATATGAGATCAGCCAGTCAGTGGAAGACACTTTTAAGTCTATTAGCTACGAAAGATGGTAGGAAACATATCCGGACGGAAGGCTCCCTTTGATCTGCTTTTCTCTGACACTCCAGCGAGAAGAGAAGAAAGCACCAATAGCACTCCAAAGCCAGCCTGACTATCAAACAGAAAGACATTTCATTCTGGGAGCAGGAGCAAAAATTTTAATTAACTCTCCACTCTCCTGTGGTGGCTACATAATCTGCGATCACACCTGGAGTGTTAAAAAAATGGAGCACATCCTGGGGTTTTTTTCAACCCGTATGAAAGGAATTCATTTGTATTTGTGGCTCTTTTTTCTTTTGTTCCCTGTAATTTCTCCAGTGGTTGCAAATCAACCAAAGAAACAGACATCCCCACCCAACCTTCTCTTACCCTCCAAAAATTAGGACAATAGAATATAGAGTTTACTGAGAAATGTGTTTGTCTTTTGATCATTTTTTAAAGATCCCCTATGCAAGGAAATAATTAGGAGCTCACACATTGGTCTTGTGAGAAAGTTTATATCCCGGATGTCAGTTTGTCTTTTCTCTTCTGTTATATTTCAATCTGTGGAAACTCTGGGAGATAAACAGTTTGCAAGAAGATATTTTGCTCTTCATACATGACTGTAAATGAAGAGAAGAATTCAATTTCCCTTGTCTGACAGGTGCCTGGGTCCTGGTCCAGGACAGTCTCTGTACCTGAAAACAGTGACTGGGGACAGCTTGCCCCTACCAAGAGGGCACAGAAAGGAAAAGCCTCGCAAAACCCACTTCTGTGCCTTTTGTAAAATTGCTACCAAATCACTAATGCCCAATACTTTTTGGCAGGGTACATTTATGCTGCTAACATTTTACTTATCTATTTTAGGTATCTTTTAATTTTCTACCATGGGAAAAAAAAAGATTTAGCACTTTCCCATTTTCTCTTTCCTTGTGCCCTAAATGGTTGTGTCCTAATTTTAATTTAAACGAAAATCCAGTGTTTTGTGTTACTACAACTTTGTAAAATTGCTCAATGCTGGGTCAAGTAATGCTTTGTGACCATGTCATCTTTTTTATTATTATTACTTTTTTTTGTTTGCAGTTTTTGGGCAGGGCTGGGTTTGAACCCGCCACCTCTGGCATATGGGGACGGCGTCCTACTCTGTTGAGCCATAGGCGCCGCCCGCCATCTTTTTTACGTAACCCTTCATTTTTCCTGGTGCTTGTTTCTCCAATTTTTTTCCATTTGCTACATTAACCCACCACTAATTTATTTCCCATGTTACAAGACCTCTAGTTCATTCCCATCAATAAATGCCCCATGTGCCTAAATAGTACATTAGTTCCACCCACCCCCAACCCCCAGCCCCCCGCCAATGATGCTCCAGGGCATCATTTCTGGAGCTCTTTGCACCCCTGCTCCAACCTGGTCTGGTTGCTTCCCACGTCCCCACACTGGCGGCTGTGGCCAGTGTGCTCTCTTTATTTGGTTTCCTCCTCTTTTTGCTGGGGCACACACTCCTCTAGCGAATCCTAGGAAAATGCCTTGGAAGTCACTGAACCCCTGTATTCCTTAAAATGTCTTATAATTAACTAATAGTTTGGGTACAGAAGTCTGGGCTGAAATCTATTTTTCTTTTAAAATTGTCAAAGGATTGTGCCACTAGCTCTTAGAGGTCAGCAGTGCTGATTATCTCAATTCTGATTACTAATATTTAAAGTAGAACTGTTGCACACATTTGAAAGATTTTAGGATTTTTTTTTTTTGGTAGTTTTTTGACGGGGGCCAGGTTTGAACCCACCACCTCCAGTATATGGGGCCGGCACACTACTCCTTTGAGCCACAAGCGCAGCCCAGGATTTATTTTTTTAAAGGCCTTCTAGAATTTCACAACAACGTGCTTTGGTGTGGTCTTTTTACTCAAAGGACTCTACAATTGACAGACTGTACAAAAGACAGTACAATCTGAGGATTCTGGTCCTTCAGTTCTAAACTGTTCTTTTTTTTTTCCTTTGGTAGCTTTTTTCCCTTCCCTTTTCAATCTTCTTTCTTTCTGGAACTCCTATTAGTCAAAATAAGGGATCGATGTTTTAATTTCGCTATGTTCCCTCCCCACCTCATTATCTTGTTCTGTTTATTTTTTTAATTTTACCTTCTGAGAGATTTCCATCTCTTTATTTTCCAGGCTTTTTTTTTTTGTAGACAGAGTCTCACTTTACCGCCTTCAGTAGAGTGCCATGATGTCACAGGACTCACAGCAACCTCTAGCTCTTGGGCTTCAGCAATTGTCCTGCCTCAGCCTCCCAAGAAGCTGGGACTACAGGCACCCACCACAATGCCCGGCTATTTTTTGGTTGCAGTTCATCCGGGGCTGGGTTTGAACCCGCCACCCTCGGTATATGGGGCTGGCGCCCTACTCACTGAGCCACAGGCGCCACCTATTTTCCAGGCTTTTTATTATGTTTTTAAATTTTCTTCTGCTCTACTTTTAAGACCCTAAAGCTTTATCTTTTGCTTCTTTTTCATAGCATCCTATTTTTGTTTCACAGATGTATACTTTTTATCTCTTTATTTTAAGTGGTTTCTTCCGATCCCTGCATTATCTCTATAGTTCCCAAGTTCTGTGTAAGAGAGAGGGAGAAGTAGGGACCTTTCTACACCAAGTTAGAACTTTACTTATTTATTTATTTTCAAGTTAGAACATTAAACTAATGCCCTGGTTTTCAGTTCTGCAGTTTACTTCCCCCTCCCATGGTGATTTACACCCTAGAAACTGGAGCTTTCCTTGGGTTCTACAAGAGACAAATGGCACCTTTGTCATCCAAGTTTGCAGCTTCCTCCGCTTTGCTAAATCAGATTTCTCCATCTACTTTCCATCTTTTAAAAATTTATTGAAATTGTTCATCTCTCTTGGTTCTTGTGGGTATCTATCTACCTATCTACAAAAGAACCTCGTTATCCTTGGTAGCTGTGTTCTATAAAGTCACTGTGAACACCGGAACTAGAGCACAGCAAACCATTTCCCCTAAAAGAAACACGGGGTTAGGTTAGCCTCTGACCACAACAATATGTTAACTGATTTGTTTCATGTGTGTTTCTGTTGAAAGACATCTTGTTTAACATACACTGTTGATTCATTAGCACGGAACTCACAGCACTCAGCCCAAACGAAACTTGCTCTGGAAAGCACAATGCAGCATTCTTGCACTTAGTAACACTGGCCGGCACTTCAGCACCAGGCTTGGGAGCTATTTCTAACAGTAAAATCATCAAGAAAAAGTACCCAAATGCAACAATTGTGGCCCTCAGCGCACCACAAAAGGACACTTGTTTTTAGTAGAGTGCTGAAACAAGGAACAGCGCCACCCTGCTCAACTTCGGCTGAAAACAAACACACAGGTGACTCAAAACTTTTGCTGTTCTGCGCATGTCTGCAAATGACCAAAACAATGCCAAGTGCACTGATCTTGTAAAATTACAAATAAATTTTAGTGAGCAGGTGAGTATGGAAATATGGGAGCAAATATGAGGTTTGATTATATCTAACTATAGCACTCCTTCAGTTTCATTTCACTGGGATTTTTTTAGAAAAGAAAAAGAAACAGATGCTTGTGTCCAATCACCCTTTTAACATAATTTTATTATTTTTAATGTTTAAAGAGCCCACTGGAAGCCTTTTCTAAATAACTTAGAATCCAGAAGCCAAAAAATAAAAATAATAAATTGGATAACATAAAACCTCATGTGCATCACATAAGACAACATGTAAAGTCAAAAAACAAAGCACTTCTAAAAATTGGTAAGAAAAAAACAATCCAAATTTTGAAAGAGACAAAGATATGAAGAGATACCACAGAAAACACAAATGGCCTTCAAGCACATGAAAAAAATGCAGAATCTCTTAAAGAGAAATACAAATTATAACTATCCTAGAAAACTATTTTTTCACTATGGAATTAGTAAAAACCCACAAGCTTGACAGCCCACTTTGTTGACAAGGCTGTGGGGAAGCAAGCAGTTTTCACTTTGCCGATGGAAAGACAAACTGATTCAACCCTCATGGAGAACAATTTGACAGTTATTTCTCAAATTTACAAATGTATTTATCCTTTGCCCCAATAATCTCACTTCTGGGAATTTATCCTCTATATAAAAAATGAAAACTGTACAAAGTCATACACTGGAAAACTGTCTGCAATGGCAAGACGCTGGCAATGACCCAAGTGCCCATCAGTGCTGGGCCAATATTTTGTTTTATCCATTTGGTGGTTCATGTGTTAAACCAGGGCACCCAAGTCAAGCGGGGACAACGAGAAGGAATGGATTCCATTCCAAACACACTGAGATGAGGAACCTGGGAAGTGTCTAGGAGGCAGCTAAATGAAACAGCCTGTGGTGGATCAAATAGTGGTTCCCGCGATGTCTCCATCTTGATCCCCAGGGCCTGTGAAAATGTTCCCTCACATGGCAAGGAGGGATTTGGCAAGATGTGATTTAGCTAAGGATCTTGAGAGAGACCCTCTATCCCGGAGTGTCCAAGTGGGTCCAATTTTAAAAACAAGGGCCCTGTAAGAGAGAGAAGGGGAGTCAGAGCCAGAGAGGGAGGCAGGAAGATGTATGCAGAGGAGGGGGTGCTGTTAGGATGGAGCTGTGGCCAGGGAAGCCAGAAAAGGCTTCTTCTAATGTCTCCAGGAAGAACGTGGTCCTGCCAACACCTTGAGGCTGGGTGCTGATACCCATTTCAGACATCTGGCCTCCAGAACTTTAAGATAATGAATTTGTTTTAAATGCATGATGATTTGTTACAGCAGCAGCAGGAAGCTAATCCACAGCCAGAAGAAATTAAGATGGACATGAGAATTTGGATAAGATGGAGATGAGAACTTGGAAGTGCTGGCTGATGCAGGGTAGATGAACACTGCTGCAGGGATGAGGCTGAGGACTGGATTTCCTGGTGAGGGTGGGGTGAGCAGAAGATGAATGAAAATGCTGTTTGGATGGATAGAAAGGGATCAGCCCTTGGACAGTCCAGCATGGGAAACAGGCTTGCTTAAGAAGGGAGTGTGGTTCACATCATCAAACTCCCTACTTAATACTCCCCTTCAGCTACACGAAGCCTGAGAAGCCATCTCTGGATGGGCAGGGAGGTCTTGGGAGGCCACAGGTGGGACACTGCAGGAGGGTAGGGGTGAGGGCAAGCATGTTCTCAGGGTGCCCAGACTTTGCTCAACACAGAAGCTGGCCACAGTGGTGCTGGGCAGATGAGGGGCACACTCTCATTCAACAGTGGAAAGTGGAGATTCAACGGTGGGGTAGGAGGAGCATGCCCCTTAGAGAGAAAGAACATTTCACCTCCATTTGTAAAATGGGAAGTGGAGAGGGTAACGCTGGGTAGTCTTGCAGAAAAGTCAGCATGTCCCCCAGCATGCTAGCAGGCAAAGCTATGCCCAGTACCACCGTTCGCTCATGAGGTCTCCACATCCAGTCACCCTGGCTCCGTGCCGGCATGCAGGAAGCAAAGGCACGCAAGCCTCTCCCGTCTAGGGAGACCCCAGTCCCCGGGGTGGGGTGGGGGTGGGGAGGATAAGCATAAGGTTCTCGTGGGATGGATGCCCACAGTGGCATGGTGGAGGGAGTGAGGGAGTGAGGAAGGGAAGTGCCCCTCATTCTCTCTGGAGTAAGAGCAAAACCGTCTAAACCTGCAGCAGCCCAGCCTTCCTCACCCTCACTCTCCCCAAACCTCCCCAGGAGGGAGGGACAGGCAAGCTGGCCACCGTTGTTTTCCTCTTTGTTTTATGCACAATACCCCAGAAAAACATTTTGCAGATATGTAATTAGGCCAACATAATAGAGTCTAAGAGCAGTCATCTCGTTTTAGACAACTTTGGCGTTCATAATGTTCAAAGAGAATAAGTTTAAAACAGAAAAGAAGCTTAGTTCTTAGATGATGAAAAGGGGGCAGATGAAAATACAGGGAGCGTGAAGAAAGCTTTGGTTTGGAGACCCCTCCCCTGCCCCTGCTGAAGAATTTTCATCTTTGCTGATTTTCTCTATCATGCCTGAAAGGCAGAAAACTGTGGCCTTTTAGAAAAGAGCTCAACAAAATAATAAAAATTGTTATTATTTAATGTAGATTGTTTGCAAAAATGGTCTCAATTATGACCTCCCTGCATCTAGGCTCCTTTCCAACTTTACTCTGAGGCTCCTCCCATAAAGAGACAGAGTCCATTTCTCCACCCCCTGAATCCAGGCTGGTCTTGGAACTTGCTCTGACAAAAGCAATGTGGCAGAAGTGTCATCGCTGTAGCTCTGAACCTAAGCCTCTAGGGGAGGCTCACTCACTCTTGAGGAACCCTGCCTATGTCATAAGAACCAGCCCAGACTAGCCTGTCGGATGATGAGAAACAGGTGGTCCAGCCAAACAGCAGACATGTGAGTGCTGCCATCTTGGAGCTGTCAGCCACCAATCAACCTATTACGACTGCAGATGCCTGAGTAAGCCCAGCCGAGATTAGTCCTGCTGAGCTCAGATCAGCAAAATCTCCCAGCTAACCTCTGGACCTGTGAAGGTTATTATTTTAATTCACTAAGTTTTGTGGTGCTCTATTACACAGCAGAAGATAACCAGTACATTATCATTTTTTAGGAAAAGCCAAATAGCCAGCCAAACCTTTAGGAGGAAAATAGTAGCAAAAGTCACCTCATTTGACTTGAGAGAAATAAAATGTAATAGCTACTACTGAAGAGCTCACCATGCTAATTTCTCACATGTTGCTCAAGGCTGGCACACCTAGCCCTCATTTCCTCCATGCCAGACACACTGTAACTTTGCATTACCTCTGAAGCCCTGAAGTCTAACATAACGATAACCTACCGTGAGGCCCAGCAGTGCCACCAGCACACCCTGGGAGGGAGAGATAAAAACCCACACTGGGAAGAACATCCTAGCTCGAGACACTGCCCTGGCTCCTCCTGAAGTACTATGCCAAACTGGCAGGAAAACCAAACCTGCACGTGCAAGATAACACTCTCTTGGATTCTGGGCCATGCCGGGTAACTTGATCCTGGTGCATGTGGTTTCTCTGAAGCCATATACTTGGAAGGTGGAAAGAAGAAGGGGCCATGGGGTGGGGGGCGGGAGATGGCCCGCTGTACACATTATCAGAGATAGGTGCTCACATGCACCTGCAGGGAAGAATGAGAGCTGGGCAAGGTGTGTGACCGTGTAGGGCTCCCAGATCACAGGTAAGGTAATGAAGGCTGACATTTGGAGATTTAAGGGGTGACAGCTGAGGCAGACTCTGACCATTAGTAGGGACAGACGCTGCCGTTCTGAGTGCAAAGAGTTAAACAACACAAAGCTGGTACATGTCAGCTGTACATCAGGACCACACACTGTGCCAGCACAGGCTTCTGTCCTCTGAGGCTGACATCCTACACACACTCTGAACACATCAGGGGCCAGCACATCCTCCCTGGCAGACTTGGAAACAGCATTGTTTGATAACAATTAAACAAGAAACATTTTCTCCATCCAGGCACTTGCCAAGTCCCTCCCACTTACTTTGATGAGTGAGAGGAAATTAGATTTTCTGGGAGTAAATGGGATTTGCCACCTTATTACTCTCTTTTTAGATAATTTGGGGTGGATGAAGGATCATGTTGTTAAGTTTTCTTTCTTATTTTTCACCTTGTCTATTACCTAGAAGAAAGAAAGGGTATCAAAAAAAAAAAGCTTTATTAAAGTATACAGTTAAAAAATATTTTAGAGTGGGGGGACCAGGGGAAGGAGCCAGTTTGCAGAAATTCTAGAACTCAAGACTATGTAAAGTTATCACCATCTATTGGCAGTAGATTCGTAATAGCTTTCCAATAACCCTCAAATACTAACCTAGGAGAAGACATGTCTGAAAAAAGGTTGGTGGTTTAAAATCTCAAGAAAAGAGGAAATGAAATTTAAAGGGTTATTCCATTGCCCAGGCTACCAACAAACAGCCACACAAAACACCCTGGAACTGGGCTGTTACAGTCTTGATTCACTCACTATGGAAGGAAAGTGGATAAGACAAGCTCAGCCCAACAGATTTTCCTCTCCCTCACTTTCTCCGCCTGGCAAATTCAAGGTGCCCCATTCCCAGTCAGTGCTGGGGCCACCACAGTCGGTCAATATTCTCTTTGCGGAGACTCCCCGTCAGCATGATGTTGCTATAGTTACCACAATTCTAACTCAACCCTCTCTCCTTATGTTCCCCTGACTTTCAAACCAAATTACCTTGGACTAATCCTACAGCACGTCCTGTGAGGACCCTTCTAGGAAGTGAGCTTCTAACAGGGCTTCTGAGGAGGCAGAAACCTCCAGCTGCAATATCCTGCCTTCACGACATGCCAGACCCCAGGTGTCTGTTCCCCCTCATAGCCACTGAGTCCTGCAATCCACCTCCCACTCTTCCTGGCTCTCTGCTCTCCTGGGGATAAATCCACCAGAGCCTGTAGCAGGTGTGCTGTTGGGTTCCCATCAGCATCTGTACTATTCATCAGCATCAAGATAAGCTGATGAATGGGCAGGGCCTGTGGCTCAGGGAGTAGGGTGCTGGCCCCATATACCAAGGATGGTGGGTTCAAACCCAGCCCCAGCCAAACTGCAACAATAAGAAAAATAGCCAGGTGTTGTGGCGGGCGCCTATAGTTCCAGCTACTTAGGAGGCTGAGGCAAGAGAATCACCTAAGCCCAAGAGCTGGAGGTTGCTGTGAGCTGTGATGCCACAGCACTCTACCAAGGGCAACAAAGACAGACTCTGTCTCCAAAAAAAAAAGAGAGAGAGAGAGAGAGAGATAAGCTGATGAAGAAAAAGCCAAAGTCAAGAAAAATAAAATGGCCTCAGAGAGATTGGCCGACTGTCTTTGGGGCCCTCTAGAAAATCTTTCCATCAGCCTTTGTTCCCTGTGCTATCATTTCAGCACGCTGGTCAATAGTTGGCATTTATTTTTATGTTTACTGCCATCTCTTGCACTCGAACACAGTTTCCACAAGGGCAAGGAGCTTATTTTGTCCCAGACGAATCCCAGGCACTGAGGGAAGTTGGTGAGTGAGTGAGTGAGTGAGTGAGTGAATGAATGCACCTGGCCTAGCACCGGGGGGGAGGTTCTGCCACCACTGTCCCGTGTTCTCAAAGTCTTACCAAAATTGCTGGAAACACATCTAAAAATAATGAGACATGAGTTTGCCACCAAAAATGTGAGTTAATCTGCCAAGGTACTGTGTTCTCATTTCTTGGGCATTATGTATGTGTCAGTTGAAAGCATATTCATGTATGAAAATTAAACACAGAGGTTCATATATTAGTCACCAAGCGCCAAAGGCTTTGGATATTTTAGCAAAAGCCTCGTAAATTATTAAACTGGCCACACATAAATTTGTCCCTTTCTTGCTCTGTGCCACTTGCAGTGTGCTGCAGATGGTCCTATCAGGAGGTAGTGTTTATTTCTCCATCTCTTGATTCTGAGCTGGTTTTGTGATTTTCTTTGGCCATTAACAAACCAAGGCATGAAATAAGCTAACACACTGGGGCTTGCCTGCTCGCTGCTCTTGGGAACCCCAGGACTACCAGCCTGTGAAGAAGCCCAAGCTAGCCTTCTGGATGTTAAAACACACAAGGTTGGGGCGGCGCCTGTGGCTCAGTGAGTAGGGCGCCGGCCCCATATGCCGAGGGTGGTGGGTTCAAGCCCAGCCCCAGCCAAACTGCAACAAAAAAATAGCCGGGTGTTGTGGTGGGCGCCTGTAGTCCCAGTTGCTCGGGAGGCTGAGGCAAGAGAATCGCGTAAGCCCAAGAGTTAGAGGTTGCTGTGAGCCGTGTGACGCCACGGCACTCTACCCGAGGCGGTACAGTGAGACTCTGTCTCTACAAAAAAAAAACAACAAAAACAAAAACAACAACAAAAAAACACACAAGGTTCTGTGTATGGACAGAACCCTGTCCTACAATGGACAGCCTACTGCCAGACTATGAGTGGAAGCCACTTTAGATCACATAAGCTGACCCGTGAGAAAGTCCAGCACAAATCAGCCACGCCACCTTAGAGTAGAAAAACTGCTCAGCTGATCTCAGAATCACGAGCTAAATAAATGGTTATTCAAAGCCACTAAATTTGGAATAATTTGTTACACAGCAAAAACCACTGATAGAGACAGAAAAACAAAACATTCAAAGACATTTAATAGAAACAAATTTACCTGCTACTTTCAAAATGATGCAACTTCATATAGGAAGATAACTGCAGAATTTTGTGGCCCACATTTCAAATAGAATAATGATGCTTTGGGGCTAATCCCCACCCCTCATCTTCTCGTCCAAAACATCTGAACAACATGAAGAATTTCCATGATTTCCAGGTGAAATCAAAGGCAAAATTAGTACCCATGGGATAGAAATTCACTAGTTTAAAAAGACCTCAAGAGAATAAGAAGACAATTAACAGACTGAGAGAAAATATCTGCCAAAGACCATCGGATAAAGGACTTGGACCCAAAATATACAAAAAACGCATAAGACTCAACAATAAGAAAACAAATAACCCAATTAAAAAATGGACAAAAGATTTGAACACCTCACTAAAGAAGATATGCAGATGGTAAATAAGCATACGGAGAGATGATCACCATTATCTGTCTTTAGGGAAATGCAAATGAAACAGCCATGAGACACCACTATACACCCACCAGAATGGCCAAAATCCAACACCGAATACCAGGGAGGATGTGGTTCAATAGGAATGATCACTCATTGCTGGTGGGAATGCAAAATAACACATTCAATTTGGAAAACAGTTCAGCAGTGTCTTACAAAACTAAACATATTGTTACCACATGACCTAGCAGTCATACCCGGTTGGTATTTACCCAAATGAGTTAAAAACTTTTGTCCACATAAAAACCTGTACATGATGTTTACATCAGTTTTACTCATAATTGCCAAAACTTGGAAGTAACCAAGACACCCTTCAGAAGATAAACAGATAAACTGTGGTATATCCAGATGATGAAATATGTTTCAGCACTTAACAGAAATAATCTTTTCAAACCATGAAAAGACATGTAGGAACTTTCGATGCATATTAGTAAGTGAAAGAAGCCAATCTGAAAAGGTTACATAGTGTGTGATTCCAACTATACAACATTCTGGAAAAGGGAAAACTATGGAGCCAGTAAAAAGATGAGTAGTATCCAGGGGTTCTGGGTGGGGAAGGATGCATTGGCAGGGCACAGATTTTTAGGGCAGTGGAGCTACTCCATATGATACCATAAAGGTAAATACACATGATGACACATTTGTCAAAACCCACAGAATGTTCAAAGTGAAGACAGAACTCTAACATCAACTATGAACTTTGGGTGATAATGACGTGTCAGTGTAGGTTCATCGACTGTAACAAACGTACCAGGGAGGTTCAAGTAGATAGTGGGAAAGGCTGTGTGTGGTGGAACAGGCAGTGAGGACAGGGACCAGGGGAACTCTCTGTAGTTTCAGTTCAATTTTGCTGTGAACCTAAAACTCCTCTAAAATACAAAGTTAATTAAAAAAAAAAAAGGGCTTTTAAATCAAAACTGATATGAAGTACAACAAAGGTAAATAAGAATCATGGTTTATGAGAGCAAGAAAATTGAAGTCAGCAAAAATTCACCCACGGAAAAAATAAAATACAATTGTTCATATAGTAGGGTACTCTATGGCCACTAAAAACAATAAAGTAAAAGCTTTGGTAACAAATTTATAATATGATCCCATTTATGTAAAAAAAATATGCAAATATAGATAGAAAACACAGCAGAAGAATTATACTAAGATGTTATGCAGCTATCGTCTCAGTGATAATGTTAAATAGGGTTAGTTTTACTTTCTTCTTTTCCTGACTTATGTTTTCTAAATTAACTTTAATAACCATCTTTCACCTTTTTATTCCTTAATGATGTATAATTAAAAATCTTAAAATTCACTTATTTGAATAAATTCAATGGTTTAATATATTTAGAGTTGTGCAACAATCACCACTATCGAAGTCAGAACATTTTCATAACCATCCCCAAATCCTGTACCTATTAGCAGCCACTCCCCCTCTCCCAACCCTCACCTAGGCAACCACTAGTCCACTTTATCTATCTATAGATTTACCTAGTCTGGACATTTCACATATATGGATTCATATAGTATGTGGTCTTTTGTAACTAGCTCCTTTCACTTTAGTATACTATGTTCAAAGTTCATCCATGTTATAGCATCAGCATTTTATTATTTTTTATTGCCAAATACTATGTCGTTATATGAATACACCATATTTTAGTTCCCTATTCATCACTTGATGGACATTTAGATTGTTTCTGATTTTTGGTTATTATGACGAAGGCTGTTATTAACATTAATGTATAGGTGTTTATGAAGACATATGCTTTCATTTCTCTTGGATACATGCTTAGAAAAGCAATTGCTGGGTCATTTTGAGGAATTATTTACATATCTTTTTTTTTTTTTTTGTGGTTTTTTTGGCTGGGGCCGGGTTTGAACCCACCACCTCCAGCATATGGGACCAGCACCCTACTCCTTGAGCCACAGGTGCCACCCTACATATCATTTTTATGAAAAGAAAAAAGTTATAAAAATAGAGGCCTCTTGGCTTCATTAGATTAGTTCTGAGGTCTTCTTTTTTTTCTTTTTTGAGACATAGTCTCACTTTGTTGCCCTAGGCTAGAGTGTCATGACATTAGCCTAGCTCAAACCAACCTCAAACTCCTGGGTTCAAGTGATCCTCTTGCCTCAGCCTCCTGAGTACTAGCTGGGACTACAGGTGTGTGTCACCATACCCAACTAGGTATGTATGTATGTATTTATAAGTGCGTTGCTATTGTTTTAGTAGAGACAGGGTCTCTTATTCAGTCTGGTCTTGAACTCCTGAGTTTAAGCAATCCACCCGCCTCAGCCCTCCAGAGTGCTAGGATTACAGGGGCAAGCTACTGTGCCTGGCCCTGGGTCTTCTTAAGTCTAATCTGCCAACTGATACAAGGCAGAGACTACCCACTTCTACCTCAGCCAAAGAGGATGCTTAGGGATTCTGCCCCAGAGGCCTCTGATTTAGAAGTAGTGGGTCAGGGCTCAGTGCTCATCGCACAGTGGTTACGGTGCCAGCCACATACACCGAGCCTGGCAGATTTGAACCTGGTGCAGGCCTGCTAAACAACAATGACAACTGCCACAAAAAACTAGCCGGGCGTTGTGGCGGTGCCTGTAGTCCCAGCTACTTGGGAGGCTGAGGCATGAGAATCTCCTAACCCCAAGAGTTTGAGGTTGCTATGAGCTGTAACGCCACAGCACTCTACCCAGGGTGACAGTTTGAGACTCTGTCTCAAAAAAAAAAAATTTTACTGGGCCAGTGCTCACTTTGGCAGCACATACACTAAAACTGGACAATAAAGAGAAGATTAGCATGGCCCCTGAGCAAGGATGACACGCACATCTGTGAAACATTCCATATTTTTCAAACTAATACACACCCACACAAGAAAAAAACTCAATTCAATTCAAGTTGGGGGAAGGAGGGAAGAGGGAAGGGGACAGGTGTGCTCCCGCCTAATGGGCATAATGTAAGGGTGTATGGCACACTTCCTGGGTGCAGGCCACAACCACAACAGGGACTTTACCTAACAGATGAAAACACTGTAACAAAATCATTTGTACCCTCATATTAATGTGAGGGGAAAAAAAAAATCCATGTGTCATCTACACATTCCAGTCATTAAAGCTGGAAGGGATCAGGGTAGTCCTCCAGGCCAGTGGCTCCTGGGCCTGGCAGAATTTTTTACATGCAAACCCCTAATCTCTCCCCTAGACCTACTGTCCAAATCTCCAGGGAGGCAGGATGATTAGGGAATGCATATTTTTAACAAGTTTCTGGGTGACCAGGCAATCTTTAGGGATCAATAAGATTTGGGAACCACTGCTCTAATTTGTCCTGCCCAAAGCATCACTCCCGAGAGATGGTAATGAAACATTTGAATCATTGCTTGAGCTCAGGAGTTCCAGACCAGCCTGAGTAAAAGCAAGATCCAGTTTCTAAAAATAGCTGGGTATTGTGGCAGGTGCTCATAGTCCTAGCTAGTCAGAAGGCTAAGGCAAGAGATCGCTGGAGCCCTGGAATTTGAGGTTGTTGTGAACTATGAGGCCACAGCACTCTATCAAGGGCAAAAATAAGACTCTATCTCAAAAAAGAAAAAAAAAGAGAGAGAGAGAGAGACGACAGAGAGAGAGAGAGAGAAAGAAAGAGAAAAGAAAAAAAGGATTTGAATTATACCAGTATCACGAAGTTGACAATCTGGGCCCCAGCCACTTCCACTGCTGAACTCTCCAACTGGACCTACTATTGTTTTTCACTTAGAATCAATAAAGATAAAGTCTATTTCCTTTATCATCAGTCTGCTCTTCGAAGATAGGAACCTGATTGCCCTTTCCTCCTGCAAAATAAATATGCCCAATTGTTTCAATCATTTCTAGGCATGTCCCCACAGCCATCACCTCTCTGTCCCCACGTGTCTATCAAGGTTTCTCATCAAACATGGTGGTCATGGTACATCTCAAGGGTCCAAGTCAGCCAACTCCAGACGGAAGAACAGAGGGGGAAGTACCTCCTATGTGCATTTTCATAAATATGGCTAAAGACATCTCTTCTAAGCTATAGTAACTCACATCATTCATTCAACCAATGTTTGTTAAAAACCTACAACATGAAACGACCTAATTCGGTTCCAGGGAATATGAAATATCAGGAATGGCTGGCCCCTGATTCAAGTGGTTGACATAGCAATTTCGAAATGTAAAGAATTCTAAGGTAAGGTGAAATGCAGTGGTTTCAAAAGGAAGGGAGCGATATCTAGCTGATGGTTTTACTGACAGTCCTGCAAAGCTGATGGCATTAGAATTGGGCTAGAAAGGATGAGTAAGGGTCTCAACAGTGAAGACTCCGGGTGGAGGAGGGTCTCAGTAGAGGGTGGGCTAGAACAAAGAAATACAGAGTGTGATCGGGAAATCTACACTTGGCAGGGAATTATAGGGACTTTCTCAACCTGTATTAAACTTAATTTTTCATTAGAATTGTTACTAAAACAGGTATTTAAACCCCTAAAAATCAAGCCCTACATTCAACTTAAATGCTGTTTTTTTGATATTTAAACATATTCCTATTATATTTTGTTGGGTTGCTTTTAGTCCAACATTCACAAACTAAGAGACAGTGAGATTAGAAGGGTTTTAAGAAGTCAGGGAACCCTACCCCAAAAAGAAAGAAAATTAAATGATTTTTCAAAGTTTCTTGTTTTATTTTCTCTCTCTCTCTTTCTCTTTTTTTTTTTTTTTTCAGACAGACTCTCACTTTGTCCCCTGGTAGAGTGCCATGGTATCGCAGCAACCTCAAACTCTTGGGCTCAAGCAATCCTCTTGCCTCAGCCTCCCAAGTAGCTGGGACTACAGGTACCTGCCACAATGCCCGGCTATTTTTAGAGATGGAGTCTCTCAGGCTGGTCTTGAACTCCTGAACTCAAGCAATCCACCCGCCTCGGCCTCTCAGAGTGCTGGGATTACAGGCGTGAGCTATCACGCCTGGCCTTCTCTTTTTTTTTTTTTAAAGTAATGAAGTGCTTTCCACAAGAATCAACTATAATCTAATTTAGAAACCCAAGATGTAACACAGGTAAATTCAGACAAAGCAGGTCTGGTTGACAATGGCACGTGTGGGTTATCCAGAGTCTTTCCCACTCCCCACTCTTAAACATGCCTTAACCCTCCTCTGCATTCCCAATTAGAATGCTTCTGAGGCGCGCAAGACATCTACATTCTCCAGATCCTGAAGGCCTCCCAGGCAATTCTGTAGTCTCTTGATACTGGGTCTCCACAAGTTTACCACTTTCTACCCTAGATCTCTACACAAGCCTCTGATTAAAATGTGAAACAGGACAAAGCACAGGAAACCATCACGGGGCCTATGTGCAAAGACTTCCCTCAGTAAAGCACGTTCTTGCTGAATATAGCCTCTCAGCCAGTTACACACACCCAGGTCACTTCTTTATAGTTTTATTAAAATTCTTGACTATGTGAATTTTAAAAAAAGAACACACTCCAAGGAATGGCAATGAGTGCACATTTAACTATAAAAACATCCTCTGTCCGTGCTCACTGATTTAATATACTTCAGTTCTCTTTGGAGAGCCATTGCCCTGTCTTCATGTGCAGCTCTCAGACTGTGCATTTGAAAGGTTCTTATGGAGCCACATGGAAAGCAAGAGAAGAAATGGGGGCAGTCCCTAGGAGCAAAGACCAGCTCCCAGCTGACAACCAGCAAAACAAGGACCCCAGTCCTACAACTGCAAGGAACTGAATCTGGCCAATAATTTGGGTGACCTTGGGAGAGGGTTTTCCCCTCAAAGACTCTAATAAGCAACACAACCCTCCTGACCTGCTTTCAGTCTTGTGCGATATGAGACCCTAAGTAGAGGACCCAGATGAGCCACCTGGACTTCTGACCTAAGGAAATTGTAAGACAGTAGGAGAGAGAGAGACATGGATAGATTTTAAAGCTCTTATATAATTATTTCCATTTCCCACCCTTCTAAATGTCAAACACATTGGAAAACCCCTAAAAATCAAGCCCTACAACTTGGCATGGCCATGGGACACCTAGCTATCTCATTAAACATTACTTGTAGGTATGCCTAGAGGATATTTCTGGAAATATTAGCCATGCAAATGGGTGGACTGGGCAAAGCAGA
Source organism: Nycticebus coucang (assembly GCF_027406575.1). NCBI lineage: Eukaryota > Metazoa > Chordata > Mammalia > Primates > Lorisidae > Nycticebus > Nycticebus coucang. Next base: position 59,402,522 of record NC_069787.1, read on the forward strand.
CGGCCTTCCCCATTGGGCATTATCTAATCACTGAAGGCAGGAACAATGGTGTATACTCCCTGCCACTCTTTGGAATATGTTCTTTTTTGAAATTCAGTACTAAGTGTTTGGGACCCAGACTAGAATCTATACACTACTTGAAATCTATACCCTTCGCCCTCCAGCCCTTAGACCTTTGAACCACTCCATCAGCTTTCCTGGGTCTCCAAACAGCTTGCAGACAGCAGACTATGGAACTTCTCAGTCTCATAACCACATGAGCCAATGCTTCTAGTAAGTCTCTTTGTTTTTGTATACTTTTAGTACATGCATAAAATCTCCTATTGATCCTGTTTTACTGGAGGGACCTGACTAGTACACCTCTGCCTTGTCATTCTGTGGCACGCAGTGAATGCTATAAAGCACACTATTTTTAAAAACTGCATTTGTCACAGGATTTGAAACCACAATCATTCCTTTCCCCCTCTCTTCCTTTGTACAAGACTCTAAGTTCACTTTGCCCCATGATCTTCCCCAGAACAGCACACTTGTATCTCCCCTTATCAGCCTTAAAAGGCTCCAGTGATTTGGGGTCTTTCAGCACCCTTCAGGAAGCTGGACAATGAAAAGAAATTATTGATGACCTTGGAAAGGCCAGGGGACGGGCATTCATTTTTAATGACTGTGCTCCTCCCCTTGAGTCAAAGGGAATCAATTCTTCCTGCCTGAATTTCCTCCATTCATCATGTTCTCACAGTGGCTGACACACAGTAGGAACTCAATATTTATTGATTTATTAAATGAATTTTTAAAAGGTCTAACTTACTTGGAGAACTAAATTTTGTACATGAAGTAAAATATGGATATCTGAAAGAACAGGACAAATTAAGGAAGAAAGAAGTACAGATAGAAATTAAAAGTCAAATTCTTTCTTTTATTAACCCACTACCCAAACTGTTGACAAGTCCAGTCTTCTTGAAAGCATCTCTAGGAAGACCCTCTGCCTTTCTAGTTCCACTCAGGGGCAAACACTGTTGGCTCCCAGAGCCAATAGCCACTTAATGGCCCAGTCCCTGCTTCCTGGCTGACAGTCCCTCCAGACCCAGGTAACCATGACTTTTGACAGTGACATGGGTCTTGGACTCAGCCCTGGCCAATGAGACCTGGGGGAAACTCTGCCTGGAGGGTTCTGGGAAAGATTTTACTTGCTACTGAAAAGGAACACATGAGAGGAGGGAAAGAACGCCCCTGTTCTTCACAGCTATCACCATGTTTCCAGGAGATGCCTGGAACTGCTGCAGCCCCTGTGACTAGGCTCAACCTGCAGACAAGCTGAGGGCCGGAGTACAGAATGGCGGCAGCACCCAGGGCCCTGAGGACATTCTTAAACCATTGAAAAAACTGTGCAACCGGGGGCGGCGCCTGTGGCTCAAAGGGGTAGGGCGCTGGCCCCATATTCCGGAGGTGGCAGGTTCAAACCCAGCCCCTGCCAAAAACTGCAAAAATAAATAAATAAAAATAAAGTGAACTCAATGTTAAAAAAAAAAAAAGAAAAAGAAAAAACTGTGCAACCTCCCACCTTCCTCCAGACTTCCTCTTCAGTGAGATGAGGTGGGAAAAATCCCTACTACTTATGCCACTTTTAGTTGGATATTCCGCCTTGGATAGTCTTAACCCACATCCATGACCACCACCCTTTTTTTCTCTCCCTGGGCTTCTGTCTGCCCGTCCCCCATCCTGCTCCTTCCCTCCAAGCCATATCACTCCAGGGCCAATTGCCTGATGTATAGCCCTGATGAACGACAGTGCCCTTCAACCCACTGCAAGAAGCCCAGGCTTCTGCCTCAACCACAGACTCTTCTGCAGACTCTTTACATGCAGACATACTATCTGGCACATTCTACAGGGCAGCCCTGGAGAGATGTCTGTGCATGTGGTATCGGTTTCCTAGAGCTGGCCCCATAAGGGACCACAAACTTGGGTAGCTTACAACAATAGAAATGTATTCCCTCACAGTTCTGGAGACCAGAAGTCCAAAGTCAATATTACTAGGCCAAAATCAATGTTATAACAGGCCCATGCTCCCTCTGGATGCTCTGGAGGAAAACTCATTCCTTGCACCTTCCAGCTCTGGTGGCTGCCAGCATTCCTTGGCTTGTGGCTATATCACCCCAGTCTCCAAGGCCAGCATTTTCAGCTCTCTACTTGGGCTTCACATTTCCTTCTCCTCTGTGTATGTAAAATCTCCCTCTGCCTTCCTCTTATACGTGGGATTGCATTTAGAGCCGACCAGGTAAGTCAGGATAATCTTCTGTCTCGAGATCTTTAATTAATTTCACAAAGATCTTTTTCTTCAAATAAACTAATACAGGTTCCAGGGATTTAGGACTGGACCCTTTTGGGGTGCTATTTAGTCCACACCCCCCTCTGTCATGTCTGTAAGGAGCTGCTCTGAGAGAGGGAAACTAGGGCCAGGGGGTCAGAAACTAAAGGGGAATTCATTTTTTTACTCTATATATTTCTTTGGTGTAAGAATTTTGTTTCAAATTATTATAAAACTCTCAATAATTTGTATCCCAATTTGCAACATAATTCATATTACTGCAAGAAATTTTTAAAAAACAACACACACTGTCTTAGGCCAGGTTCCCCAGAAAGAGATCTGAAGACAAAGATTTATGTGCAAGTAACTGATTAAGGAAGTCCTACCAGTAAGGGAATGGGGGAAGCCAGACAGAAATATATAAGCCCAGCGAGGACACAATTTTAAGCAGCATCCCCTGACCAGTAACTGAGTCTGATCCTATTGAGAGCTCTGGAGGTAAGTGATGCTCAGAGCTGTCCCCGGCTAAGGCCTGGGAGCTGGGCTTTCATACATTTACACTCCTCCACCGTCATCAAGGCTAACCCAGGGCTCTGTGGCTCCAGTCACCCAGGAGCAGGCTTCCTTGAGGAGGCCCAGGTGGGCTTGAGATGGTGAAAAGGGACCTGGGCGTCTAGGAGAACACTGACATTATCCAGTAAGTGTTCTAATTGTAAAAAAAAAAAAAAAAAGGTAAAAGATGTACCTTCTCTTCTAGCCTGCCTTGTCCCTGCCATTTCCCACCAGTAGGAAGTCCTCCACCCCACCCCAACTCCTTTAGCTCATCCAAATCCTGACTCAACCCAGTTGGAGCTCAGCGTGTCCAGGAGGTCTAAGCTGGTCTCTGCTTTCTCGCAGGGCACTTCTGGGCAGCAGGACACTATTAGCATGGAATACCCAGCTGCTTATTTTGTAGGAAGTCTTCTTCCCATCTGGATGCTTCTTGAGGAGTGGGGCCTCAGCAAACTGTTCTTGTTCCTGGGCATCAGAGAGCAGCTCACTCTCCGATCATATGGGGTTTCCCAAATCCCTGAGAGTCTGCTGTTGTGTAACCACTAATCTCCCTTATCTTGAATTGTTTTCATTCTTACAGTCTTCTGCAGAGGGGTTCCAGCCCACCTCTCCTATTGAGAAGCTGGAGAGCTGGCTTTGTTCCAGCATCTCTGCGTCCTTCCCCTGCTACCATCCATATGACATTTCAGGACCCTCAAACCAGTGGCACCAGTGGCTTCTGCCAAGCAGGAGGCAGAGGGGAAAATACTGGCTGAAAAAAATAAGAGGGACAGACAGCCATCTAGCTCCACTACTACAGCACAAGGTCAAAGTTTCAAATCAGAAATCAAGACTCAATAATCTGATAGTGACTTTTTTTGGTCACTTTTTTTTTTTTTTTTTTAAGAGTCTTACTTTATCACCCTTGGTAGAGTGCCGTGGCATCACAGCTCAAAGCAACCTCCAACTCCTGGGCTTAGGCGATTCTCTTGCCTCAGTCTCCCAAGTAACTGGGACTATAGGCGCATGCCACAAGGCGTGGCTACTTTTATTGTTGTTGTTGCAGTTTGGCCAGGGCCGGGTTCGAACCTGCCACCCTCGATATATGGGGCCAGCGCCCTACCCATTGAGCCACAGGTGCTGCCCCTTGGTCACTATTTTTAAAGACAGTTTCTTCTCCATCATTCTGAGAAGGGAAATGACTTACTTGGGGAACACAAATTATTCAAAGTAAGCTTTTCTCTGTCAAGTTCCTAACAGTAGAAGAGCACTGGAGTCCCTCTCCAGAGAGAAGAAGAAAAAGGATTTCAAAGGTTCAGGGGAAAGTTCAAAATGGCCATGGGGCAAGAAATATTCACAGAATAGCTGGCTCTAGACAGAAGTGTCACCCTAAAATGAAAGTTGGAGGCAGCTAAGGAAACTGATGTAGCTGTAGAAATGATAAGTATGAATTTACAAGGACAGAGAAGGTACTTGACCCTCTAGGGATGGAGGCAAACCCAAAAGGGAAGGTTAAGCCTAGAATGAGAGGAGGCATGTGGTGGGGTACACACGCATGCATGCACACACACTCCGTTTAAAATTATGTTCAAGGCAAGAAGTTATACAAGAATATGTTGAAGACAAAAAATGGAATTATTTAGCTCGTATTTTACTTTCTTCTCTAGAAGGAGACAAATATAACTAAAGTTTTAAGAGTTTTTTTGTTAAGTTTTTTCCCCACTAATGAAACTACACTATTTGCATCTCTATTTATCACGATTTTCCAAGAGAGAGAACTAATAAGCTATCTTTAGCTGTATCTTTGGCTTAAGAGATTATGGAAGCTGGCACGTCCAAAGTTTGCAAGGCAGGGAATCCAGCAGGCTGGAAACGCCAGCAGGAGTAGTAGTTGCAGTCCCCTGAAGGCAGAATTCCCTTCTCTTCCCTGACCTTGGTGTTATTCTCTTAATCCCTTCAAATGAATAGATAAGCCCCACCCCGCATTATGAAGAGTAATCTGCTTTAGCCCACTACTGATCTGAATGTTAATCAGATCAGATTAAAATATTTTCACAGAAACATTCAGATTGGTGTTTGACTAAACCACCAGGTACCAGGACCTAGTGAAGTTGACACAGAAAACTATCATCAAGGTATCATGCTATAATTTGGATTTTCCACTTAACAACATTTCCTGTAATTCCTTCCATATGAGTTTATACAGAATGACCTCATCCATAATAAGAATGCACCATCCTTTATATAACCATTCTCTAAATGAGGGACCTGTGTGCCATTGCCTTTTGTATTACTAACAGTGCTGAGGTAAGCTCATATATGCCTTCTCATGAACAAATGCACTTATTTCTCTATTAGAGATGGACATGATATGTGGAATCACCCTGTCATGGATGGGATGGGCACTCTAAAATTTTCATAAATGTTGGCAAAGCAAACCTAAAAGTTTTAAATGAGTTAAGCCTAGATAAATCACATTTTAAGGCAAAAGCACTCAGCCATGCTATTCAGCACACTAGCGTGTCAAAGAATTCAATGTAAGTATACTAAGAGAGCTGCTAGAATAGATCTATGGTTATCCAGACCATCTCTCATGGGGACCAACTATGCCGTGACTTGTTCTAGAGTGGGAAAGGATGGTGTTACCGCCTGGGAGGTGTTTGTGTCCTAATCTCTGGTGTTTTCATGAGAGTGATTATTCATAGGAAAATCATCCATATCACAGGCAAAAGAAGGCAACTACTGTCTAGAGGCTATGATCTCAGAACCAACATAATTGTCTTGAAGAAATCATGGCAATGGAAAAAATGCCAGATGGTTTAAAAAGAACAAATATTGGCTTCCTTGTCAGAGCAGAAGGTGGTGAATTCTAGATACCATAAAAGTTGATGTTGTTCCCTAGGAAATCCTAGAGTAGATTCTTAAAGAGGTAGTTGGGAGCCTTTGGAAACAAAAGATTGGTCCTCAGAAATCTGTAGAAATTCATGAAGAATAAATGAGATGTAATGTGTGGTAGCACAGGATTGCAGGCGGGGTCACAAGTTATAAGACAGTGACAGAATTCTATCTGACCAAGCCTCTCCTTAGGGATAAATAAGCTAGGGAAAAATGTAAGGTGGCACTGTAGAGCCATCTGACACCACCACAGAAGGGTCTGAGTTAGCTTTAGGAACTGGAGGAGAGATTCCTGCAGCGTGCCAAGGGACTGTGTCCTTGATCCAGTCTGTCAGGCCCAGTCAGAAGCCACCTTACATACAAAACTTCCAGGAAGACCAAAGCTGGGATTATCCCCCAGATGTAGAATGATAAAATCACGATCAGAAATGTCTCAATAAGCTGGGAAAGTGGGCAGAAACTAACAGGATCAGTCAAAACGGAAGTTAATTCAACAAGGTATGGATGCAGAGGAGCTGACTCCACTGAGCCACAGGTGACAGCACCTGGGAGGGGTGTAGAAGCTATAATGGATGCCTCCAAATCCATTCCACCCTCAGCTGCACTTGCAGAAGCAGAAGTTCAAGTCCAGCTTTAAGAAGATCAAGTCCTCACAGATAACAGCTGATTTTTTTTTGTTGTTGTTGTTAAATCATAGCTGTGTACATTAGTGCAATCAAGGGGTACAATGTGCTGGTTTCATATACAATCTGAAATATTCTCACCAAACTGTTCAACGTAGCCTTCATGGCATTTTCTTAGTTATTGTATGTAGACATTTGTATTCTGCCTTTAGTAAGTTTCACCTGTACCCATTCTAAGAGGCACCGTACGTAGGTGTGGCCCCACCCATTACCCTCCCTCCCCCTTCCTTGGCCCTTTCCCCATATTCTTGTGCTATAGTTGGATTATAGCCTTCATGTGAAAGCTATAAATTAGCTTCGTAGTAGGGTTGAGTACATTGGATACTTTTTCTTCCATTCCTGAGATACTTTGCTAAGAAGAACATGTTCCAGCACCATCCATGTAAACATGAAAGAGGTGAAGTCTCCATCTTTCTTTAAGGCTGCATAATATCCCATGGTATACATGTACTACAATTTGCTAGTCCATTCGTGGGTCGATGGGCACTTAGGCTTCTTCCATGACTTAGCAATTATGAATTGGGGTGCAATAAACATTCTGGTACAGATGTCTTTGTTATATTGTGATTTTTGGTCTTCTGGGTATAAACCTAGTAAAGGAATTATAGGATCGAATAGCAGGTCTATTTTTAGGTCTCTAAGTATTCTCCAAACATCGTTCCAGAAGGAACGTATTAGTGTGCATTCCCACCAGCAGTGTAGAAGTGTGCCCTTTTCTCCACATCCACGCCAAAACCTCTGGTTTTGGGATTTTGTTATGTGGGCTACTTAAGTAGTTTTGATTTGCATTTCTCTGATGATTAAGAATGATGAGTTTTTTTTCATGTGTTTGTAGATTGTGCGTCTGTCTTCTTTAGAGAAGTTTCTCTTCAAGTCCCTTGCCCACCCTTAGATGGGATCACTTGTTCTTTTCTTGCTAATACATTTGCGTTCTCTGTGGATTCTGGTTATTAAACCTTTATTGGAGGTATAACCTGCAAATATTTTCTCCCATTCTGAGGGTTGTCTGCTTGTTTTACTTACTGTGTTCTTGGTTGTGCAGAAGCTTTTTAGTTTGAACAGGTCACAGTAATGTATTTTTGATACTGCTTCAATTGCCTGGGGAGTCTTCCTCATAAAATATTCACCCAGGCTGATTCCTTCGAGAGTTTTCCTGCACTTTCTTCAAGTATTTTTATAGTTTCACGTCTTAAGTTTAAATCTTTTATCCAGTGAGAGTCTATCTTAGTTAATGGTGAAAGGTGTGGGTCCAGTTTCAGTCTTTTACAGATTGCCAGCCAGTTCACCCAGCACCATTTGTTAAATAGGGAATCTTTTCCCCACTGAATGTTTTTAATTGGTTTGTCAAAGATCAAATAATGGTAAGTAGTTGGATTCATCTCTTGATTTTATATTCTGTTCCAGACATCTACTTCTGTGTTTTTGTGCCAGTACAATGCTGTTTTGATCACTATCAATTTATAGTATAGTTTCAGGTCTGGTAGCATGATTCCTCCTACTGTGTTTTTATTGCTGAGTAATGTTTTGGCTATTTGAGGTTTTTTCTGATTCTATATAAAACGACATATTATTTTTTCAAGATCTTTAAAATATGACAATGGAGCTTTAATAGGAATTGCATTAAAATTATATATTGCTTTGGGTAATATAGACATTTTGACAATGTTGATTCTTCCCAGCCATGAAAAACAAATGTTTTTCCATTTGTTAACATCTTCAGCTATTTCTTTTCTTTTTTCCGTTTGTTTTTTTTTGTAGAGACAGAGTCTCAATTACTGCCTTCAGTAGAGTGCCATGACATCACAGGACTCACAGCAACCTCCAGCTCTTGAGCTTCCGCGATTCTCCTGCCTCAGTCTCCCGAACAGCTGGGACCACAGGTGCCCGCCACAACGCCCAGCTATTTTTTTGCTGCAGTTCTGCCGGGGCTGGGTTTGAACCCACCACCCTCGGTATATGGGGCTGGCACCCTACTCACTGAGCCACAGGCACCACTTCAGCTATTTCTTTTCTTTAAGTTTCATAGTTCTCCTTGTAGAGATCTTTCACGTCCTTTGTTAGATAAACTCCCAAATATTTCATCTTCTTTGGCACTACTGTGAAAGGAATAGAGTCCTTGACTGTTTTTTTGGCTTGGCTATTGCTGGTATGTATAAAGGCTACAGATTTATGGGTGTTGATTTTGTAGCCTGAGACATTGTTGTATTCCTTGATCACTTCTAAAAGTTTTGTAGTAGAATCCCTAGTGTTTTCCAGATATATGATCACACCATCTGCGAAGAGTGAAAGTTTGATCTCTTCTGACCCTATGTGGATAACCTAGATCGCCTTTTTTTTCCCTAATTGTGATGGCTAAAACTTCCGTTATAATGTTAAAGAGCAATGGAGACAATGGGCAACCTTGCCTGGTTCCTGATCTAAGTGGAAATGATTTCAATTTAACTCCACTCAATACGATATTGGCTGTAGGTTTGCTATAGATGGCCTCTATTAGTTTAAGAAATGTCCCTTCTATACCAATTTTCTTAAATGTTCTGTTCATGAAGGGATGCTGGATATTATCAAAAGCTTTTTCTGCATTAATTGAGAGAATCATATGGTCCTTATTTTTTAGTTTGTTTATGTGCTGATTTACATTTATAGATTTACATATATTGAACCAGCCTTGAGACCCTGGGATAAATCCCACTTGGTCATGGTGTATAATTTTTTTGATGTGTTGTTGGATTCTGTTGGTTAGGATCTTATTGAGTATTTTTGCATCAATATTCATTAGTGATATTGGTCTATAATTTTCTTTTCTTGTTGGGTATTTCCCTGGTTTGGGGATCAAGGTAATGTTTGCTTCGTAGAATGTGTTGGGTAATATTCCTTCTTTTTCTATATTTTGGAAGAGGTTTAGTAATGTAGGTACTAGTTCTTCTTTAAAGTTTTGGTAGAATTCTGACGTAAAGCCATCTTGTCCTGGGCTTTTGTTTTTAGAGAGATTTTGTATAGTTGATGCTATTTCAGAACTTGATATAGGCCTGTTTGACATTTCCACTTCGTTCTGGCTAAGTCTTGGTAGGTGGCGTACTTCCAGGTATTGGTCGATTTCTTTCAGATTTCCATATTTCTGAGAGTAGAGTTTCTTGTAGTATTCGTTAAGGATGTTTTGAATTTCTGAGGGGTCTGTTGTTATTTCATCTTTGCCATTTCTGATTGACGAAATTAGAGATTTTACTCTCTTTTTTTCCTGGTTAGGCTGGCCAAATGTTTATGTATTTCACTGATCTTTTCAAAAAAACCAACTTTTGGATTTATTGATCTGTTGTATAATTGGATTTATTGATCTGTTGTATAATTCTTTTGTTTTCATTTCATTTAATTCTGCTCTGATTTTGGTTATTTCTTTTCTTCTGCTGGGTTTGGGGTTGGAGTGTTCTTCCTTCTCCAGTTGCTTGAGATGTCCCATTAAGTTATTAACTTCCTCTCTTTCTGTTTTCTAGCGGAAGGCTTGCAGTGCTATAAATTTCCCTCTTAGGACTGCCTTTGCAGTATCGCAGAGGTTCTGGTAATTTGTGTCTTCATTGTTGTTTTGTTCCAAAAATGTGGTGATTTCCTTCTTAATCTTGTCCATAACCCATCTATCCTTAAGCATAAGGTTGTTTAGCTTCCATGTTTTTGAATGGGTATGCAGATTCCTGTTGCTATTGAGTTCAACTTTTATTCTATGGTGGTCTGAGAAGATGCAAGGAGTAATTTCTATTTTTTTAATTTTTCTGAGATTAGATTTGTGGCCCAGGATGTGGTCGATTTTGGAGTATGTTCCATGGGCTGATGAGAAGAATGTGTATTCAGTTTTGTTGGGATGAAATGTTCTGTAGATGTCTGTTAAGTCCAGATGTTGAATGGTTGAGTTTAAATCTAAAATTTCTTTGCTTAGCTTCTTTTTGGAGGATCTATCCAGCACTGCTAAAGGGGTGTTAAAATCTCCAACTACTATGGAACTGGAGGAAATTGAGTTGCTCATGTCTGTTAGAGTTTCTCTTATAAATTGCGGTGCGTTCTGGTTGGGTGCATAAATATTATAATTGAAATCTCATCATATTGAGTATTACCTTTAACAAATATGAAGTGTCCATCCTTATCCTTCCTTATTTTGGTTGGTTTAAAGCCTATTGCATCTGCGAATAGGATTGCAACGCCTGCTTTTTTCTGCTTTCCATTTGCCTGGAATATAGATGACCATCCCTTCACCTTGAGTCTGTATTTGTCTTTTAATGTAAGATGCGATTCTTGTATGCAGCTGGTATCTGGCTTGAGTTTTTGTATCCAGTCAGGCAACCTGTGCCTCTTTAGAGGACAATTTAAACCATTCACATTAATTGAGAATATTGATAAGCCTTTCGAGAGTGCGGTGGACATTTTTAATCCTTTTGTGACTGTGGAAGTTGGAATTTGATCAAAATTTTCTGGGTGGGTTTACTTTTGTGGTGGAGGATTACTCTGGTCTTTATGAAGGATAGGTCTGAGAATATCCTGGAGAGCTGGTTTAGTTATGGCAAATTTCTTCAACATGTGGATGTCATTAAAGTATTTAATTTCTCTGTAATAAATGAAACTCAGTTTAGCTGGGTACAGGATCCTGGGTTGAAAGTTATTTTGTTTTAGAGATTAAAATTTGATGACCATCCTCTTCTAGCTTGAAAGGTTTTAGCAGAGAGATCTGCAGTTATTCTAATATTCTTCCCCTTGTAGGTGATGGTTTTCTTTCATCCGGCTGCTTTCAGAATTTTCTCCTTCATATTAACTTTAGTGAAATTGATTATGATGTGTCTGGGGGATGTCTTCTTTGGGTTGAGTCGTGCTGGAGTTCTGAAACTGTCTGCTATCTTAATTTCAGAATCTCCTGGCATGTCTGGAACATTCTCCTTCATAATCTCATGGAGAAGAGACTCTGTGCCTTGTGAAGCCACTTCGTCACTTTCGGGGATCCCTATAAGACAAATATTGGTTTTCTTCGAACTATACCGGAGCTCTCTGAGAGAGTGATCTGTTTTTGCCCTCCATTTCTCTACCTCTTTGAGAGTTTGGGAGCATTCGAAAGCTTTGTCTTCAATGTCAGAAATCCTTTCTTGTGCTTACTCCATTCTGTTACTGAGGGATTCTACTGTGTTTCTCAGATCTTTGAGGGCTGCAACTTCTTGTCTCAATGTGTCAAAATCTTTGGTCATTTGGTCTTTGAATTCATTGAATTCTTTTTTATTTACTTATTTATTTATTATTTCTTTTCTTTCTTTCTTTCTTTTTTTTTTTTTTGTAGAGACAGAGTCTCACTTTACTGCCCTTGGTAGAGTGCCATGATGTCACAGGACTCACAGCAACCTCCAGCTCTTGGGCTTCCGCGATTCTCCTGCCTCAGCCTCCCAAGCAGCTGGGACCACAGGTGCCCCACAATGCCCGACTATTTTTTGGTTGCAGTTCGGCTGAGGTTGGGTTTGAACCCACCATCCTCGGTATATGGGGCTGGCGCCCTACTCACTGAGCCACAGGTGCCACCCAGAATTCGATGAATTCTTGAAATATCTTTTGGGTTACTGCTTAGAATTCTAATTCTATCTTACTTGCTATCCAGATTCTGAATTCAATTCTAACATCTCCGCTATTGGTTTGTGCATGGGATCTTGTGCTGTGTCCACCTCATTGATCCTTGGGGGAGTTGATCTACTCTGATTATTCATATTGCCAGAGTTTTCCTGTTGATTTCATCTCATGATTGTTTTTCACCGTTGCCTCTGGCCATCCTCAGAGTTGGGGAGGTGTCTCTCCAAGATTAGTTCCCAGCGGGATCACTCTATTGTTGTGGATCTTTGTAGGGAGTGACCCTGTGTAGTTCCTCTGCTACTGCCCCAGCCAGGGAGTTCTGGTTGTGGAAGCAACTCCGGAGTGTGACATACCTGGATCCAGCAACAGGGCGGGGGGTGGTACACACAGTTCTGGGAGTGCCTGGCACCCAGTGACTTTGACACAGAGAGCCCAAGGCTCCAGCAGTCTGTGGCCAGGAGACAGGCTTTGCACAGTGGCAGGGAGGGCTTTGGAGGGCACGCGGCTACCAGAGTTCCTAGCCAGATGAGTGGACTGGTGTGGAGGCAGGGAGGGTACAGGAGGGAGGACATGGGGTATGCGGCTCCCACAGTTCCTGGTCAGGGTGTGCTGAGGCCCGGGCGTGGGTCACGGTTGGGGGGTTGCGGCGCAGCTCTTACAGAGGTCCAGGCGGGTGCCCATCACAGTCGTGGCGCAGCTCTTATGGAGGTCCTGACAGCACAGCCCTTATGGTGGTCTGGGCAGGCGCCAGTTGCGGTTGCAGCGCAGCTCTTACAGAGGTCGGGGCAGGTGCTGATCGCGGTCGCGGCACAGCTGAAAAGTTTAGCAGTGGGGCTGTCCTCAGGCATGGCTGGATACCTGGTTCTTCTTCTTGAAGGTCTGCTTTCTCTGGGTAGGCTCTATTCTCAGAAAGGCTCTCCTGATGTAACCATGAGATGACTACTAGCTGTTCAACCACATACATCCAGGCTTAAGCCCTCAGTGAAGTGTGAGTCTGCTTTCCTGTTACTCAAACAAATGAAAATCCCACAATTGAATCTCGTTGGTTCTGATTGGCCTGACTTAGGTGCTAGTTCCTAAACCAATTGCTGGCAGCTGACAGCAGCTGAGTTTAAGGATGCACATGCTACTGTGACCAACCAAGCACTCAAGGGTGACTCCTATGTACTTGCAGACTTGTTCTTTATTAGTGCTAATTTAAATGATTTGAACTGATATAAACTATAAGCACAAAGAAATTTTCTTTTCTCAGAAAACTAAGTTGAATCCTTCGAAGAGACTCAACAGAGGATAGTCACTTAAAAATAACAACCGTGGCTGAATTAGATGTGGGTGGGGGAAGCTAGAAAAGACTAGAAAAAATCACGAAAACACAGATTCTGCAGTCATAACCCTTTGATACTTTAAAGAAACTGAAATTGGACCTCATAAATAGCACACTTTGGGTGAGTTTTATAAAAGAAAGATGAAGTACAATTCCAGGAGAACCCAAACTCAGAAAGATTGACAAATAAACATATTTTTATATCTTTTACATTAAAATAAAATGTATAAGATATATGATTTTCTTTGGTTTTCTTTGACTTTTTAAATTAATCTTCCAGTTACCATATCAACTGCATCAGCTGTAAGTGCTTTCTTTACTGTCTTATGTCCAGTTCTGATACCAAATCTCAAAAGAAGCATTGATGACCTCGAAGGTATTCCAGGAGAGAGATGAGGGTGGAGAAGGCTTTATGGCTCAAGGAACACCTAGTAGTCAGCAAACTCTGATGGGCTGTCAGATTCAAAGATACCCAACTCGGAGTAAGGGGTTCTCTCTCTGTGTCTCACTCTTTTTCTTTTTTTTTGAGACAGACTCTCACTTTGTTACCCTCAGTAGAGTGTAGTGGTGTCATAACTCATAGCAACTCTTGGGCTCAAATAATTCTCTTGCCTCAGCCTCCCAAGCAGCTGGGACTACAGGGGCCTGCCACAATGAATGGCTATTTTTAGAGACGAGGTCTCGCTCTGGCTCAGGCTGGTCTCGAACCTGTGAGCTCAGGCAATCCACCCACCTCGGCCTCTCAGAGTACTGGGATTATAGGCGTGAGCCATCAGGCCCGCCCTCTGTGTCTCACTCTTTTTGTAGCTTCCACCCTTTCCTTTCAAAGAATCACTCTTTCTGTGTACACTCTACATTGTAAACTCAAAGAAAAGAAATAAAATACCTATTATAAATGCACTAATGATGGACTTTTACCCTACTCACAAGTACAGCTAAATTCAGGCACGGGTTTCCAGTTGAGAAAATGCAATACTGGCATTTGACTCTGTCCCCTGTCTAACGTCCTCTGTGCTTTCAGAGGAAGATGAAGGCAGGGGGAGTGACAACTGGCGACTGATAGAGAAAGTGACAGGTACAGGAGGGTTTACTATGTGCTAGGCCTTACATTCACAACTTTTAAACTTATTTTCTTTTTTAATTCTCATCAACTTTGAGAGGCTGTTAGCAGCACCTCTATTTATACAACTAAAAAGTAGAAAAACAAAGAAGGGGTCGTTTACTTTTCATATACTCAGTTACTTGGCTGGGAATTAGAGTGCAGGTCGCACACCCAGGCCAGGCCAGTTTCTGGAATCTTCATTTTCTTGCCAACCTGCTGCAGTGCCATGTGCAGAGCTGTGCAGAGCTAGATCAGGTTTCTTTCTTTCTTTTTTTTTTGAGATAGAGTCTCACTTTGTTGGCCTGGGTAGATTGCTGTGGCATCACAGCTCACAGCAGCCTCCAGCTCCTGGGCTTAGGTGATTCTCTTGCCTCAGCCTCCCAAGTAGCTGGGACTACAGGCATCCGCCACAACGCCCAGCTATTTTTTTGTTTGCAGTTTGGCTGGGGCCGGGTTCGAACCTGCCACCCTCGGTATATGGGGCCGTCACCCTACTCACTGAGCCACAGGCCTCGCCCTGGGTCAGGTTTCTGATGGAAGTGTGTGCGTGTGTGTGTGCAGAGAGGGCAGCTGGTGAGGAGAGCTGGAATTGCATTGGTACATCCACACACAAAGCTGAGGAACAGGTACAAGAGTAAAGAGGCAACCAAGTGACAGAGCAGTCCCCAATGGGAGACAGGAGAGAGCTGATCAGAGCCCAAGAGTTTATGGACTGGACAAGGAGTACAATAGTTACCAGAAAAAAGGGACCAGCCCAGGGCTTAAAAAGGAAAGACCTTTCCCAGAAGCCAAAAGGGTGAGGATGAGGGGAGTAGCTGGGTCATGAGCATGGAAGGTGTGAGAGCTGGACCAATACCCACATGCCCTGGAGCGGGGCATGCAGAAAAGGAGTTGTCTGGGCAGCGCCTGTGGCTCAAAGGAATAAGGCACTGGCCCCATATGTTGTAGGTGGTGGGTTCAAACCCAGCCCCAGCCAAAAACTACAAAATAAATAAATAAATAAAAAATTATTAAAAAAAAAAGAAAAAAGAAAAGGAGTTGTCTGTAGGCCAAAGTTAGGGTCTGACAGGGCCTCTGCAAAATACTGACCTGTGGGCAAACTTGTCTTGGTTTGGACGCTGCTGGGCTATGCTAGTGACACAGCTGTCTATACTTAGTTCTTCTAAAGTAGGGATTCTCAAAGTGTGTCCCCCATACAAGTAGCACCCCCTCACTTAAAAATGTGTTAGAAATGCAAATTACTTGGCCCACTATTCTCAGACCCACTGTTATAGACTAAATGTTTTTTATCCTCCCCAAATTCATATATCAAATCTCTAAGCCTTAGTGTTTGGAGATGGGGCCTCTAAAAAAGTAATTAAGGGTAAATGGAGTCATAGGGTGTGGGGCCCTGATCTGATAGGTTTAGTATCTTTATAAGAAGAGGCACCAGACTGCTGCACACTCTCTCTCTCCTTCTCTCCCCCAACCCCAAGCTCTTCAGCTACGTGAGGACATAGAGAAAAGGAAGCTGTCCACAAGTCAGAAAAAGAGCCCTCCCCAGAAACCAGTCCCTCCAAAACTGTGAGGAAATAAATTTCAGTTGTTTCATACGGCAGGTATTTTGTTATGGCAGCCCAAGCAGACTAAGGTACCTACTGAATGGGAAACTTGGAGGTGGAGTTTTATCCGTGTTTTAAAAGGTTCTTCAGGTGATTCTGACACAGGCTCAGTTTTGAGAAATGGTTTACCCTGAGCTGCACCTTCAACACAATTCAGAAAACATTTACTAGAGTGCCTTGGAGAACAAAGATGACCATTTCCAAGTCAACCTCACAATAGCAGGAGAAAGGTGTATAAATAAATAATGACAGAGTACAAAAGGAGCCGGATAACTTGTGCACAGAGAGTTATGGGAATACAGAGGAGGGGTCTTTTACTGTGGAGGTGACCTACAAACTGACTCCTAAAGGCTGAACAAAGGAAGAGAAACCCACAAACCAAGGGGCACAGTCTGCCCAGAAGAAATCTCCTTTCCTTTTAATCTGGAGAGTTGGCAATCTCAGAAGCTATCTTAGCCTTGACACATGGAGCATAAACTTGAGACAGCACTGAGCAGCGAGCCTGAGTCCCAGGACGCCTGACAAGTGCTGTCCCCTCCAGGCCTTGGCACGCTGGGCCAGTGATGGGAGCCTCAGTAATGTCAGAAATGCTTTCAGTGTCCTTATCCCATTATCTTGGCTAACAGCATCTGGCTTCCTTCCACTCATAACTTATCTCCTTATCAAATAGTATCTTGACCATTCAGGTTTTCTTTCCTGAATATAACTTTTATTTCTAGACAACACAGCCAGGCTGAGAATATCCCAAATCCTTAGGTTATTCTTCCCTTTGAATATAAACTGTATCTTCAATTTGTTTCTCTATTCTTGTGTTTTATTATAAGCAATCAAGAGAAGCCATGCTACACCTGGACACGTTGAGATTTCTTCCACCAAACATTCTGTTTCGCCTCTTTTAAACTCTACCTTCCACAAAGCACTAGGACACAGACTCAGTTGAGCCAAGTTCTCTGCCACTTTGTTCTTTATAACAAGGATGGTCTTTCCTCCTGCTTCCCATCCCTTGTTCCTCATTTCCATCTGAGATCTCACTAGAATGGCCTTTATAGTCCATATTTCCACCAACATTCTAAACATGACCACTTCTTAGATAATCTATGAGGAGGCTGAGGCTCCCTCCTTACCAGAACCATCTCAACACTCCATTCACAGCAATCAAGGCTTTTTCTAACATGTTCGCCAAGCTCTACCAGCCTCCATCACTACCTACCCTGTTTCCCCGAAAATAAGACGGTGTCTTACTTTAATGTGTGCTCCCAAAGATGCGCTAGGTCTTATTTTCAGGGGACGTCTTATCTTTCCTGTAAGTAGGTCTTATTTTCAGAGGATGTCTTATTTTCGGGGAAACGGGGTAGTTCCAGTGCTGTTTCCACATTTTCAGGTACTTGTTACAGCAACAGCCCCACTTCTCAGTACCAATTTCTGCCTCAGTCTGTTCTTGCTGTTATAACAAAATACTACAGACTGGGTGATTTATAAGTAATAGCAATTTATGTCTCACAGTTCTGGAGGCTAAGAAGTTCACAATCAAGGCAACAATCAGTCTGGTGAGGTGCATTCCTCATAGATGGTGCCATCTAGGTGTCCTCACATGGAGGAAAGAATGAAAGGGGGAAAATGCTGTGTCCTTACATGGCAAAAGGGGGAGGCAGCTCTCTAAAGCCCTGTCCTTAAGGCATAAATACCATCCATGTGGGTGTAGGCATCACAGCCTCATATCCTCCAAGGGCCCCGCCTTTTAATTCCATCACCTTAGGGTGCAGTTCCAACATGAATCTTGGAGGGACATAAACATTCAAACTATAGTAGAAGCTGGTGCTGCTAAAGAGGGTAAGAGTCTATTTTTCTTGGGAAATTTGGGGATGCTCCAGACACATCAGACGGGAGAGCAAGTCTGAAGACTTGTGCAGGGAAACTTGGTGAACAACATCATCAAAACCATCAATCCTCTTGTCATCACTCTCATGAAAGTTAAGAAAATCTGTTTCTGCCTAACTGGATACCAGCCACACCTTTATATTATAATGCTGAAATGTGATGAAATAAAGGCCCATCCAGGCTATGCTGATAAATGCTTACAACTGGTTCTCCAGACGAGAAAACAGTTTCTAGTGTATGTCGATTTCCAGGGTATAAATGCTCCCATCATGGCCAGTTTCAAACTACCAAATTGCTGTTGCTGAATGTGGAGTTGGGAAGAGCTGCACAGAATTGGCGAAGGGAGCAATCCACCCCACTGGGCCCAGCATAGGACTTTAAAACCCAGTTTCATTTCCAGTGATTGTGGGTGAAAAGCACAAGCAGCATTCCTAAGGAAGGACTGCATCAAATCACTTAATGCATAAAATAAGGAGTCAAGAGGAAAAAAGATCAAACATCTGAGAAGGAAGTGAAATTGACTAATAAACCTAATGAAAACCAATCTGCATATCCAAAGAAAGTTTTTGAGCAAATGTTACTCTTTCCCAAACTAACTTATTAACCCATAGCATTGCCCTCTTTATGAATTTTAAAAGAGGACTGTGTCTTTATTTTTAATATGTAATTTTGTCTTCCTCCCACAGACACTTTAAAAAACATGCATTCACTTCAGCTGCCCACCAGCATCACTGTTAGTTTCAAAGGCTAAAGAAAGACCACTGGGGTACCTTCCCCCACCCATCTCACGAAATACGGTGGAGTGAGCGCAGACATGCAGTGGGACTGGCACCTGCACATTGGCTCTTAAAAGGGAGTGAGCATCAGAATCTCCCAAAGGGCTCCCCTAGAGGGTCTGATTCCACAGGTCCAGAGGGAGCCCAAGAATCTGCATTCATCCCAATTTCCAATCATGCTGATGCTGCTGGTCCTGGAACCACTTTGAGAACCACTTTTTAAGACCGTTTAAGACCGTTTTTTGGATCACTGCCATCAAGTCATCTTTTTTGAGGAAACCACAAAGCCCTCCCTTAACAGCCATTTTAAGTGCAGACAGCAGGAATTTTACACAGTCCCCAGGGCCTGCCAATCACGCCACACAGGCACATGTTTTGGGGCGCAGCCAGCCATGCATTGCTACTGTTAATAGCCAAATGTCACAGAGCAAACTGAATGCTGAAGCACACAGGCTGCTCGGCCCCGCTACTCCTGGTATTTCATATGTCACCATCACACATGGTAGGCTGGCTGAACTGCCCACAGTATGCTGGGAGGTGACACAACCTGCTCATATTGGACTCTGCTTTCCAGTTAGGGGCATGGAGGCTGGAGAGACCATGGGCACTAGGGTCACATTGGAGCCTGATCACAAACAAGGCTGTCACCTGGTTCCTCGCCTCCCTCACTACCTGCACCCTGAGGACTTCTGTCCCCATATTAACCAGTGATTTTGCAGCTCCTTTTCCTGATGCTCCAGTTTCTCTGTGCACTCTGTTGCTGTCACTCTCGCAAGCAGCTATTTCCCATCACTGCTCAGATACAGGCATGTCCCCAGCAGCCCTGCTCTTCACTCCACACCTCCTTGGAACCCCTGCAGCTTCAAAGCAGAGTAACAGCATTCTGGGGGCATGTGACCATCCCCCTTTCCCCCCAGCAACAAGGAAAGGGACTGCTGCAAGGCTGTGGTTCTGGCAGGCACAAGAGTGTATAGCTATCTGGGGGAGGGGCCCCACGCCCCCCACGCCCACTGTCCTAGGGAAGAGCCACATCCACCTCCGTCCTGCTTTGGCCTGGACAGCCTAGGTGGGCAGGAGCCCTCACAGCAACACCAATACTGTGCTCTTCCAAGGCACTGGGAAATCTGTCCTCTATGCCCAAACAGCTTCTCTCTTTACGTCCCAGATGCTGCGTGTACAAGTGATTAGTCTAAAAAGTCCATGCCTCCATAGCTAGAGAAATGCCTTTAAAGTACAGACCACTGAATCTTAGAAGTAAATCGGCTCCTTCCAAGTCGTGCAGACTGTGGCATGAGGAATTCCTCTGCCCACAGCAATCTGGTAGCCTCATGGGGGCGGTGGATTTTCCCAGAATGACTGACCCTGGCAATGTTTCCTTGGGCACTGCTCTAGTCTGAGCTCTGTACAATTCAACAAGTGTACATGAAATGCACAGTGTGATCATTTCTCTAATACATCCTTCAGCCCTTAATGTGTAACCTTGGACCAGGAACCTAACCCCTCAGTGCCTCAGTTTCCTCATCTGTAAAATAGAGGCAGTAACAGTACTTACCTCACATGCTTATTGTGAAGATTATGAGCTCTTGTGCATAAATTTCTTCTAAGGATTGCTGGCAGAGGGAGCCACAGGGTCTTTCTCCATCAACAATGTTGCTCTGATTATTACAGAGGCCACAAACTATGTGGCCTCATTTATGTCACTTAGCATTCGGAATTATATACAAATTAATGAAAGACAACTCTCTTTCCACTGAATGGTCAAAAACACACAGTGTTTTTCCCACAGAAAGAGAAAAGGACCCACCCATACCTGGGAGTGGGAAAGGCAGGGCATGTTCTAAGGTGGGGCATGTCTCCTTCAGAAGAAAGCCTCAGCTGAGCAACAGCCCTACTGTTGGACGGAGCAAGCGTAAAACAATCATTGTCCAAACAAAAGAAGCGGAGCTGCCAACCCCATACTTACTTCCAGGACCGTCCATTGTTCGACAACAATAGCATCATAGCCTTGTATGGTTTTGCTATCTTCTGTGGAAACAGCTTCAAAGATGAATACTCCATCTGTCAAGCCATGTAAGGAATCTGTAGAAAAAGAAAAAGGCAGGGTGGGGGGTTGTGTAAACCGTCTGTGGCAGAAGCCTTTTCTAAGCAGCAAACATTTTCACTGCATTCATTAATAATCCCAATCAGAACATCTTTTCAGCATGTTAATTAAAGAAGGCACACACAGCCATAGAGTCTAGCCCTATCAGAATGAATGAGACTAATTTACCTCGCAGTTTTGAATAATATCCTTGATTTTATGAGCCCAAATTTCATTGTTAGCAATCACCATTTGATTTCACGCGTTTACCTTCCCTTTCCTGCTCCAGCGTCAGGATACACTGGGGAGAACTTATCCAGGGTAAAACACAGTCATTTAGAGACAGCTTTTAGAAGAAAACTATATTTAGGTGAGAGGTTTTTTTTAAGGAGGGATAGACATAACACATCAGATCTGAGCTTGTCAGATGCCCTCCAGATGCCTTGATTCTTGGAAGGTCACATGAGGTGGGCTGCTGTCCAGACAATATTTTAGGCAACTTTTGTCAAATAGTGGAATGTGGGGGCAGCTGGGGAAATTTTCCCAAAAGACTGATACCTGGCAATGTTTCCTTGGTCATTGCTCTGGTCTGAGCTCTGTACAATTCAACAAGTGTATGTGAAACGTGCAGCGTGACCTAGAGTCTTAAGCAAAAAGGATACAGAGAAAAATAGAACAGAGTCCCTGCCCTGCCCTGCCATTTTTTTTGGTGCATGGATTCTAAATGCCTTAGATTCATCTTGACAAGAGATTGTGGGAAAGACGGTGGCCTCAGAAGTAGGTGATTTAGGCCCAGGTTCTAGTATAAAAAGTAATGTGACCCTTTCAGAGCCCAGGTCACTCATCTGTGAAATGAGGTTGTGTTGAGACAATGTCTCCTGGTCCCTAGATTCTGTTCTATAAACACTGCTCATTCATATTGTCATGGATTAAATTATGTCCTTCTAAACTTCATATGTTTAGCCCCAACCCCCAATATGACTATATTTGGAGACAGAGCCTCTGAGGAGGCAAATGAGATTAAATGAGGTACTAGTCCTTTTTAACGAGGATGCGGTGGGGCCCTAGTCCAATGGTCCTGTGTCCTTATAAGAAGAGGAAAAGAAACTAGAGCATTATCGATCTCTCTTCCTGTGTGTGCAAAAAGGAAAAGCCATGTGAGGACACAGTGGGAAGGTAGCTGTCTGCAAGCCAGGAAGAAGCCTTAACCAGAAACCAAACTTGCTGGCACCTTGATCATGAACTCCTAGCTTCCAGAACTACAAGAAAATAAATGTTTATTATTCAAGCCACCTGCCCTGTTGTTATAAGGCAGTCCTAGAACACTAATGCCCAGACAAAATCCATTTTAATCATATGTTCTTTAGGAAGGACAATTTTTAGTAGGACAAACCCATAACAATGTAACCTTTTTTCCCAAAGGGAGGCCAAGGAGAAAAGTTCAGAAAGTCCTCTGAATCATGCGGGAGTTCCTGGAACTGCCAGTAATTTCCAGAAGTCACAAAGAAAAAGACTGACAAATGTGATGACAATCTTTAGCTTCTGCCTTCCAGCAGATGCCATGAACAAAATTAAAAGGTCATCAACATGAGAAAATTATTTGCAACAACAACAAAAACAAAAGGCTAAACTTATTATTTATGCATAAAAAGCTTTTATAAATTAATAAAAAATACTAAAACATTCTTAGAAACAAAGGACATGAACTTGAAATTAATTAATTCTCTCTTTCTCTCTCCAAGGACAATAAACATTTTTTTTTTTAAATGCAACCCCTCTTTTGTTCAGCAAATTGGCAGATTTCGAAAAGCAAATTCTCACCACTGGTAAAGGTATGGTGACATGGGAAAGTTCACAGTGCTTAAGGGAATTTTAACTGCACAGTCTTTCCAAAGAGAAATTTAACAATGTCTCAAGAGCTTGCCACAAAACGTTCATCCTCTTTGACCCAGAAATCCTACCTCTTTTAGTCTATCCTGAGGTAATAACCACCAATGCCATCAAAGCGTGACTTATAAAATCACTTAAAAATTTAACTCTAAATGTTCAACAATCGAAATACTCAGACATAGAAAAATAGTTAAATTCAGAGATTTCTGTACTATTAAATACCATACCACCCCACCCCACTCCACCCCCAAATACCATTGGAAATTTAATGATTCTGAAAATGCTTTAGATACAGTCCTGGGAAAATCCAGGATACAAAACTACCAGATGAGCTGAATATGAATTTTTCATGTTAAAAAGGTTTAGACAAACTTTAAGGAAATATATAAAATACTAGAAGCAGCTGTAAGTGGTAAAATTAAGTACAATTTGAATTTTCTTTTTTATCGTTTTCTGTAAGAGTTAATAGCATAACACAAGTAAATAGACAACAGAGAAAAAAAGAATTTTGTTTTTCTTTCTTAAATCAATGAGTTTTAGGAATTACAGGGAGATAACTTCAGTATAATCTCAATTGAAAGAACCCTCTTTAGTACAGTCTAAAAATGGAAGGTAGGGTCTCAGAAGGGTAAGCAACAAGTCGCTGGAAATACTCAAGTTCACACTGAAGAACTCTCAGCCACTCACTCATTCACTCCGACACCGACTGAGCACCTATCATGTGCCAAATACTCTCACAGTCACTGGAGATACCGGCAAGCAGAAAGACAACAGGGAGCTCACTTGCAGTGGGGAGGGACGTAATAAGACAATGTCAGAAGGATAAACACTGTAAAAGACAAAGGGGGCCAAGGGAGAATGAAGGTGGAGCGGGTAGAGGGAGTGGTGGTACCTTCATTAACCTTCAGGTTAATATGAGGGTACAAACAATTAGGTTACAATGTTTGCATTTGTTAAGTAAGGTCCCTGTTGGAGTTGTGGCCCCCACCCAGAAGGTATGCCATATACCCTTACATTGTACCCATTAAGTGGGAGCACAGGTGGTGGCTATTTTTCAAAGGGGCATTCAGAGCAGGGCTCCCCACCTTGTGTAGAGACACGAATGAACTTAGCGAGCAAGGGACAGGAATCTGCAGGTTGGAGAGTTCCAGGTGGAGGACACAGGTGCTTAGACACTCAGGGAGAATGAGAGGCAGCCAAAGACCAGATGAGCAGCAGAGTCAAGACAGGAGAAGTCAAGACTGATCTGACAGGGGCGGGGGTGAGGGGACACCAGCCATGTAGGGACTAAGCGAAATGTGTGACTTGCTCGGCCAATGTGATAGTAGTAGGTGTGGTGCAAGCAGAGCTTGACCTCACATCCCTCTGCCATCTCTGTGAGATGACATGCCCCAGTGACCATCTGGTTCCAGGAAAATGAAAGGCACAGGGAACAGAGTTTCCCCAGTGGAGCCGAACCGAGATCTGCTACCCTCAGCTACATGAGGGACTCAGCTGACACCAGCAGGGCTGCGTCAACAGAGCTTCTTCAGCCAACCCCAACATCAGTCAGAACAAAATATTGCCATTTTAAGCCAATGAGTTCTGGAGTGGTCTGTTACACAGCATTGCGATGACAATAGCTAACTGATACAATGCCCGACCCAGACCTAGGAAACATGAAAGCAGTGTACTTTGTTTATCCTAGGGATATTTCTGATTATTCCAGAATGATTGAGAGGCCTGAACAGTTTAACAGATAAGTCAGCAGCCTTATCTTGATATTACCCCAACACATTACCTGCATTTCAAGTGAGATCCCTGTGGGTAAACCAAAACATGTTCCAGTTCTTCCTGTTTCCTACCCTGAGAGTCTGTGACCAACTGGCCTCTGCAGGTGCTAAGCTCGCCTCTCTCAACTGCTGTGCTGAAGTTGCCCCCACTGCGTGTTCAATGGCCTCCTAAGAGACACGTTATACAGGTGATGCAGGAAAGCCAGTGCTCTTCACCTGAACCACATCTCAAGCATGGACCATAGCCCAGCTCACATTTAATTTCTGGGTAACAGTCTAGAAGTCCAGCTGGAGTACCAATCCTTGTAGGGGCTTTCCCAAGTCCTAACCTGGGGATGCTCAATGATCCCTTTGGGATTTTATCAACACAGCACATACTTCTTCAGGGTTTCTCCAAAAACATGTTATATCCAGTTTCCAATTCCTCTACCTACAGATCCCCTCAATGGAAAACCTCCAAGCCCTTTAAATGTGCCTACCATGTGCTCTAAGTACTGAAGTACCTATTTCAACATGCATAATATGATGGTATTTGGCCAACAGCACAGCACAACAGAGTTGTGGTCCAGAAGAGGGAAGGAGACCTTGCAGCCCATACAGACCTTCTCTCTGCCCACTGCTTGGCTCCTCTCCTTCCTCCCCAACCACAAGCCAGGAAGGAGGGCTGTGTGATTCGGGGAGAGCTTGGCTGCCTTGGGGTACACGAAGCAGGAACACACCCAAGCTTATTCACAAACCACCTCACCCCCTGCCTGCCTCCCACCTCTCAGTCTGCTGCTCTGCTATTCTGGATCCACAGTGCTGATTCGCCTACTTAGCCATGAAGCAAGTTCAGAATGCTGTCAAAATTTGGTCATCTGTAACAGCAAAAAGTCAATGAACCACAGAGAGCAGACAGCTGGGCTTTTAGAGAGCCCCTTGTTTTGACGGTCTCATTACCTTTATGGCTTGGCATCACTATAATGTGCATCGAGTTGGGTATAAATAGGTCTATCTCAGAGCAGAGGCTCCCAATGTAAAAAGGTTAAACTGCCCTCCACCTATGGAAAACATTCCATTATCACTGCATTTTTTATTAAAGTAAAGATGCTTCCCTACTGTGCACACAAGCTATTTGCCCTGGTATTGTATAAATATTTGATGGCAGTTTTTTGGCAAAAGGCCATCTTAATATTCCAAGCTTATGATTTACAAGAAGGATGTGGGAAAAGGAGATGTGTCATAGTCTTTCAAGCAGTAGATTCTATGAAGCAACTAACTACTCTTCTCTTGTAGCCTCTGCGACGTTAAGACTCTGCCAAGCTAACTTTTATGCTCAGCCCTGTATCACCAATCTTCTCCAAAGCCTAGCCTGAATGCGTATGCCTTGACAAGTGGTCAGTGTATTTGGCCTATTTTTGCAGGACTAAAAGCAAATGCTATTGTTCTTTTATTAATAACTAAATTGTCCACCCTGAAGTAGCTGGCCTAACAGATTCCCTTGGCTCAGTTCGGACCCCTTCTCCCCATCAAAGACTGTGTGGTGCTCTCAGCACCACCTTGACTCCAGCAAGGGCACTGACACATCAACACGTGATGATCTCCGTGCAAACATAGTCACTGTTCAGCCAGTCCCAGATAACAGTGCCAGGCTGCAGCAATCTGCTGTTAACCAGAGAATGAGCCAGCCCCCTGCCTTCTCGGACTTCTGGGGCCTCCACTGCTGCTCTGAGCCTGCCGTCCTGCATTCTCAATTTGAAGCATTGAATAATCTAGAGAAGATATTACTTCTCTTCCGGAGAGAAGGGTTTGCCTGCAAGTTTCAGTTTCATTTAACTAATCAGGGGGAAAGAGATATGATTCAGTGTATGCTGGCTGTGAGGAAGTCAAGTAGACACAGTTCATGGTTTCTCATTGAATTCCCCCAAAATGTCTCCAAGAGTCATCATTCCCTTTTGGTGCGTGAAAAAAATGGAGGCTATGAAAGTTAAATAACTATCCATGTTCATGTGAAATGCAAGGGCCAAACTAGATCTGAAATGTGTTTGATTCCAAAGCCTACAGTCTTTTAACAACTAGCAAATGTTTATTGAACTACTACTACAATGAGCCAGTGGGTATCTAAAGAGCAGGGGTAGGTGATAAAAAGGCTAGGTTTCTACCCTCTCTGACCACTGTACCACATTTCCTCTGCTTTGCTGTTCGGGGTGAGACTTCAGTGGGGTCCTATGAAATGGCCTTAATACTTCTCTTTGGGGCCAAGTCTACACAGAAGCCATGCCTTCCTATATGGGAGGACAACAGAATGAAAATGTGCTTTAAATAGCTAAGCTTGTACATCGACACAATGGAAAGGTATACAGCAATGGCAGAAAATGATCTGCACTTACACATAAAAACGTGAAAGACTCACACACACACTGAGTGAAAGACATCAAGTACATATAAGTGTACACTCTTTTTTACATAATGTTAACAACTAATCAATGGTGTCTCAAGCTGGGACTGTGGTTACCCTAGGGGGCAGAGACAGTGAGTGGCATGAGAGGGCTTCTAGAGGACTGGTGTGTTCTATTTCTTGATCTAGGTGCTGTTACATAGGGTGTGTGCCCCATGTAAAAATCCACTGAGCTATATCCCTATGATCCGTACAATTTGCACTGGGTGTACTAAACTGCAATAAAATGTTTATTTGGAGATGTGCTGTGGATACATGAGAAAATGCATTTAATGGCATATGTGAAATCTACCCCTTATGTTATTAAGTGGCTTCTATGGAAGGGAGACACTGCCTATAAATACTACACCAGGCATTCCTGGAGACAGGTGTTGTTCCAAGGGTGTGGCTGTCAGAAACACTGGATATTACTTAATTCTCTCTCTTTTTCCAGTCCCTCCACCAATAAATCTGCAGATCCCTGTTGATAGACTCCAATTGGCTTCTTCTCTCATCACCATCATCATTACTGAGCATCATGCAGAAAATTTTACTGGTCACCTTCTGGATATAGGCTCTGGGACGCTAAGTAGTACAGAATGTATGACCTGCCTGGGGGGTTCCAAGTATGTATGTATAAAACACATCTCTCTACATGCAGGGGGACCAAAAAATGTGTATACGTTTTAAGAAAGGAAAAAACTGTATTATAATTGTAATTACTCAATATATACTGATCACAAAAGATAAATATAAGTCACATTGAGCACCTCTTATAATTGCAGAAGTCAAACATGACTTGAGTGTTACAAATTTTATTGTATTTCAAATATGAACATGCTTTTTACATATGTATTTTGCAAACAGAAGGTCATGAAGGACATGCTGAGGGTCATAAAAAGGTAGTATAAATATCAAGTGTTATTTGGATTTAGATGCAGCTAGGGAATCAGGGAAAGCCTCAGAAAGACAATGTTTTATAAGGGCAGGAATGGAGAGACATCTGGGCATACCGTGACCCTTATCACCTGGAGTGGATTCTAGTCATAATTCTTGGTTTATCTAGGCCTTAGAACTAACTTCTGGTTTGTAGGAAACAGAGGCTAGAGAAGTCAGGTCAATGGCACACGAGGCACTGACCAGCCGAATCCATATGGAGGACACTCTGCAGGATGAGTGGTAGGGCTCCTGTCAAGCCATCAGGGGCAGAAAAAAGGACTCTTGCAGGGAAAAGGAGAAGTGAGGACACGGTCACCATAAACAGTGTGGGTGCAGAATGGATTCGGGTTTGGACAATCCCCTGCAAAGGACATTTTTGAAACAAAGAGTGGGAGGACTGTCAGGGTAGGAGAGGACAAGGACAGGCTGAGGGCAGAAGGGCAGGGGTAGGGTCAAAGGAGGGTCAGGGCAGGGAGGGATGGTGGCAGTATTAGCCTCATGGCTGGGGAAGGTAACAGGGCTTTCCTAGGCCCAGAAGGCCTTGGTGAGAAGCCAGCTGCTTCGCCCGGTCTTCCCTGTAGGCAGCTGGCCTCCACTGTGACTTTACCCCTACCTTCCAGTCCCCACACAACTGCTCTCTAATAGCCAGCTTCACAGGGGTCTCTCCTCCTGGTCTTTCTTTCCTGATTTCTAGAAGTGTAGACTCTGGCCTTTATCTTACTGGCTGACATGTTCCTGAGAGCCTGTCTGAGAGCCTGTCTGCTCTGTTGTGTGGCCCCTGGACTCATTCTTACTTCTAAATGGGTCTTGTCACCTCCCCAGGATGATATTGGAGCTCTTCTCTCCCCATCCAGAGAGCTGCTCAGACCCTGCTGGGGGGCCACTACTCCTGTCAACACAGCCACCCACGTCCCCTCCTTTCCTGTGCTCCTCACATTCCTTTTCCCTACCCACACCTTTCTTCCTGCCACTCTCTTGCCACTTACTAGCTAGTAACCTTGACAGTGACATAATATCTCTGTGCCTCAGTTTCCACAGCTATCCCACAGAAATAAGGACAGTACCTGTTCACTGGGTTGTGAGGATGAAATGAGCGGCCGTGTATGAATTGCTTAGACCAGCACCAAGACAAAGCAACAGCTAGGTGTCCACGATCATCACTGTGCCTCTCTGCCTGTGCCTTAAGCTTGCCAGGGCCCAAGGGCACAGCCTCCTCCCACCTAAGACATTGGTCCTTGTAAGGCTCCATGAACAACCCCAAGGAGAGAAGCCCTGGAAACCACAAGTAGGAGCCCAATGTGAGGACTATTCACATCCTTCCACATCCTTGGAGGCCGGGGTTGAGGGGGAGCTCCAGGAGGTAAAGCCTCAAAAACAGAAGCTAGAGGTCTTAACTGGATAATTTGGACTGAAACATCACCTTGTTTATGGGACAAAGTTCTCTGGAGTTTTATGACTCTGTGGAAAATATTTTGCAGTACAAATGTCTATTTAAGTTATGATTGGTGCTTTTCCAGATGGCAAACAGCTTAAAGATGTGCTTCTAGCTCTGCCAGGTTTATTTGTGAGGATGCTAATTATCTCCTTAGAAATAGGTTCCTTTTAAGATTATGATTAGCTTGGCTTCCTTTTTTTATAATTCTGGGAAAACAATATACGCATATTATATCCCGGCCAACCTTGGGCTTTTCCAGAGCAGAAACACCCTAGTCCCCAAAGCATTACTCCCAAGCCACACTCTCCATCCCCACAAAAACATACAGGGTAAAATCACATTTAAAATCACAGTGGGTTGCAATTAGGTTTGTTCTGAAAATTTTGCAGCCCTCCCTGAGATGGACAGCTGTGGTGGAGCTTGTAGACAGGGCTGCACGGTTGCACCTGCCAGGGGGAATTTCATGTTCTGTCTTCGAGGCAAGGAGGCTAGATTTAATCCTGTTAAAGCCAAGGGAGGATATAACAGCATTTCAAATGCTCGAGTCAAATCTGAAGGAAAAAAACGTATAAATTATCTGTATCTCTGGACTCCAGGTTGGAGGGCGGGACAAGGTGGGAGTAAAGGAAGTTAACTCAGCCTTGATTGCCAGAATCCTAAGCATTAGAGAGATGGCAAAGGGCTTTGTGACCTTCCAAGGTGTTCTCTCTTAGGGCTCAGCTTGCTCCCAACATGCTCAGGACTGTGGGGCCAAAGAGAAGACCTCTCTTCAAATGCCCAATTCTTCTAAGAGGGGGAAAATTCCCAGGGGCCACCTGTGGATCTGCTACCTCCAGCACCTCCCTGCACAGCTGTAACAGCTACCTCATCAGTTTCCCAGGGAGAAATGTGAAACTGCACAGCCGCGGAGAACCTCTGTAGGCACCAAGAGAGGATAAAAGGAGCTGCTATTTACCAGGATATAGGGAGTCCTTAAAGCAGTGGTTCTCAACCTTCCTAATGCTGTGACCCTTTAATACATTTCCTGTGGGTTGCGACCCACAGGTTGAGAACCACTGCCCTAAAGGAAAAGGGGAGTCAGAGGAGTCCTGTCCTCTCTGGCCTCCGCAGTGCTGGTCAGTCAGGCGTAAACATCTGCCCCAAGCACCTGCTGCCCCTGATGTTGCATCCCAGTACAGACCATGGCAATCCCTGGCTTCAGGGAACTTCACAGGCACCCGTGGAGGGCTTCCTCCTGTACCAACTTGGCCACCAGGGCATGGAAGTGACTCTTCATCAGTTGTATTAAAGAAACGTAAACACCAGCCACTAGCCATATATAGTTATTTAAATTTTAATGAATGAAAATTAAATATATCTTAAAATTCAGTTCCTCAGTCACACAAGCCACATTTCAAGTGTTTAGCAGTCACAGACATCTAGAGGTTGCCTTACCGGCCAACCCAGATATAGAACACTTCCACCATGGCAGAAGCTTCTGTTGGACAGCTGCTCTACATGTATTCCTAATGAGCCAATCGCCTTTCTTATGTCATTCATCCATTCAACAAATGGCCATGAACCATAACTCTATGCATGCCTGCTGCTACTCTAATAACCTGTCAATATTAGACATTTAGATATTTAGTAATAAAAGACTTGCATCCAAAATTAAGACCTGTCTGTGCTGTATCAGGGATGATTTAAAGTAGAGACACTCAGAATTAAGAATGATGTCTTTATTCTAAGGACGCCTGCTTGCATTCATTCCAAGGATTGCAAACAATGTAGAATCCAAACTCCTTTCCTGACAGTGCTAATTCTTAAGAGAGAAAACTACTCAACTATAAGACACAGTGCTGTGGATGCCCCCTGCCAGGTTTTGCTGAGATTGGCACATTTGGTGTGATGTTTCACTGAGGAACCTGCTGACTGGCAGCCCTTGGGACCTGCACGTGCTGGTGTATCTGCCCCTCTCCCCAAACTGCCTCCCAGCCTTGAAGCATCCCTGGTGACTCAACTTGCCTTCTTGTTAACCCCAAACACTTCCTTTGTTTGACGCGTTTCCCCATTGTGGGAACAATGTTTTCTGCCTTAGGAAAGCTGACATCAATAGCTCTACCCTATGTGGCAAACCCCTGGAGATAACCCATTACCGGAGAGGGGGTAGAGGGTGCCAAGAGACCCGGGAACAGTGTGAGTCTCCATGGAGCTTACAGCAACCAGGCTATTCAATTTATTTCTCTGCTGTTAATTCCAAGGTGCTGCTACTGCTACTTCAAACTGTAATAGTGTCTACAAACAATTTGCACTTTTAGAATGGCACAATCCCAGGGGGTAATTAACAAACCCAGGGAATAATCTTTTTAAAAGCTTTTGAAAGCAACAGAGACGGAGGCCACCTCTGATGAAATAGAACCACTCCCCTTTCTCTGTTATTTCAGAAGATACCTGGCTAATACCCAGAGAGGTTTAGAGAGCACAGGTCCTGGACTTTATGGAAAGTTCCTTAAGATGTGTTAATTAGCAATCCAGTGCAGCGTGGCTTCTGGCTACAGAGCACCCCAAATGGAACAGGCTCGAGACAAGGGCTGAGATTACAAGAGTAAGCAGCAGAGTTCACAAGGGCTGCGCACGTCATACCATTCACCATCCCGAGGTAGAAGACTGCGTTCACCAGCATGCCTCCTCTCCGGAAGTGTTCGCTCATGTGCTCCAGCCAGTTGGCATCCAGACTGCTCACCGCCTGGCCATTTCTGGAGACCCGGAGAGGAATGGTCACAGGGTAGTACTGCTGGCACTTCTGCTGGTTCTTCGGTTTGTTGAAAAGGGTGAAGATCTCCATTTCTGTTGGAATTTGGAAAGGGAGTGGAGAGAGAAAAGGTCAACCGGTGATAAAAGTCTGCACCACTGGATTGAAAGGACTCTCTCAGGAGCCTCGAGAAATGATATTATTAGAAATATTAGACATAAAGTCTCTGTTGTATTGTTGCCGAACAATAAGATCTGATTCCAAGGCAATACAGGTGCCTTCAAGTGTAACAAGGACTTCAAAGGTTGGGCTTCAATGGGGGACTTAGGCTTTGAATCTGGAATATAATGAATAGCTGTTATCTGAGATTTATTGATATAGTTAGAAGAACACAGTAGAAATTTCTAGAAATTCATACAAAGATGTGTTTTGGAAGTAAACACAGCCACAGTTGGGTGAGAGTTGGTCTTTTAAAAAGTAAATGTAACCAGTTTGATGTAAGCATTCCACATTGTATATAAAATCAGTACATTGTACTTCATAAATACAGTAATGTACACAGTTATGATCTAATAAAAAAAAGGAAAAAACCAAAACGTAAATGTACACAAATATATAAAGACAAAAATATTGCTTTTGAGTGGTGCCTGTGGCTCAGTGAGTAGGGCGCCGGCCCTATATACTGAGGGTGGTGGGTTCAAACCTGGCCCCGGCCAAACTGCAACAAAAAAATAGCCGGGCATAGTGGCGGGCGCCTGTAGTCCCAGCTACTCGGGAGGCTAAGGCAAGAGAATTGCCTAAGCCCAAGAGCTGGAGGTTGCTGTGAGCTATGACTTCATGGCACTCTACCAAGGGTGATAAAGTCTCTAAAAAAAAAAAAAAAAAAAAAATACTGCTCTAATTCCAGGAACCATGCATGACCCTAAACTCACTATCTATAAACTATAGTAATGTTACCTGGGGCTTAACCCATAATTCTTAATCAAGTACATCAAAAATACATCATTAATATGTAAAAACAAGTATGTTCCCATAAAGGGAGGTTCCTGCCTGGTGTGGCAGATTGGTCCAAACAGCCAAGCAGGTGCTGCAAGTGAGGTGCCAAGCTTTTGGTTTCTCCATTTATAGCTCACATCTTTAGAAATCAATAATCACAAGCACCCAGCAGCTGAGCTGTATGTGCTGCCGGGCATGAGTGAGCAGTGGCAGCCTCAGGAGTGAATACCTGGAATTTCAAACCAAGTCTGAAGGTCTATTTTTGTGTTACTCATTTAAGTCAAGCCATCAGAGTTGACCCAGCTTAAAAAGCTTTGCTTACACAGGCTAGTCAGGAATACGCTTTGGTTTCCAATTATATCTTCTTGAATCATAAAAAAATCCCCATACTTCTTTCAATGAAAAATTTAAAGGTCATAAACAATGGCTGACATTAGCAAAAAGGACAAAGCACATTCAAGTTCCTGTATGAGACACCTAGACTCCCATTCTGGGAAGCTGTTTCCCAAATTTCAGTATTTAACATTTTTGGTAGTATCCAAAGTACTAGCCAATTATTATTATTATTTTTTTTTTACTGAGTCACTTTCCTTTATTTAAATAAATACCTTTAAGAAAGAAATTGTTCTTCATGACTTTAAAGGCAAACTACTACCATTTGCCATAAACAGGGGTAGGTAACAATGATGCACATTGACACCAAATACGTCCATCCACGTAACATCTAAAATTAGCTCACATAGGTACTGCATTGGGGGACAAAAGTCTTCTCACAGCCCCATCTGATTTCTAGGGAAAAGTGCTGGGCCATAAGACCTTGTTATCATCAATAGTTAATCTAACGTGGTGTGTGTCACACTTTATGGGGGCAAGACATGATTTCAAGAGGGACTTTACCTAACAATTGCAATCAGTGTAACCTGGCTTATTGTACCCTCAATGAATCCCCAACAATAAAAAAAAAAGAAAAAGAAAAAAATAATTAATCTAAGAGGGGAGCCACTGTATGAATAGAAAGTCATACAAAGTCATGTTTTGGAAGTAAATGCAGTCATATTCGGGTGAGAATTGGTCTTTTAAAATGTAAATGTACACAAACACATAAAGACAAAAATACTGCTCTAATTCCAGGAACCATGTACGCCCCTGAACTCACTATTTATAAACTGCAGTTGTGTTTCCTGGGGCCTAACCCATAATTCTTACTCAGGTACATCAAAAATACATCATTGATAAGTAAAAATAAGTATGTTCCTTACTGTAAATGGAGGTTCCTGCCTGGAATGGCAGGTTGGCCCAAACAGCCAAGCAGGTGCTGGAAGTGAGGCGCTATTCCTGACCAGCCTGTGTAAGCAAAGCTTTTTAAGCTGGGTCAACTCTGATTGCTTGACTTAAATGAGTAACACAAAAATAGACCTTCATATTTGGATGGATATTCCAGGTATTTTCTCCTGAAGGCTGCCAGGAGTGGCATCCGTCCAATAGAACCAGTTAGAAAAGGAAGGTGCATGTTTAAAGGTGACCACTTGCATCTGAAACTCCAACTCTGAAACATCAGCTCTAGCCTGCTCATCATCCCCACCCCCAGGGTGGGCAGAGGAAGACAGAGCCAGTCAGACAAGGCGACCCTTGTTGGTCTATCTGCCTGACTTGTAGGAAGCTGTCTGCAGCCAGGAAATGGTTTCCCACAAGACATTAGGTCCCAGAGTATGGAGCTGGCCATCACTAGGCCACTTCAAGATTTGGAAAGACAAAGTTCAGGAATGGAGTGATGCAGAGGAGGTTTGTAATGAAGGAAACTGAGTTGTGGATTGAACCTGGGGGAGCGGGAAGGGAACTAGGTGATGACCGTTTTCCAGTCCTAGATGCCAGGGGTTGAAATAAAAGCTGCAGCTACTAGGAGCAACAGGATACCCAGGGCTAGAGCGAGTTCTTGGCTTTATTTGGGTTTCTTCAAAAGCAGACTCTGTAAGCTTTCTTGTGCATGTACCTAATTTGGGAAGTGATCCCAGGAAACAGTGGGAAGAAGCAGGGATGGGAATAGAGATGAGATGAAGCCAATGATGGGTGCATTAAAGAACAGGTCATGGCTGGGGCACCAAGGTTCAGTCCTGCCGGTACACTATATGTAACACACCTGGGGTTGGCCCACCAAGGGCAAGGAAGCCCACTGAGGCTCAGTCCTGCCAGGTACACTTTATACAACACACCTGGGGTTAGCCCGTCAAGGGCCTTCACCCTTATGGGTCACTCCTGAGATGTTAAGTCCCCAGGGCCAATGGGCAGCCTGGCTGTTTCCATTCCTGAGAAGACCTATAGGCAAAGAGGCTAAGCGAGCAGTGGGCTTGGCCAGAACTGCCCACAGGCAACCCCAGGTGGGGCTGGAGTACCACTTGCTACAATCTGCTCCAGTCAAGCCCAGAGGCAAAAAATTGAAAAAGGAAAAAAATACCACAGATTCTGCATGGGACAAGTGGGGAATCGGAAATGGCCAAAGTCCAAAAATACATGCTAACATTTGATCACGCAGAAGGATCTCCACTCACATGACAAGACAACTTTCCCAGATACATAATGAAACAGAAAAAGGGGAAGGCCAAAGGAGAAGCGAGAATGCTGGGGGTGGGCAGAGGAAGACAGAGCCGGCCAGATGAGGCAACCCTGCTGACAGCATCCCCTGGGGTGGGGGGCAGAGGGGGGTGCTGAGGCCAGAGACAGAAATAAATTTTTCAGGAAGGAAAAGGAAATGCTGTTGGAATGAAGAGCCTCCAAAGAATTAGCAGCAATGAAATATTGGGAGAAATCTGATTTCAGATGCATAACCCATAGTAAACCCCTCTGTCCCACTGTCTCCTTGGCTCAGTTCTCTTCCTACTCACATGGAAACCAGCCAAGAGAAAATGTCCAAAAATGATACTCTTTGATGTTTATTCTGATTCTCCAACACACATCCTCACATGAGCAGGCACCAAAGATTCCAAAAAAGAAGCCCCACATTTGTTTAAATATTCTTAGTTGCTCTGTGACTGTGCCATGACCCCAGCTGGAAGATTTTTCCAAACATGGGACAGAAAGTCCCCAAGGGCTGGGGAAGGCATTGTTTCTGAGAGTGTTCTGGGAATGGCTGACGGACCACACTGGCCGAGCACCCCAGAAGCATCAAAACTATCTTCTTGTCTCTCCCTTCTCCCAACCCAGGGGCCTGGCCTTGTCTCATTCAGACCTCTCATGTCCAGCAAAGCCCCTGTGATGTGGGAAGGGCTGCACACATTTGCTGGACTGACCTAAGCCAGATAAGAGGTGGAAGCCAGGGAGAGCAGAGAGGCCAGCTGGACACTGCAGCCTGACAGCCTGGTCCACTCAGCCTTTCCTCAGGAAATGGGGAGAAAAGAGGCAGGGGTCCACCTCTGAAGCCTGTGCCTGGCATGGGGACTCAGGCATGGGATGGACACCTGCATCTCTCTGCAGGTGTGACCCCAGAGGCCCAGGACAGACTGAGGGTAAGCAAGAGGGTGTTGTTCAGGTCCTGATGCCCAAGGAGACTTCTGGTCTGGAGGAAGAGAGAATTCATAGTCCAGCTTAATGTGGGGCTCTGAAAGCTAGACACAGACATGGGAAAAGGAGGAGGCAGCTGCGCTGGATGGAACAAGTGGGAGTAGATGTGGCCAGGCAGCTGAGGCTGGGTGGGGACTGCAGGCTGTAGAGGGTGTAGGCAGGGGTCAGGGGGAAAGGGGAAGGCAGGGGTGCGTGGAGGGGAGGGAGGGCCTCAGGCTGCTCCCTACAGATGGCTATACCCAGGCAAGGCTGCTGGGGTGGGTACTAACAGCAGGGTGCCTCTGGGCCAATCTGAGGAGCGCCTGACAGGACAGCACGGAAAGGCCAAGTGCAGGAACCACCACGTGCACGGTATCCACGGGAAACCACTTGTGAGGATGACAGCAGCCATGGGCACATGTCCTGTGTTTACAAGGGCCTTTCTCCTTCATCATCTCATGTGACTCTCCCAACCTCCCTGGGAGGGGGTGGCACTCGTCCTATGCCCAGAAGTGTT
This sequence comes from Nycticebus coucang, assembly GCF_027406575.1. Lineage (NCBI taxonomy): Eukaryota > Metazoa > Chordata > Mammalia > Primates > Lorisidae > Nycticebus > Nycticebus coucang. Next base: position 59,439,510 of record NC_069787.1, read on the forward strand.
AAGTGGATCCCCAGAAATCACAAGCCTGTAAGCAGCAGAGCCAAGATCTTTCAAACCCCAAACTCTGGGCTCTTTCCCACATCTAACAAGAGGCTAATTCAGTCAGGGCAGAGAGCAGGCCCTGATGCCCAAGGGTGGGAGTTCAATAGCTGTTCGTTAATGGACTGAAAGGCCAGAGAGACAATGGCAGGTGGCAGATCTGGGAGGGGTGGCGCTGTGGGGCTGCTATCCTGAGGGTTGGGAAGGGGAAGGAATGGCCCAGCAAGGAAGGAGCCTGCACATCAGAGAAGCCCGAGCCCTGAGCTTTATACTCCCAGGGAGTGGGCAGCTGAGGAGGCCTGCTCAGTGAAATCCTCTCAGCCCCAAATGCATTTGCGGTCTCAGACTCAGGTTTCTGGCTGACATTTAAGTGAGGAGGTGCAGGATAGGATGGGTAGTGCCCGAAAGACTTATTACTTTGATGCAGTGAGAACAACTGGAATTTTCATGAACCTGTCTGGCTTCTGTGTCTCTGACTGAAGCTGTAGGCAACAGAGACGACGGGGCTGTCCCTGCACAGGCTCAGGTGATCACTGCACACCCCGGACCTCAAAGCCAAAGGAAATTCCCCCAGACCAGGAAACAAAAGTCAGCGAGAGGAGGAGGAATGCAGGATGGGCCTTCCCCAGAACCTGCGTAGTTGAAGGGGGAACCACTGCTGGGCCAAGCTCCCAGGAATAGGGGGGAACCTGCCCGGATGGAGAATCCGGTTGGAAAGTCGTGTCTGAGCAGTCACTGCCTAGATTCCTCTCCCCACGGCCTCCTATAAAGGAAATAAATTAAGTGAAGAGGAGGGGAGCGGAGGGGAGACTCCCTCTGGATTTTTTTTAATTGTCTTGCTGTGATTGCCTATTTAAGCCCACCTGGCAGAAAGAGAAGTAAAACGCTTCACCCTCCTTAGGGGGCCCTGAGAGAAACACAGACTGAGAGCTGAGCCAGCGGTGGGGAGGGCAGGCTGGGCAGGGCCTGTGCAGGGTGATGGTGAGTGAGGAAACTAGACTTTCCAGCAAGATTTGGAGAGAGGCTGGGGGTCAGGCAATGTCATGACCACCAGGGACAGGGTCCCTGAACACCCAGCCTTCAGGGAGGCCAGCTGCTGAAGCTGTGAGGAAGAAAGTTACCTGTACGAGGGCAGGGATGGGGACCTTCCTCATCTGTGACATGGGCACAATCATAGCATCTTCTGCCACAAGGCTGTTGTGAGGAGCAATTCAGATAATATATAGAAGGACCCAGAAAGTGCACTTGGAGTGACCATCATTGTGACTGCTGTCTGTCCATCCCCCAACAGACCTGTGTGCCTGTTAATAACCCCTATATGTTTAATAGCTGATGGAAAATCCAAAGGCTCCATTATTTCACCAGAAAAGGAAAAAGAGCAACAGTGAGCTGCCTAAATTTCAGAGAGACCTGCAGCCCCAACAGTTAAGGGGCAGCCTCCCCATCCCCCCGTTGGATCTGGTTCTCTAAGAGAGAACAGAGGCTTGGGGTGATGGGATAGAGGTCAAGATGCTTTGGGTGTGAGGGGTTTCTGTGTGATCAGCCCCGGGGATGTCTCTGGATGAGGGAGGTGGTCACCTTGGGATGGCTCCTGCCACCTGAGGAGGCTGCTAGGACAAATCTCCCCAGTGAATAATTCTCTCTGGGCCAACCACTGAAGACAAGAAGTCTGAAAGGAGTCTTAGAGCAGCAGTTCTCAACCTGTGGGTCAAATAATCCTTTCACACGGGTTGCCTAAATACATCCTGCATATCAGATATTTACATTACAATTCATAACAGTAGCAAAATTATAGTTATGAAGCAGCAACGAAATTAATTTTATGGTTGGGGGTCACCACAACATGGGGAACTGTATTAAAGGGTCATGGCATTAGGAAGGTTGAGAACCACTGTCTTAGAGAAAGGGGGTTTCTGGCACACAGGGATTATTCACAGCCCCTTTTTTAGAGCTAGGCTTTCTATGGCGTAGAGGTCAAGGGTCAGGACCACTGAGCCTGCACCCCAACAGCACCCACTCACATGTGTGGGTGAAGCAGTGCTAAGGGATTTACAGGTACATTTCCTCTAACATTTCAATAATTAGTGAGTTTTCTACCCCTATTTTATAGGGTAAGAAATTGAGGCACAGAAGGGTAAGTATGGGACCAAGACTACTTCCTGCCCAGGTAGAAGGCAGCAGGCTAGAGTGAGAACAGAGGCTGGTTCTCAACCCCCGTGCTGCCTGCCTCCCTGTGACTCCTGCCCCTGTCCCCTGGGGGACCCAGGCCTGGCCGGACCCTCACCCTCTTTCAGTACTAGACTGTAGGGGAAGGTTCCACTGAGGCCTGTCTTCCTTCTCAAGATTCAGAGCACACAAATCCAGCCCACTCTCAATGAGAAGAATAAGCTTCCTGGATTAAGACGTGGGCATTCACTGGGGAGGCACACACAGGGTCTAAACACGCCCTCCCATGAGGGAAGCAGAAGTCTGCCTTAAACAGCGAAAAATCACAGAAATGAGGGGCTGTATTTCAGCACATGCTAAAGAAGGATCAAGGCCTTGATTAAACAAGAGTCTTAATATAGCCCAGAAGTGAGGCAACTCCAGTCTCTCCTTCTAAATCAGTGTTTTTCAACCTTTTTAATATCACAGCACACTTAAACCTATAGTTAAACTTCCACAGCACACTTAAATTATGTTGATCCAAAGGTAAAAAAAAAAAGTGAAAAAAAGAATATACTTACTAGCGGTGCCTATAGCTCAGTGGGTAGGGCGCCAGCCATGTACAACTAGGCTGGTGGATTCAAACCCAGCCCAGGGGTTCGAATGATAACTTCAACAAAAAAATAACCGGCGTTGTGGTCCCAGATACCTGGGAGGCTGGGGCAAAAGAATCCCTTAAGCCTAGGAGTTTGAGGTTGCTGTGAGCTATGGCACCATGACACTCTACCCAAGGCCATAGCTTGAGACTCTGTCTTAAAAAAAAAGGCTTGGTGCCTGTGGCTCAAGTGGCTAAGGCGCCAGCCACATACACCTGAGCTGGTGGGTTCAAATCCAGCTCAGGCCCGCCAAACAACAATGGCAACTATAACCAAAAATAGCCGGGTGTTGTGGTGGGTGCCTGTAGTCCCAACTACTTGGGAGGCAAAGGCAGAAGAATCGCTAAAAAGAATATACTTACTGTGCTTTGAACTTCTTTTGAAAATAATATAATTAATGATTTAAAAAATTTTCATGGCACACCTAAGATCCTCTCCATCACTGCTCTAAATCAACTTTGTGAATAAGTCCCCAGAATTAACCATCTCATAATTTTCTTCTCAAGAAGTTCTCATGTAACAAAAGCAACCATTTCTTTTTGTTTTTACTTTTTGAAGCATCAGCTGTTCCTTATCACTTGAAAGAGGCAAATTGCAAGAATTAGTAAATAAATAATAACAATATTAACCCAGGGAGATGATCCAGAAAGGCCTAAACAGAAAGTCCCCTAAGGCTCGGGGACGGGGGAGTCTTGATACTGTTGACCTTTCCAGCACTAGAGGGGCCACACAGCTATCAGAAGTGCTCTCAGGAAATGACTGGATGCTAGATTTCCTGGAGAAAGTAGGAGAAGTTAAGGGCCTTAGAAAACTTTAGTCTATCACGCAGGAAAGACCATGCAGAAAGCCGTAATGGGATGGTGGCAAAGCCCACCTGGCTTCAAACAACACGTCTGCCGATTTCCTGGGCAACAAATTAGCTGTCTGAATCCCAGTTCACTCTGCTGTAAAATGGGCAATGAGAATAGAACTCACCCACATCACAGGGCTAGCAGGAGAAAGAAGAGATTGAGTCATTTACAGTCGCAAACCAGTGAGGAGTTCAGATTAATATGTTTACCAGCACAGGGCAGGGTCCAGAAGAAGCACTAGTAATCGGGGCCTTGTTCCTGTTCTCCTGATGTTATTTGAGATCCCCACCTAAGGCACATGCTCTAATGGCCTCTACAAAGCCAGTAAAACGATTCACATACTGGTGGTCTCTCCTTGGCAGGGCGTTCTTCTACACTGCTGATTTCTCAGCTATGTAACTCCCTGAAACCTGGGTGTTTACATCCTAATGAGTTGAATCACCAGTTTCCCGCACAATTTGCCTTCAACTGGCTTTCTTGTCTTGCTTTCAGGAAATATGAAAAAATGGAGTGTATATTCTCACTGGTGGCTAGCACACTGACACTTCCTGTGTGAAAGCACGGTAATTCAAGGGCAATTCGAGAGCACAGGGAATTAAATAACTTACAGCCTAGAATCCACTCCAAACGTGACATTTTGAGGCAACTGCAAGTCAATTTCATGTGGTTCTGCTCTCCCTAACAAGTCACAACTTCAGTTAAGTAAGCAGTCAAGTAGCCCAGATAACTGCTTGGTAAAGTTTTTCCTGTTTGATGGACTGCTGCCTCTCCACTCTAATTCCATTTATTTCTCCCTGAGATGCCATGCAGATTACTGAAAAGCTGTGAGCCTCTCTTTGAGCAGGTCAAAACTCCCAGCACTGACATACTTACTCCGGGAGACTGGCTCTTCAAGCACATCAAAGGGATCACCATCCGGTCCATCCAGGGTCTTGCTCACTCCCTGTGCTGAAAACTCCCCACCGTCCCCCTCTCCAGAGGGTAAGCTGGGTTGCTTGGCAGTTGGCACCTCCTCTCTCAGGCCTGGGTTCTGGTCCCCCCGGAAAGGAGTGCTGCACATGTCTGCAGCCCCTGGGTTCTCGCTTTCCAACGATGCACAGTCCCCACGTGTGTTTTTTGCATCTCTGGCATCCTCAGTACTGTTGGCGCTGGGTGTCCAAGGGCTGCTGCCTGCCGAGTTCACAGGGCAGTGGTACTGAGGTATAACACCTACAAACTTCAGGCCCCGATTTGCGGCCTCCTGGACCTGCAAGGCAAACAAAATGATGGGAACCAAGTGAATAGGATGGTCTGACAAAGGCACAGACAGGCAGCATGCAGAGACCTCCTGAGGTCCCTGAGGATCTCTGTGAGCGTGAAGAATGCCAACATGGCAGAGGCTCCCCATCCTCAGGGCACTTGCATCTCACCCTGGTCCAATGGAGACCGATGCATGGGCATATTCTTTAAAATTCTGTTGTCTGATGTAAAAATAACATGTTTGGCTATGAAGGGTTGGCATCACACTGTATTAGTCCCTATTTGCCTTTTTTAAAAGAGTCTGAAAAAAAAAAGGTTCTAAAAGAATAAGCTAGAACAAATACAGTTTGAAAGAGGAAGTTCATTTTCATTTTGGTAAGTTTATTTTTCTGTCATCTTTCTTCTGATGAATCACCTACTTCCTGCCCATCGGACTACTATATAAATACAGAATGTCTATACAACCACATCCTAACACCAGATGGCATTTTATGACCCAAAGAGCTTCCTTTTTTAGACAATAGTTTTGGCAGACAAGAGAGAGGTAGGGAAAATCCCTCCTGTGTGAAGGCTGAGAGGAAATCTGATGGATACCCGCTCTGCTCTGTAGAACTTTCAGGCCTAGGGAAAGAAAAAGGAGCCCATAGACTGCGCCCAGCCTATGGCTATAGGCAGAATCTTGGCTCTCCAAGTCCTGGCATATACCACCCAGCATAGGAAACAAGGTAACTGTTCCCTCTCATTCCCTGTGCCTGCAGGATAGGGGATGCCCATTCACGTAGAGTACTGGGGAACTCTCCCTAAAAATTAGTCCCAAGCAATTGAATTTGGTACTCAAAATTTGAAAGAAAAACTGAAGGTAATACCCTAATAAAATCAAGTAAGAGCCAGCCAAAACTAGACGGTGAGTATTAGGGGACTTTCCAGATAAGATGCTCAAGTCGCTTTATAAATAAATAAGATACTTGGAGACCTCAGAGCTGTCTAAATCTTAGTCACCATCCCCTAAGCAGCACTGAGGGCTCTGCAAGGATCACCTACTGACATCTGAGTATTAGTTTCATTAGCATGGAGCTACTTTCCCTAAAGAAGAAGCGATTCTTGGTAAGTCTCCTCAGATGAAACACCCTAAAGTTTAGCATGACGTCATTTTAGTTTCACACTGCACATTCCATTAAAAAAAAGTCCAGGGCACTTGCAAATGTGCAGTCTGGTCTTTCTATAGTCTAGCCTGCATCAGACAACAATAACAATAATAGTAATAATTATCATATGGTGTAGACCTACATGCCAGCCACCGAACTAGGCATTTTACATAAGTAAGTTACTTGTTTAATATTTCCAAGATCCTACATGATATCATTATCGCCATTTCAGAGGAGGACACCGTGGCCCAGAGACATTAAAACCACAAAGCAAGTAGTGACTTGCCAAAGTGCAAAGTCAGGTCTGGCTCGGGTCAAAGCTCATTCTCTTAACCACAGGACCAAGTAGACACATCTCAAGGCATCAAATACATACATGTCCATAGGCACGTACTGATATGTGTTCACTCACCTGCCCACAGTTGGCTCAATTCACTCTTCAAAAGTTAAAACATAAAACATGCTTAAAGTCATTCTTTTCATTCTGAAAATTCACTTTTTACTCATTAATTGTGATATCTACCTATTTTGGAAATTATTCTGAAAAGATTCTAAAAGATAACATAGGCAACAAAAGTTTTAAAAGAAAAGAGAGGGGAGATAATTATAATAAAGAATGCTAGGTTAAAGAAAGCTTCTATAGGGGCCAGGTGAGGTAGCTCATGCCTGTAATCCCAGCACTCTGGGAGGCCGAGCTCAGGAGTTCCGGACCAGTCTGAGCTAGAGCGAGATTCCATCTCTAAAAACAGCTGGTGTTGTGGTGGGCACCTATAGTCCCAGCTACTTGGAAGGCTGAGGCAAGAGGATCACATGAGCCCAACAGTTTGAGACTGCTGTGAGCTATGATGCCATGGCACTCTTACCCAGGGTGACAGAGTGAGACTCTGTCTAAAAAAAAAAAAAGAAAAATTCTGCATTACAAAAGTTAGCTTTGAGCTTCCTGGCAACATATGCAAAAAGAGAAAAGCAATAGGTTTTCTAGTCCTTGAATGAGATGAGGAGACAGCTTTGGACTACCTGCTGCCACTACTGTCTTACCACAGTGAAAGCAACTATTACTGCTGAAGCATTCTGAAAAACTGGGGGCCCAGCCACAGGCCAGTCTCAGCTGGAGTCTTAGGCCAGTCTCAGCTAGAGTCTTAGAAATGGCATGAGGTTTGAGGGCTTTCAGAAAGGGATATTAACTCCTGCCTTGGAGTCCCAGATGTGTGACTACCTGGCTTGGGGAACCAGAATGGGATACATAAGTTTTCTGTGCCGCAGTTTTCTCATCTGTAGAATGGAGAGGAATCCTATTTCCCCCATTTGCTCTAAAGATGAGATACTACATAGGGCAAGTGAGCCAAAGGACAGGGCACAGGAAGGGTCCCTCCAACCTTTCTCCTTATTAGGCCCAAGCTTCTGTGGCTCGGCAGAGACAGCTGAAAGTCCTCTTTCCAGGGGAAGAGCAAGGACTCTGGACAAAAGGCATTATCTTAGCCCTCCCCTTTCTCACTGAGACTTGAAAAACTGGAGAGGCTTAGATATAGACTTCTGCCCTTCTCAACAAAGTGGACAACCATATTCCTTTGCCATATTGTACTGTAAATTTATCCTCTAGGCCAGAGGTTCTCAGAGTGTAGTTCCCAGATCAGTAGCCTCAGCAACCCCCGGTAACTTGTTGGAAATGCAAATTCTCAGGCCCTTCCACAAATCTACTGAATCAGAAACTCTAGGGGTGGGGTCTAGCAATCAGTGTTTTGACAACCCCTCCAGGCCAATTCCAATGCAGCCTAAGGTTTAAGAATCAGTTATAGAATACACATTTCATGAGGGCTAGGGTATTTTTCATCACTATGTCCTCAGAGATAAAATGATACCAACGTACAGCAAATTCTTAATAAGTATCTGTTGAATGAATGAATACATTAAATTATGAATGAGTGTGCTATGTTCCTTCTCCTAGAATGAGTTCCTTGAAAGTTGAGATGGAGACGGATTAATTTTTCAGCTCTATAATTCAACTAACATTTATTTATTTTTTCACTTTTCTTTTTTATCTTTTTAATTGTTTGGGATTCATTGAGGGTATAAATAATTAGGCTACACAGATTGCATTTGTTAGATAAAGTCCCTCTTATAATTGTGTCCCACCCCCAAGAGGTGTGCCATACACCATGACTCCCCACCCCCCTCCCCACTTGCTCATTTTCCTACCTCCCCCCTTATATTAGCTCATCTGCTGCCTTCATATTAGAATAGAGTACATGTATTAAGTCCCTAAGCTGGCCCAGCCCAACACTGTGTTTAGGTACTGGGATACAAAATAGGAGTTCCAGCCCTCAAGAAAATCCAGCCAATTATTGAAAACAAGCTATAAAAATGATTACACTAGATGTAACAGTTAATACTTACCATATTGTGCAAAAAAACAAGATTTTTAACTTTATACAGTAATATTATAACAACTATGTAATATACATATATAAACTACACATGGAAACATTCACCAAAATGAAAACGGCATTGTATTTGGGCAGAGCTGTGATTTTTTTTCTTTTTAATTTTTGTAGAGATGGGGGTCTCCCTATGTTGCTCAGGCTGATTTAGAACTTCTGGCTTCAAGTAATCCTCCCAACTTGGCCTCCCAAAGTGCTGGAGATTATAGGAGTGATCCACAATATCCAGCCCAATTTTTTTTCTATTTGTGTGTAATTTTTCAAAAGTTATTTAATAAGCATGCATATTTATTTATTTACTGAATCAAGGTCTTGCTATATTGCTCAGATTGACCTTGAGCTCCTGGCCTCTAGAGGTCCTCCATCCTTGGCCTCCCACAGGATGAGTCACCATACCTGTGTACATGTTACTTTAAGAATTGAAAAAGGTAGGGCGGTGCCTATGGCTCAAAGGGGTAAGGCACTGGCCCCATATGCTGGAGGTGGCGGGTTCAAACCCAGCCCCAGACAAAAAAAAAAAAACAAAAACTGCAAAAATAAGAATCGAAAAAGGTAAATATTTTAAAATTTTGTTATACAGGGTAATAAATGTAGTAATGTATGTAAAGATCTAGAAATAAGAGCAATAAAACCAACTGTTTCTGCCAAAAGGGAGGTTGAGAAAAGTTTCTCCTAGTGGGTTAGTCAGCGCTATAACAAATAAGTTTAGTACAAGGAAGAGGAAAGAAGTGTGACAGAACTGGAGCATGCATGCCCCACCTTAAAGCATTCATATTTTTTTCCCCAAAATACTATACTAGACAAAACATATTTGGGAACCAATTCTGCAGAAGACTTTGAAGAATGAATAAGAAGTTCACTAGAGGGCAGCGCCTGTGGCTCAAAGGAGTAGGGCGCTGGTCTCATATGCCAGAGGTAGCGGGTTCAAACCCGACCCTGGCCAAAAACTGCAAAAAAAAAAAAAAAAAAAAAAAGAAGTTCACTAGATACATGAAGGAAAAGGAGAAGGGCGATACATGTAAAGGAAGCACGATCACGGGGGAAAAGCCTAATCACGTGTAACAGGCTGGTGTATGGAGGGTATTTCTGGAACATGACAGGAGAAGCCAGGAGTGCCCCTAACTGAGACTGGACTAGAAGGATTGGATACCATGCCGACAAAGGCTCTGACTTCACCCTGTAAGCCAGCATATTCCCAACTCTCCCGCCATAGTAACTTCAGGAGCAGAGGAGAGCAGCAGGAGTCCCAGGCCAAAGCCCAAGATTTCTTTGAATATTCAACCTTTACCTTAAACATCAATGCAAATGTTGTATACTGCATCAATAGTATTGCATAGTACCAAAACCTTTAAAAGGATGCCTAACTTAAACACCCCCTCATCCAAGCCATCCAGTTAAATTCATTATCCCAAGAAGAAGATGCATCTTTTGTGCATAAATCTTTATGTGGAGCTCTGCTTACTTCCCTTGGGTGGATTCCTAGAAGTGGAATTAATGAGTCAAGGGATATTAACTTTTCAAAGGCTTGATACAGGCTGCCAAATTGTTTACCAGAAAGGGTAAGTAATCCTTTTTTTTTTTTTTTTTTTTAACTAGAAAACCACATTTAGATTTTATAGAGATCAATATTTGGCTAAACTCTAGGGACCTTGATGCTTCTAGTTTTCTGCCTTACCCTAGTATAGTCACTTTCTTTTCTTTTTTTCATGAAGTCATTTGACTGTGTATATATAGCTAAATTGAATCCTGTTTGTTTCTCAGTGATTCATTCATGACCCCCATTGAGCAAGTATCACACATCTGATAATGGCAGGCACTAGTTCATATTCAACAGTGTTCATCCTTCACCATGAGCCCTCCTGAACTCTACACTCCCCTTGGTGACTTCCTCTACTCACATGACTTTAGCCACTAATCACACGTTAATTATTCCCCAATTTGAACCGTATAGCCCTGGCTTTCCTTGTAAGTTCAGACCTAGGAGGTGGATGATCACAGGTGAGGGGTGCCCCCCATCAACCTGGTCTCTTAAACTGGAGACACAGGCATCCTCTTACTTAGATCTTCCCTTTCTCTACTCCTGTGTATTAATTCACTGCACCCTGCCAGTCTTCTCTTCCAGTGTTTCTGGAATCTCTTTCCCATTCACCATATACCCAAGGTTACTCAACTTTACTCCCTCATCATGTCTTGCTGGACAGCAACATGACTTTAAGCTACAACATCATGGGACCAAATCATTATGGAAGAACAAACCCTGAGTGGCCAGGTGAGGTCACCTTAGCCATGTAGTTCCCCCTGGACTGTCAATGCAGGCCCAACATTTCTCCAACAACTGCAATTAGTGAAAACAAGTATAAACATGGTACAACTCTTCTACAAAGAACTTTCACATGCGTTGATTTAGACCTCAATAACAGCTTAAAGAAGAGGGAACTGGTTAAGAGAAGATTAAGTGCCAGGTCTAACTTGACAGAGCTTATCAAAGGCAATGCCTGGCTTTGACTCTGAGTATCCTAAGCCAACCTGATGCCCCTTCAACAATATCACTCTTTCCACTTTATATAATCCAGTCTATGCCCAGCTCAATACCAGTTTAAACTGAAATAAACCCTCACTTGCCTTCTTATTTCTGCTGCCTTGGATAACTATCCTACCCCAAATAATTGAAGGAGTAACCATTGCTGATTTAGGTGCCAATAATTAAATATGGCCATTTTCAACTGATCCAAGAGTTCATTCAACTGCTATATGTAAGTAAGAAAAAGCTCCATGGTAAATGTAATCAAGAATCATGAGGTAAAAATATATATACACTGCATTTTTTGAGACGGGTCTCACAATGTCACCCAGTCTAGAGCAGTGGTATCATTGTAGCTTACCATAACTTCAAACTCCTGGGCTCAAGGGATACTCCTGCCTCAGCTCCCAAGGTGCTAGGAATACAGGCATAAGCCACCACACCTGACCTTTTTTTTTAAAAAAAAAATTAGTTATACAAAAAGTCTCAACTCATTATAAAAAAATCATTCATCTTTATTAAAAATAACAACATGGGCTTAGCACCTGTGGCTCATTGGCTAGGGCACCAGCCACATACACCAGAGCTGGCAGCTTGGAACCTAGCCCAGCCCTGCCAAACAACAATGACAACTCCAACCAAAAAATAGCCAGGCGTTGGGGCAGGCGCCTACAGTCCCAGCTACTTAAGAAGCTGAGGCAAGAGAATCACTGAAGCCCAACAGCTTGAGGTTGCTGTGTGCTGTGACGCCACGACACTCTACCCAGCGTGACATATTTAGACTCTGTCTCAAAAAAAACAAACAAACATGACATTGGGATAGTTTCTGAAAATCTAGGGTAGACAGCTCATTATCCTATTTCAAAAATGAATAATCATGTTACTAATGATGAGTGCAAATGTATACTCTATGTGTGTGCCAATACACTACTTGTGTTTTATAAATCATGTATCAGTCACGGTGAAACCAGTTAGGGAGAAGCGAGACACAGGTTGGATTTAGTGAAAATGGAAGCTACCTGCGACACGGAGAAAGGACCAAAAATGCTTCCTAAGTCAACAGGAATTGGAGTGCTCACAGGTCATTCTACATGGCATGGGTGAAGGATCAGAGATAGTTTCAAACTCACTCTCTCTGAATCTAATGAGGAAGGTGTTACAGTTAATTTTATGTGTCAACTTGTGTAAACTATGGTAACCAGATTTTTGGTAAGACACTAGTCTAGGTGGTGTTATAAAGGTTATTTTTTAAAGGTGTGACTAAAATTTACAACCAGTTGGCTTTCAGTCAAGTAGATTACTCTCCATAATGTGGGTGGGCCTCATCTAGTCAGTTGAAGACTGTAGGAAGAAAGAATTCTGCTTCTAGATTGCAGCAAAGAAATCCTGCCTGAACTTTCAACCCTGACCCCAAACTGCAACTCTTCCCTGACTCTCTAGTCTGCTGGGCTATCCTGCAGATGGCCAACTTTCCAGCCCCCAAATCACACAAGCTAATTTCTTAGAACAAATCAGTTGTCTCTCTCCCACATATCCCTCCCTCAGGGACAGAGGCAGGGGAGATAAGCTAGCATAAGGCACGCTGGCTGGGGTCTCTAAATCTAAACCCGGCTCAGTGCGAAATGAAGAGATGTCTGAGGGGTCCTGAGAGACAGTGAGAGAACACGTGCCCCAAGCAGAAACAGGACAACTAGGACTTCATCTGGTACCAGTTTCAGGTTCTAGGAGAGAGACTGACGTGAGACCACGAAACAAGGTTTTCAGCCACCACCATTGCCCAGGTCAAGAAAATTTCCCCCACTCTGTTTTGAGGAAAAGGGAAGGAGAGTTACATCCATAATTGATTTATTTTCTGTAAGTTATGTGAAGAACTTAATGGAATGCCTATTACTAATAAGCTCGTTAATGCTGGGAATCAGAAACTTACCCTTTAAAAAAATAAGAATACAGAGCTGTGCTGTCCCATATGGTAGCTACTAGCCACATGTGGCTATTTAAATTTAAATTAATTTAAGTGAAATAAAACATTTCATTTCTCAGTTGCCTAAGTCACATTTCAAGGGCTTGGGCACCAGTGGCTTGCGACTACTCTATTGGGCAGTGCAGATATAGAGCATCCTCACCGAAAGGTCTATTGGATAGCACTATCGTACAGCACAACGTTATCACATAAATACTGAATAATGGAAATAGAGTATTCAGTAATGATTTCAGAGGCATATAACATGGAGTTAAGACCAAGACTCACACATACGTATGTCTCACATACACCCTAGACCAGGCCACTGGTCACTGTGCCCCTCCCTCCTAACTCATAGGTTACCACTCCAGGACAGCTGACATTTTAAAGACTTTGGGGATCCATGGCATACACAGGAGCCCATAAACAGATGCATATGACTATATGTCAAGAATAGGCACAAAAACACTGTTTTTGGTTGCACGGTTGCATGTGAGTCTTTACGGTGAATATTTTATCACACACACACAACCCTTCCCATCTTTTGTCACCTAAACTCTTGTACAGCTTTCTGAAAAGGGAGGTTCAAAAATAACATGAGTTTTAGATCCCATCTGAAGCTGCCTTTCGTTCTGACGTGTTAACAACTTAGCTTCAGGAATTGAAAGCTTTGCAGGTGCTACTGGGCATTCAGCTCCATTACGGGGCCATGAAGAAAGATCATGGGGAATTTCTGGTGTTGTGGTTTTCTCTTTTAGTGACTGAGAGGTCTTAAAGTGAGCTTCAGATAAGGAGTCTGAAGACCTAAAGCTTTAGACTTGGCTCTACCAATTGCTAGTTATGTTACTGGTCATTTCATTTGATTTATCTGAGCTTCAGTCTGCTCATTTATAAAATAGGGATAATAATATCCATTCATTCATTCATTTGTTTATTACATAAGTACTTACTGAGTAATATGCTGGGCACTGGGTTCTAGGGATACAGATGTGAGCCAAGTAGGCATTATGCCTACCCACTCAGATTTAATAAGTGTTGGTCCAACTCAAGGGGTAACTGAGAGATTGTAAAGTTAGGTTGTTCCATCCTCCTCAAACTGTCTATACTCAGCTTGAGTGACCAGTGCTTGTCCACAGATCCTCAGCAAGGCTTGGATTAAGGGGAAGAGGTATCCCTTTAGTCTCCTCTGTTTTTAGTGGTGATTTGGTGGGAAGCTTAATAAATACTGTATAAACTCAGAAAACTGCAAACTCTATTAAAAGTAAAAGAAAGAGGCAGGCCCTGAGTCCATCCTTTGGTAGCTCTCTTCAGGACAGGCATTAGTGACAAAAGGAGTTTTATTTGCCCGAATTATCTGTGTTGACTCGATTCTTAAGACTATGCTTATAATTTCTCAATTCATTGAAAATAGAATGTCTGGGAGTTAGGAGTCAGTAGGATTAAGAGAGTACTAATAAATGACCATCACTCACAGATCTTCAACTAGCTCGTAGTGCTCCTAAAAACCAACTCACCAGAAGAGCCCAACTCAGTGTCAAAAGGCTAAATCAAAGATACAAAAGGGAAGTGAACAAGGAAAGACCTGCTTATGAGGAACAATTCATTGGTCTCTCCAAGAATAACCAAGTGGCCAGCAGGGTAAGATCAAAGCTAAACTGAGGAAGACCTGTAACCAGTGTCTCCAGCACTGTTAGAAAACTTTCTCCAAGTTTTATCTCTACTTCTCTTTACTTGTTGGCATCATTCTTTCTTCCTATCACATCAGTTTTTTAAATGTAGCAAAAAATATGGCCATTGCCAACTCCTGATTTTTTCTACTAACAGCTTAGTTACTGGAGTTAGAATGTCTAGACTTCCTGGTTACTAAAAGCAAAGATCCTAGGGAAGGGCTCTGATTGGCTCAGCTTAGGTCAGATGCCCACTTCTGGCCAATCAGCCCTGGCCAGGATACAAGGTGGCTCCCATGGAAGACAGACAGCTAGACTACAGAAATTAAAAATCTCTCAGAGGAAGAATGTCAGGGCAGACAAAATATTTAGATATCTATCATTTAATATGAAATAAAATCTGAATTTTGCTCATGACTTACGTACACAAAAATGAAGAGAATATAAGCCAAATTTTGTTTTGAGACAGGGTTTCGCTCTGTTGCCCAGGCTAGAGTGCAGTGGCACAATCATAGCTCACAGCCTTAAACTCCTAGGCTCAGGGTATCCTCCTACCTCAGCCTCCTGAGCAGCTGTAACTACAGGAGTGCATGCACTACTGCACCCAGCTAATTTTTTAAAAACTTTTTGTGGAGACAAGGTTTTGCTATGTTGTCCGGCTGGTCTTGAACTCCTGGCCCCCAGTGATTCTCCCACTTCAGGCTCTCAAAGCATAAGTCAAATGTTAGATAAGGCAACTTATATTTAAGCCAAATAAAACTAAGGAAATATGTTCTTATCTCCCACAATAATGTTGATACCCAGCTAATTTTTTAAAAACTTTTTGTGGAGACAAGGTTTTGCTATGTTGTCCGGCTGGTCTTGAACTCCTGGCCCCCAGTGATTCTCCCACTTCAGGCTCTCAAAGCATAAGTCAAATGTTAGATAAGGCAATTTATATTTAAGCCAAGTAAAACTAAGGAAATATGTTCTTATCTCCCACAGTAATGTTGATACCTTTTGGTCAAAATCGTTTTGGTATCAGTGCTCTAGGTTGTTTATCTGCACAGACGTGGCATTCTTTTACTTCACAGAGGTTATCAGGTCTGTTCAAGATTGTTTATGAAGAACAGTTTCTGGAATTGCCGTTCAACTCCCAAGTCTCCCACTACACAGAGTAGTCTGTCATACACCTAATACACAGATGTACACCCAGACCACGAGGGGCACAATGCCAAGACTCAATATGTCAGAACAGACAGGAGGCACCTCCAGCAGATTTTTACTGGCCCTGCAAATCCCCAGTCTCCCTCAAGGTATGTCCATCAGCAGAATCTGGCCTATGCCGAGACCAGGATCCTGGAGGCAAAACAAAGACCTCAGCCTAAGCAAACTGCCATCCTCCAAGAGGAGGCACCGAGGAACAGAACAGGCAGGAGAATCTGTCGCCTCCCACCATGGCTGCAAGATCCCCAGGCTTCCATTAATACTCCTGCACACCCACAAAGGAAATGGGTAAATCAAACCTCAAACATTATGTTAGCAAAACATTTAAAGAACTTTCTTCATAGTCCTGTGGGAGTGAAAGAATGTGTGCCAGACTTCACCATCTGTTAGTTTTGTGCCTGCCTAAATCTGTGGTTGGTAAAATAACCCTTTCCACAGGTGGAATCTGTGCATACAGAACTGGTCTGTGGGAAGGATTCTCACAAGGAAAGACTAGCAAAAGTGAAGAGGCAAGAAAGTGCCAGAAGTTATACAGGGAAAGAGCACACACTCAGTGTATGGAAAATCCATAATCTCGACAGCTAGTCTTTACTGAGAGCTTACTACATGCTCAACACCATTTTAATGGTTGTACATCAATTAACTCATCTGGTCCCTACAATAACAAATACTATTATCTTTTTTATGCTTATGTTACAAATTAGAAAACTGAGGCACAGAGAGGTTGGGCAACTTGCCCAAGGTCATACAGCTAGTAAAGAGCAAGTAGGATTCAAACCTAGGCAGCTGGCTCCAGAGCCCCATTTTCTACTGCTGTACTGCTCAGCACTGTATTCAGTAGAATGTATCCTCCACTTTGAGCCCACTGTGAAAACCAGGCTAGATGGCAGTGAGTCTTGAATCTCTGGAGTCTCAGCTTTTCATTCTGTGGGTATTGGACTGGCATCATGGCATCTGAGCAGTGTGGCATAGCCACCCCTACCCTAAGGACAATGGATCTGCCCATAGAATGTGGTGTGGAAGGGGATGGGGGCTGGTGACAGAGGCAAGCAGGCAGAGGCCAAGAGAGTGACCAGGGGCCCGGAAGCCATGGCAGAGCTCGTGGGAGAAGTCACAGAGCTACACTTGCCATGGGAAAGGATGTGAGGGGCCATGGGAGATCCACAGAAGAGATGGCCGTCTGCTGATAGGTCAAACAACTGGTAACCCACAATTGAAAAAGGGACTGGTCTTAAAGCAAAAGGTGAAACACTGAATAAGTATGCTGGGCGGACAGGCATGAGCTGGGACTATTCAAGCAAACTGAGACCTGCGGCTAGCTAGTTCAACGCAACCAGCAGTGAGGGCCCTGAAAGCTGCACAGATGACCATACCTTCTCAGCCTTCCCCACCCACGGAGCAAGCCACTTCTTCCGTCACCCTCCTGCTACTACATCCTTGGCTTTTTCTTTGCCTGGCCCCTCCCACAAATGTCACATGCACCCATCCACCCAGGGCCATGACAGGTAAGGCTCAAGGCCTCCATCGTGGCTGTGGCCCCACAGCTGACCTGCACCCTGCCATCATTCCTTGTCCTGCGCTCCTCCTAAGGGCTTTCTCTCCTCTCCTAGGCCCCCCCTCAGCCTTCCCAGGCCCCCATCATTCTCCAGAGATGAATTAAAGAGGAAATCAGGAAGCAGTCAAGAACCCTGACCCTTTGGCCACTTCTAAATATAGTCCTCCCTCCCCTCTTTGTCCTCTGCATCAATGGAGCTTGGGCAAGGGATCCTCTTAGAGGACCCAACTCCACTAAGGACCATTTCTCTCTTTTGTATACTTGATCTCTCCCTCTCTCTAGTGGCTCTTACAATTAAATTCAAGCTATTTAAAAAAAAAAAAAGGCAAAGAAACCAACCAGCAACAGCAGAAAGTAAGTCCCCTCCACCCACCCCTGCCTGGCTGACTCCCCTCCACTCACTGTCCACCTTGTGGGCTCACCAGTACCTCTCCACAGCCATTCCCTGCCACTCCTTTGTGCCAAATCCCAAAGGCCCTTTCGATCCTCTTGGACACACCCTTCCCTGGCCTGGTCACCAGCCCCCTACATGTTGGTCTGCTTACAGCCCCACAGCAGCTAGGCTGGTCTCCAAAAGATCTGAAAGATGAAAATCAGTTCATGCTGCCTATGTTAAACTCTCCAACAGTGCTGATCTTAGAATATGATCCCAACCTGACCCTGGCCTGTACAGTCCAACATGCCCTGCTCCCTGAACTGGGCCTTGCCCACCGCTCAGGCTACATGCCACACCTTGTTCTCTCCTGACACCTTCAACTAGCCTTTGTCTTTTTATCAAAGTCTGTTCCCATCAGGGGGCCTTAGCACTCCAGATCCCTCTGTTTGGGGTGCTCTTCTCTTCAATCTCCCCATGATTGGCTTCCTCAGCTGAATGAGAGCTCCACTGAGGACAGGGACTTTGTCTATATTGTGTTCTGCTGTGTTCCCACGATCTAGAACTGTTCTTGACACATGAATAAACACTTATTGAAGAAATGAATAGGTATGAGATTAAATTTGCAGCATTTGAGGTTACCCCCACATGGAAACTTCTATGACTATAATTTGGGAAATATCCAAATGGTGGCCAATAACATTTGGAAAATGTACTCATTTGAGACTCTGAAAATTTGCTCATCATTTGCTACTCCTATCATCTTAACAGCAAAGCAAACTGAGTCCTAGAGAAATTAAGGGGGTTGTAAGGAACATCTTATTAACTAAAAGAAAAATAAAACAAAACAAAAAAACCCTTTACACTTCGGGAAAAAAGAGAGCTTTATTTCTCATAAAGGGTAGCAACCTGTTGGGTAGCCATTCCAACAGGTTGGGGAGCCAAGACTCAGCCAGAAGCTAAGCACTCGGGCTTCAAAGAAGAGACAAAGGAACAGAATTTTATACTGATCAGGGTGGTCAAATATACATTCTCAACAAGCTACAGGAGTTGTCATGAATATTCATGAAGGGAAATCAAAGGCATGTAATTGAGCTTTATCTCTCTATCCCATCCTGGCTAGGAACTCAGTTTTAAGGTGTTTCTAGGGTTCCCTTGGTCAAGAGGGGTACATTCTATCTGCAGAGGGCTTAGAATTTTATTTTTAGTTCACAGTGTCAAGAAAGCATCCCCGTTAAAATATTTGCGGCCCTTTGGTTTCTAGTATATCTCTTAATAAATCAAGTCAATCTTCCCCTCAGGGAAAAGAAAAGAGGTAGCAATAAACAACTGTTGACATTAGTACTTCTTATCAAGGTAAGAAATGCCTCACAACCCAGCATTCCCATGGGCCTTCTTCAAAAAAGGCCCTAACTGAGACAATGCTTTTCCTCAAAAAATAAAAATAAAATTTAAAAACCCATCTAGAAACCTAGAGTTGCTGAGATTGACAACCCCAATTTTATACTTTGGTAATATCAGTGACCCTGGAATTACAAGCTTGGGGCTAAAGAACCTCAAGGGCTCATTAAAACTCCTGGGAATGTTCTGGAAAACCAGCTTCAGAGTCTTCACAGAACTCAGATCTCAGCATCACAGTTAAATGAGTGAGGCAAAAGAACATAACTTTAAGGAATGTAACCAGGAGCAGATGTTTCCCTTCACACCACGCTGGCTTCACATCGAGTATTCGTGACTTTTTTTTTCCCACCACTCCCTGATTTACATAGGCTTCCAAAGCATTAAAGAAAGGCTCTTTAACAAAATGTTGAAATGGTGTGGTTGGGCACTGCTATCCCCGTTTTAACCCTTATTTTAAAAGTCTTTGTCTATTCCCAGGACTCCTGACCAACAAAATATCACAGGGTCCTAATGGCATTTGAAACTCCCATGGTAAACAAAGCAGTTAAACTAAGTACTAGGGGATGGTTTTCATTACAATGTGCTAAAGAAATGAATGTTTTATTGTTCTTTTGTAAATACCCTGGAGAACCCTGGGATGGTTTTTCTGGAAGATGGAAATCATTTGAGAGCTTTCAGATCTCATGAAGATATGTGATCCCTCTGAGTAACAAATATGAGGCTGTTGTGTGTGTGTGTGTGTGTGTGTGTGTGTGAAGGGGGGACACTCCATTACAACTGCTGAGAATTACAAATTTAAAGATTATTTTCAATGCCCAATAACCCCTGTATTCAATACCCCAACTTATCTCCATTTCTTGCCTTCATTTTTCTTTTTTATTTTTGCTTGTTTTGTTTTGTTTTTGAGACATAGTCTCACTCTATCACCCTGTATAGAATGTCATGGTGTCATCATAGCTCATAGTAACCTCAAATTCTTGGGCTCAAGCCATCCCATGATGCCAGGCTATTTTTTCTTTTTTTTTTTTTTAGTAGAGACAGGGTCTTGCTCTTGCTCAGGCTGGTCTCGAACACCTGAGCTCAAGCAATCTACCTTTCTCAGCCTCTCAGAGTCCTAGGATTACCAGCGTAAATCACCAGCCCGGCCCATTTCTTTTTTAATGTATTTCAAAGTTCTCTCTTGAAGAAATGAACTGAAAATGAAGGTAGCATACCTGAATTCACATATGTTGCAGACTGTATTTTCCAAAGCCACAATAATCTGTCTTGTCCTACTTGGTCTGCTGGAACCTTGTCATTCCCCCATCAAGTTGAGCAGCCTATGTCCCATCTACATGAACCACTATGGGTCTTGGTGATGGCCTCCAACAATGAGTAAGGTGACATTTGAGGCCTAGTCATAAAAATTCTGTAAACTTCCACCTTGCTCTCTTGGGATGCTTGCTCTTAAATCCCAGCCAGCATGTTTTGAGGAAGCCAGAGTAGTCTGTGGAGAGGCCTACCGCCAGCACCACCTTGCCCAGCAGGTGAGAGTGCCATCTGGAAAGGAGACCCCCACACCATCCAGCCACCCCACTGACACCATGTGCAGCAGAGTGCAACCACCTCTGCCAAGTCCTGCCCAGTTTCCATCTTTATGACTCAAATAAATGACTGCTATTGTTTTAAGCCAGTATGTTTTGGGTTGGTTTATTACACAGCAATAGACATCTTTTAAAAACAGTAATCTTCACTAATTCACACCCAAAAGAAGGTACCAGACTATAGTGATTTTCTTAAACTGTAAAATCCACAATCCTTTATAAAAGATGCAGTTAGCAGCACTCAAACATGCAGAAATGTAAATAAAGACACAAAAGAGTGGGTCCCAAAGAGTGGGTCTTTAGGGAAATGATTTAACAAAGAGGGAAGGGCAATTTGTAATTAGCCTTTTGGTCTGTGATGATGCATCCAAACTGGTGGAACAAGGAGGACCCTCTAGGTGAGCAAACACTGCCCCTGCAGCTTGGCTTACATTATTAATCAGCTTAGCAAACGTGTAGGCAAACTTACACTCAGCTCTTGTTTATCACAAGTTACAAATGTGCAGAGCATGAATTAATGATGATGTTTTACTATTTAAGAGTGGCACAGAAGGATGCCCACATTCCCAGGCACCGCTCGAGTCAGAAAGGGTCACAGACACTCCCGTGCTTAAGGCTTAGAGAAAAATAACCATCTGTGTTACTCTTAAGGCATCATAAAGAGAAGCCCCATTGCCCTCTGGGGAATAGCTCAGAAGACACAGAGTAGACACAGCATCTCATTCAAAATAGGAAGTCACTGAAAAGAAAATTTCTATGCCAACTGAACAAGAAATAGCTCCGTCAAAAAACTAACTTTATTTCCACCAGGAATATATTTAAACATTTTCTTTTAAAGTTTTTCCATCACTTCAGGTATTTTCTAACTTCTATTCCCCTGTATCTTCCACATCACATTTTTCTTTCGGAAATTTCTTTCTAAAAGCTTCTATGACTGTTTCTGCCCAACAGCATCCACTGCCCCCCTGATAGCATCTCTACTGCCCCACTGACAATATCCTTACTACTCTACTGACAACATCTCTACTACTCCATCCATAACATCCCAACTGCTCCACTGACAACATTCCTACCACCCTGCCAATAACAACTCTATCACCCCCACCAATGACATTCCTTCTACCCCTGTCCCCTCCATCAATAACATCCCTACTACCCACCTACCCCAGCCACCTTTCCAAACCCAGGAATGTTGCTATCAGGCCAACAGAATAAAGATATAGACTGATAAGTAATTATTAGATGGCAAACACTGGTTTAATTCTATTTTTACCATTGCTTAGGCTAAATTTATTATAACGAGTTATTCAAATAGGCCTTTGGTCCAACATTTATACCCTGGGTTCCTTCTACATATTACAGCTTCACCTCCACAATGGGAATCTGTTTTGCATTCACTTAAATACTTAAGAAGTCAAAAGTGATCCAACAAATTAATCACAAAATTAAGAAATGTTCTCACAACAGATTTTTTCCACTGACGTGTCAGAAGGCAATGTTTGTAACCTTAAAAGACAAAGGAAAAATACTTTTAAAAATAACAGCCCTTATACTGAGCTTCAGTTACAGTTGTTAGTTAAGGGGGAGGACAGTAGCAGTTACCAATCAATCAACGAACATTGCAATATGGTGTGAAGAGCAGAGGGACACGAGGTTGTGCCCAGTAGAATTCACAAAACGAGGGCATTTGGCACCAAACTCAAAGAGTCAGCTAAGGCTCTTTGATAATAAGGGGGAAGTCATTTAAAAGTTGGATTGACCATAAAATCATAGAATATTGGAGCTATAGGAAATTTTAGAGATTATCATTCTAGTGCAAAGGCCTAATTTTATAGAGAAAACCAAGAATTAACCAAAGGGATGTCCCCTGCCCAAATGGCTACCTAAGCTGAAATCAAGAGGAAATTCTGAAATGGGGCTTTTAAAATTCCAGATTTCTCCTCCAAGAGGCAAGTCAGTTTTAGCAAAGAAGTATCTCAAGTCCAAGTGCTTTGTCCACCCACCCCTGAGCCCCACCCAGCAACTTTCACACCACTGGGATCCTAATGGGATCTGGCTCTCTGAGTGGGAATTCTCCCAAAGGCAGACAAGGGGAAAACCTTAAATGGGCTGTAATCCTGTCACAGTAATTCTCAAAATCCTCCGAAAAAATTCCACATAATCACAAGCAATAAAAACGAAACCTTCCAGTGTCAGGGGAAGATACAGCAGGCAGCCTAACTGCTTGCCAGGATAAACTCTACTTCTCAGATGAGACACCCCACCCTCCACACGCCGCAAGCTTAGCCCAAATTCCCACTTTTATTATCTGTGCTGGATCCCAGACAAATACCGCAGACAGGAGGCATCACTGAGGGGGGGATGTTCAGCACCTCTGAACACACAGACGGGAAAGTTCAACCTGCACTGCAAACCCGTCATCTGCCACATGTGTTCACTGACAGTGCATAATTAGCACTCAAAACATGTTCCAGCTCATAAAAAGTTTATATATATATATATATATATATATATATATATATCACTTTGGAAACTTTCCTGGAGATAACAGCAAATTTCATATTTGTAAACGTGTCTGCTGGGAAGTATGAAGTAGAAACAGGTGACATCTAACCCTCACAAGTCACTTCCAGGGAGGATTTACTCAATAAGTTTCAACCACCCCAAACACTTAAAAAAGCTACTGTGACTCACAGAAGAAAGAAAATGTATGAAAGTCTTAATTCTCTGTCCACTTGATCTCCTTCATATCCTCTTTCAAAGCACCAATTCCTATGCATTTCTAATTCTTGCCCTGCAAACCTTGGAGAAAGACAGGCTCTCAATCTTCTGTTCCACAGGCCTTCACTGAGCACCTACTGTATGACCTACACCTTGACCAGCAGGAAAAAAAAAGGCAAGAAAAAATAACTAATTAAAAAACAGTAAAGTTTCACCTTAAGCGGTGAAAAGAACTATAGATAAAAGTAGAGCAGATTAAAAGGCATCAGAATGTGAGGATGGGAAGCAGCTGGGGGTAAGATGCTCTTTTCAAAATGGGTAAGGAAGGTGGATACACCGAGAAGGTGAACTTGAGCAGAGACTTGAAGAAGTGAAGGAGTTAGTTAAGTAGGTATTTGGAGACAGAAGCACCACGGATACTATTTCACAGCCAAGAGTTAAGACCAATATTCGGTAACAACAGCATGATCAATGCACAACACACCTTCCATAAATACTGGTCACTAGACTGTGTGTCTCCTGCATGTTACCCCCCAAAAATGTTATTTCTCAGAAAACAGAGAATTGCTTTGTACATTTATATTCTTCTACAAAATCTCTCACAATACAAGAACTCTCTCAGTCACTTTATTTTGAATAGTAAAATGCTTATAGGAAGAAAACACGCTAATCAAAGCTAGTTCTGGACATTTACCGAAGTGATCTGGTGGAACTGATCTTTTACTAAAAGGGAAGAAATACATTTAACAAAAGTATAAAACAATTCCTACTGCATGAAAAAGAAATTAGGAATGCTGCAGTAGGCGCTCTTCTTAAAGACAGCTTTTAAAAAACAATGCAAGAATTCAACACAAAAATGAACACAAACCAACACAGTGACATGAATGACCCTCCCAGACACAACGTGGAGCAAAGCCACCCTCTGAGTTAGACCTTGGAGGTTTCCTTTGGGGAGGAGTGGGAGGATGGTGTGAGCAGCCCCGGTTGAGTTCGGGCTGTTGCTCTTGTTTATTTCTCGACCCAAGACTTGGTTACCCAGGTACATTCATTTTGTGCTCACTCACTGAGCCATATACTTGTGATTTATGCACTCTCCCAAATTTCTGTTATTTCTGTTATCTTCATCTTCAATGAAAAGAGGTGGGTTTTTTTGTTGTTTTTTTTTTAAGTACAATGCAGAGTAAGTGGTTCCATTATGGAGATTTCTTATTCACATATTATCTGGAGAAGAAAAAAATAACTATTCTAATGTTAAATGAATGAGCACTTCTGACTTAGGGTAGTTTCAAGAGATAGCATCATTCATGAATGTTAAAAGTACTGAATCCCAAACAATTTGGATGAAAGCAAATAGGATGGGCTTGAAACCTGTGCTAGATGGCCCCCCAAATCAGCCTGGTGCCGATAAAGACATTGAATGCAATGATGCATGAAAAAAAGTAGTTTAGGAATGAAATTGTTTCATGAGAAGCAAAGATGAGGGGAAAGCACTATTTCCAAATCTATATATTTTATCTAATTTAAAACATGCACCTACAACTAAGTATTATAAGCAGAAATTTAATTCTTTCAAATATATTCCTAAAAAGTTGTAAGTTAAAGTTACTACCAAACAGTGTTTTGAAATTTTTCCTGGGGAAAATAGGAGATTTTCTTTGGTTACTTTATCTTTGGGCACAAATGTTCTGTACTCCACCTCCTTTTGTAACTGACAACACTCATAATAACAAGTCTTTTGTGTCCACTTAGGAAATATGGAAAACTAAAAACTGTTTAAATAAATGAATTCTATATAACTATACTATCCATGGCAATAGCTATTAGCCACATGTAGCTAGCAAGTACCTATAATAAAATGTGACTTGTGAAGCCAAGGAGTTGAAGTTTTAATAGTATTTAATTTTAATTTAAGTTTTAAAACTGAAGTAGTATGAAATATTTTTCTGCTAGGCATAATTTCATTTTGTAGGATATTTCACGTTAACTACTAAAAATTTAGCAACCGAACTGAGCTATGATTCAAGTGACACCAGATTTTGGAGACTTAGTTGGTTAAAAAGAATACCTCATATCACATGTTGAAAGGATAATATTTGGATATATTGGGTTAAATAAAATATAATACTAAAATTAATTTCTTTTTTTAACTTTTTAATGTGGCTATTAGAAAATTTAAAATATGTATAGGTAGTTCACTTTATATTTCTACTAGACAGAGCTACTAAGGAGTAAAATGTCGCTTTTGATCAGTCCTTAGGGGAGAGATAAAAGAGAAATCAAAGCTGGGGAAAAAAATGATATATTTAAAAATCTGATTAACAGCTATGTTAGAAAAAGTCCAGGAGTGGGGAGAAATAGGAGAAAGCAGAAAGGGCAGGGGGTGGGGGTGGAGAGAAGCTAGTGCATGTTTTAAGACAGTTAGATTAGCTGAGACTGACCCAGACAGCACGGCAAATGCTATCTGTGATTCCACAGCTGTCAACAAATCCAATTGACCTAGTTTTTGCTGACTATGTGTTGCCATATCTGTTATTAAGGAAGCAAGAAGAATGGCAGAGGTGCTGAGCACATGTCTTTCCAGGGGGACAAAAGAGAAGAGGGAGATTTTAATTGCTCTGCTCCAAATCTTCCTTCTGTTAGAGGTTTGAGTGAGGATTAGAAAACACAGTATACCAAGCATCTGGGCCAGAAGAACTTGTTAAAGGAACCAAGAAAATAAAATAAAGTACTAGACATTGCCGCATATAGCAATTCTGTATAGCTGGTGATAGTATTAGCAACCCATTTTAAAAAGAGAAGAAAACCTGTCAACAGATGAGTGGTATAAAAAATTGTGGAGTACGGGCGGCGCCTGTGGCTCAGTGAGTAGGGCGCCGGCCCCATATGCCAAGGGTGGCGGGTTCAAACCCAGCCCTGGCCAAACTGCAACAAAAAAAAAAATAGCCGGGCATTGTGGCGGGTGCCTGTAGTCCCAGCTGCTTCGGAGGCTGAGGCAAGAGAATCGCGTAAGCCCAAGAGTTAGAGGTTGCTGTGAGCCATGTGACGCCATGGCACTCTACCCGAGGGCGGGTACAGTCAGACTCTGTCTCTACAAAAAAAAAAAAAAAAAAATTGTGGAGTATACAGTACACGCAAGTGCACGCGCGCACACACACACACACACACACACACAGGAATATTATTCAGCCTTAACAAAGGTGATCCTACAATTAAAATATGCATTAACCTGGGGGACATTATGCTAAGTGAAATAAGCCAGACACAGAAAGAAAAATACTGGAACTATATGATCTCACTTATATATGAAATCTTAAAAAAAGGTCAAAAAGGGGCTGCGCCTGTGGCTTGGTGAGTAGGGCACCAGCCCCATATACTGAGGGTGGAGGGTTCGAACCCAGCCCCAGCCAAAATGCAACAACAACCAAAAAAAAAAGGTCAAAAATATAGAAACAGAACAAAACAGTGGTTACCAGGGGCAGGAGGGCAAAATAGGGAGATGTAGATCAAATTACACAAAGTTGTAGATAAGCAGGATGAATAAGACTAGCGATCTAAGACACAACATGAGGACTATCCTTAATAATGGTGTACTATATACTGGAAATTTGCTGAGAGAGTAGATCTGAGGAGCCCCTACCACACACAGAAAAGGGTAACCGTGCAAGATGATGGACATATTTGCCCAACTATAGTAACCATTTCACTATGTATATCAACACATCATTTATATACCTTAAATACATACTGTATAATAAAAAGTAAATAATAAATACGAATTTAAAAACAAATTTAAAATAAAAAAAGAGGAAACTAATCCCACCTTCCATTGACTATCAGTCCATGGTTGGTGGGTAGTCAATGCATTCCCCATTAATTTAGTGCATTTTCCAAAGTATGGTCCATAATATCGATAAGTATTTGGGGGAGGCAGAGAATCAAGGGGAAAGTTCTCAAACTGTATTTAGAAAATGTCAAGTTAAATAAGTAAGCAGATTCTTATTGCAGACATTTTTAGAGCCTTGACTTTTCCAAGGAGCACCACGACTGTCCAAGAGGGCTTGTGATACTTCCCAGACATCCTGGACTACAGAAACTCTTCTACCCAGGAACATTCCAGGAGGGCACATATCAAAATCCATTGGCTTAGAAGGAAGAAACTCAAAATCTTCAGCCCTTTTGGTTTCCCCTTCAGCCACAAAGTAACATTGCTATCTGCTATAAGCCAGCATGTTTCAGAGGCAACAGAAATTTGAAGCTGCTGCTGACTCCTGCTTATCCACTGCCAGATTCCTCGGGGACCCATCTCAATAGCATAGGAACAAGATAACATCCGGGTGCCTAATGGCCACAGCTGTGTCCCGGAGAACCAGTCATTCACCCCTCACTTCAAGAGCACCCAGGTTGGCCACAAGTCAAACACCAGGCCTCTGGCAAAGTTATGTGAACTTTGTACCATCAACCTCCTACCAACAAGTGGAACAGAGTGGACATCCAGGAGGCTGGGAAGTTACCTGAGCTGTGTTGCTCCCATGCCTAATTTCTCCCTGGAACAAAGCACTGATGGGCACAGAGCTGCCACCTTCCTATGTTTATCTTCAACTTCTAGTGTCATCTGCTTGCTCACAACCTCTTAAATAAATTCTATTTTCTTGGATGTAGGGCAAATTCTCTGCAGAGACCACAAAGATGCACAGGTCTTATGGCTGCAGGTTGTCCATGGAGCCAAGAAAAGGCCACCTGTCTGTTCTGTGCCCATCTAAATGACATATTCAGCAATTCCAACTAATTTTTTTAATTTAACTACAAGTTATTTTATTATTGTTATTCCACATGTTATTTTTTTCCTGTGATATGTGCTTCAAATGCTAAAACTCACATAAAATTGCTGTGCTTTACATAGGCAAATTCTAATCCCCTGGTCAAATATTAAAATTCAGTTGCTTAATAAAAAATTACATTAGGAACAATGAAGATATTTCAGCAAAGCTATAGGGGAAAAAGAACATCTTAAATTTTAAAATGAAATAAATAATCCCTCAGAACTATCCCAGCAATAAGACAGGAACACAACTGAGTTCTCAGGGTGAAGGGCAGTGGCTTTTCATTGTAACCCAAAGACAGTGTGGATCAGGCCTTGTAAAAATCCGTACTGGGAGGGGAGAGGCCACCAAAACAGCTTCTATGGAGGTGGTCAGTAGCTTCCAGACCACTGTAGCAAGGACTGCTTCTGATCTAATCTAAGGGGCACTAACAAGGGAGACACACACCCCCAACACCCCACACCCCCCCCGCCCCTACCCACTCCCTGCTGAAACACCCTATCTTCCCTTGGCTTCCACCATCTCCACTTACCTAGTTTCCCTCCAACCTCTCTGGCCAGTGACTTTCAGTCTCTTTGCCCTGCTCTGTGGTATATTCTGCAATTCCCTAGGGCTCAGTCCCAGTCCCTCTTCCTTTACACCCTCCCTTCCTTCCCAGGACATTTCTTCCAGGATCACTGTTCCAGCTACCATCTGCCAGACAGTGTCTTCAGCCTGAACCACAGAAACCGTGGTCCACTCTGCAGCCATCCTCCTCACAGCAAAGAACCCAGTTCATTCAGCAGCATATCCAAACCATCCTGGCCCCTTTCCCTCTGACTCAGTCTTCCTCAAACCCACCCACCTCTCCAGCCCACTCCCCCATGGAGGCTAAGCTACAGTATCTAAGCAGTCACAAGAGCTACTCTAGCAGGGCTCTAAGCACATCCACTCCTGCCCCCAAATCCAGACACTGCTCTGAAGCCATTCTGATCTTTCAGAAATGTAGACTTGGAATCATTCTCCAGCTGCTACTGAAAACCTCCCAATGCTTCCCACTGCATTTAGGATACACAGCTGTGGGCTCTGCACTGTTAACCTGGCCCAACCCCTTCACTCACTCACAGTGACCTCCCTTCTGTCCCTCAAACAAATACGCTCCCTCAGTCCCCACAAACCTTGTCTAAGCTGTTCCAGTACCCACTACCTCCATCTGTCTCTCCTGCTGGCCCTCAGATCTCACTGCGAACATTTCCTCCTAGACCACACCCCGCCACTGCCAGCCTGGGACCGGGCCCTTGCCGTGATCTCCCTGAGAGTGCACACCTCTCTGTGATCACACATCCACCATGGGCCTATCTGCTTCATGTCTGTGTCCTCGGCTGGACTCTTAGGGTTCAAAGGACCAGGGAAATTACCTGGCCCAGCTCATAAAATATTCTCAGATCACATAGCAGCCCTCAAAGATCTGTTCCAAGAGACAGGAAAGAAGCCTAACACACCAGTACTGGGTTGTATGTTCCTGCAGCGTAGAAAATGAAGCATCAGGATGTATCTCCTTTTGGGGGTAGTGATCAAGACAAGCAAATGAACCTAACCCTTCCCCCAGGCTTAAATTAACTTCAGCTAACCTCTCCGGACAGAACAGGAAGATCACAGGCCAATAAAAATAGCAGGAGGACAGAAGATCAAGAGAGGCCAGGGTGGGAGAAGAACTTCCTAAGAAAACAACAGCCTCCAAGCAGCAGCTCCACAATTTTCCTCCTCTAGGAATATCTAAACCTATAACCTTCCTCTCCCTCCTCCCCCAGCCTCAGGGGAAGCAGCCTATGGCCCTCGGTGGCCCTGCCCCACTGGGACCTGCCTCCATCTCTTATCTCCTCTCAGGTCCACTGAACTAGTAACTTTGACCTGTCAAAAGTGCTCAAATCTCCTCTTTAAAACAAACATTCCCTTGCTCTCCTTCTAAACACATTTACTGTTAAACCCACAGCAGGAAGACCTCTGCCTGTTCCATACCACAATGACAGCTCTTGAAGATTTATCAGGGGACTCTGGTGACCAAACCCAGAGGGCCAGTCTGATCTGACCTCTTCCCTACTTTTGATACTATTCTCCCATCTCTTCCGGAAGCATGCATGCTCTTCCCACAGATTCTGTACTATCACACTTTTGCATTTCTCTCCCTACTTTGTAAGAGTTATTTCTCCTCTTCTCTGGATTTTACAGAAGTATCCTTCCATAATAAATCAGGGGAAAACTGGTCCTTCATCACAGAGAGCTTGAGACATGCTGGTCTAGATTCTGCAGTTTTTTAAAGGGATCTGTTCACATTAAAAAACCAAGAAACTTCAAAAGAAAATACAAACATTTTAACTTCTCTAAAACAAGGCAAACCAACGGCTCAACCAAACAGGAGATCTTGTGATGCTGGGGCCGTATTTCCACCAGGGAACAAGGAGCTGATGCTAAGTAGTGCTGCCGCCCACCCAGATGACCGCTTCCTCACTGTCCTTACCCACCTGGCCCTGAGGGCCTCTGAGTACGCACCTCAGACAACTGCATCTCTATACCAGCCTCCTCCTGAGTTCCAGCCCAACAACCACAACTGCCTTCTAGAATGTTCCGAGAGTGTCCCCCTGACTTGTGTGTCTCCACAGGACCATCATCACTCTCCTTATCTCTCCACCCCATGTGGCTCCCCATGCTGCATGGTCTCAGTCCTCACACCTGGGGCACCAAAGTGTCATCTTAGGCTCCTCTCCCCCCCTCTTGATGACATAAATTTTTAATTATCCTTCCTGTGAATTTCTCTTTTAACTCATTCACTAGCTCAACAAATAATTTATTAAGTCCTGAAGACGCAGCAGTGAGTAGGACACCCCTAGTCCCCAGAGAGGCCTGTGCCACTCCCCAGCCCATGGTCTTTTCACACTAAGGGCATGCTCACTGCTAGATGGCACTCCATTTTACACCTTCACGGTTCCCCCCATGCCCATTCTCACCAGATGTGTGCTTTTAAATGTCACTATTCTCTTGGTTTGGGGGTGGGTGGGGTCGCAGTGAGGACAGGGAAACCTTTTTAGCATAATTTTCTTTTCATTCTGAATTGACATCTTGCACTAATTAAAATCAGACTCTCTGTACTGCACTTGTAGAAATGAAGCTCTGAATACTTAACAATCAGCCAGAAAGTAAATGATGAGTCATTTATATACCACAGGCAAAGTTTCATCATCCTAGAAATCTGGGATATTCTGTGTCGTTAAAAGGAGTCATAAGGATTTTAATAACCTGTCAGGTCCCTTTCTTTAGGTCAAAGCATAAGCAGCATCATTTGGTTTTCTGAAGGGCAGTGCATCTAGCATAACCCAGGCCACTGAGTTTCTGACCAGGCCTCCTGCCCTCAGAGGGCAAGGCAGAAGTGTGCCCTGGCCTCCCTCAACTGCCTTCATCTTAAAGGTTCAATGGCCCACAGAAAGGCAAACGTGGTTCTTGAGTGGATTATGGTCTCTGTTAGGTCTGATCTCGGGTCATGATCTCTGTTAGATCTGGGGGATGGTGAACAGGTGGCAAGGAAGTGACTAAGGGCAGAGAGGAGGAACTGAGTTGTAGTTAGGAAACAAACTGTGGCCGGGAACTATTCCCTTGTGAACTCCTTACTATGTAAGGACCTTTAACTGATGTAGGGATCATTATCATCTGATTAGCAAAGCATGGTAGAGCTTTCATGAAGGATTCTGGGGGAAGACACATGCTTAGAAAGGGAAATTATTATGTAACCGACCTGTTAGATACACTGTAACCCAATCTGCCAATTACCTCAAAGGCAGGAAACAGCCACCAATCCTGCCAGAAGCAAGGCGGGACAAGCTAGTGAGCCTATAAAAGGCAGCATGTGCTCAGACCTGAGGGTCTTTCTCCACTCCTGAGACTGGCCTGTTCCTCTCTCTCTGGAACGTATTTTCACTTTGTGTCACTTTGTGTAGCTTCTTTTTTTTTCCTGTAATTAACTATTTGTGTGGGACTGCTCTGTATCTGAGGTCACTCTGTCATTATCACCTCAACTTGGTACCAGTGCTTATTCTTGATGCTGAGAACTGGGGGACCAGGGAACAACTACACAGACCTAATAATGTCCATCATGCAAAGGAGTGAATCTCAGGAACAGAACCCTGAGTTGAGGGCCAAGGCCCCCAAGTCTTGCCTAGACAGCAAATGTGGCCCTCTCCTCTGGCAGGAAGAGGCCCCTTCTATCAGGAGAGCTTGGGCAAGAAGGCCTGGGGTCTCCACTGAGAGAAGGCCGTCAAGGCGCTCCGAAACCCAGCTCCCTGCCAGACGAAGGTTACGCACACTGCTTCCTATGCACAACCTCAGGGTCAGTGCCTGCAGAGACAAGCTGTGCAGAAGAGGCAGCACGGCCAATGGCCACGAACATGTTCTCTGGGTCTAACAGCGGGGTTCAGATTCTAGTTCTGCCATTCACAGTTATAACTTTGGGAAAACTGCACAGCCTCTCTGTGCCTGTTTCTTTAGCTGTCAAATGGAGATAAGCCTTCACAGAGGTATGATGAGGGCTCAGGGTATCGTGCACAGAACATGCTTCTGCGTGGGAACTGGCACATAACAGAGATTCCCTCTGTGGAGTAAAAACCTCATTTTAAATTTAAATAAACCTATAGATGCTTAAATATGGGCCCAGCAGCTTATCATACAGAGAGAGAAGAGAGAGAGAGGCTCCAATCTTTATTTTTATTGTTTTATTTTTTGCTTTTTTTGTATTTCTACCCTGGGGCTCCACGTCCTTCTGGCATCCTTATAGTAAACCCACCTGACCTTACCTGAGTAGGGCTCTGCTCCGTGTAATCAAAAGAACCCCACCCTAAACAAGCTTCTGGCCTTTGTCCATCCTACACTGCAGCCAAATGGGATTGGGCTCTTCCTTAGCCCTGGGCCTCATTCCATGCTGTCCATATCAGCAATGGCACTGCCGGCCTCACCCCTCAGCCTCCTCAAGGGTCAGTCCCTTGCTTTGCAGAGCCCTCATCCCTACTAAACCTCTCCACAGCCCTCCCTATCCCATCTGGCCAAGGAGCCTTCTTGAGTGCTGCTCCAAAGCCCCTGGCTATTCACTCACGTACCTCTCCTAGGGAGGGTCTAATCCAGGCTCCATCACTTATCAGTCCCAACAATCAGGCAAAGCCATCAGCCCCTCTGAGCTTAGTTTCCTTGTGTCTAGGAGGGAGATATCACTACCAGTCTGGCCTCAGGAATATAATGATTGTCAAGCACACACCCGAAAATGTGCACTACAACTCTGTAAACTTAAAGTGCTTTCCAAACATGTCAGATCTTTCCCAAGAAACTCCAAAGAAGGTACAGCAATTTAAAAATGAGAATGCAGGCTCCTCATGATGGACCACTCTGCCTTCTTTACAGTCCTCTGGGAACGGTGAATAGTGGGAAATCCCAGTGGGCCACCACTGCCCTGCCAGACACACAGACGCTTCCCAACATAGCTGATGCCCTGAGCCTCTGTCCCAAAGGAATTCTGACAGCACCTTTCCCCTCCCTACAGCCTCAAAACTCTCATCCCTTGAGCATTCAGCTCTCAGAGTTGGAAAACAAGTCTGCCCATAACTGCATTTTAAATGTTCTGTGGTCCAGGACAAGTAATTTACATAAGGGCCAGCTGGATGGAGCATGGTGGGATACAGCAGGAAAAACAAAACGCAGTAACCCAGATTTCATCTGCCCAGCCAAAGCTCTCGGAGAAATCTGAGGACCACGCTGAAAGGAACACGGTCATCATTACATGGCTCCCTTCACCCTCTGTGAAAAGTCATGATGCAGAGAAGCTGTAAATTATGGCCTCTTCAGCTGATTTTACATGACATAACTACAAATGACTCTATTTTTCCTAATTGAGGGAAATCATAAAATCTGTTCTCTCTCCTCCTATCTATGCCCTCTATCCAGAGGTTCTACTAATTTAAAACATTTGCTGGAAAAATAATACTAGGGCATTGTTCTTATGAAAAAAAGTCCAATTGGTTTGAGTTTAATTCTAATATGCACAGAAGAATATGAGCGTATCCTGCATGATGGTACAATGACAAAATGAGTTAATTACCATCTCATCCTAAGACAAATCTACTTGTCACAGGAACAGGAGCCATTATTTCACACAAAATAATGACCTAGATAAAAAAGTAATGACTGTAAGCTGTAGCAACCAATGACACAGCTTCATCCTGGCCTAAGTGAACGGCAATTAACAAGTGTCACCATTACAAGGACAGAAATAGGGCCCAAGCTATTCATTACATATTTACAAAGAAAAAACACCAGTGGTTTTTAGTGTAATGTCTTCCTGGGAAGCACCTATGGTCTTTTACCTAAGTGATGACAGAAAAATTTACACACATGTAAAATTCTGGCATTAGTTGGACTAGCCATGGATCCTGGGCACAGCCATTCAGGTACCCTCTGCTCTTTGAACACAGAGGTGGGGTTTTCTCTAGAAATCACATCCAGCAACAGGACAGAGGATCAGAGGGAGCCTAGTCCCATTATTTTGTCTCTCCTCTCCTGGTTGTTCACAGCAGCTGTCTCTCCAACAGCCAGAAATGCTGGGTCCTCCCCAGTCCAGCCCTCATCCACTGACAGCAGTGTGGTGGGGCAACCCCAACACACCTGGCCCCAGTATAAATCACCTTTCTGTTCAGAGGAACAGAGACAAGAGACTGTGGGATGCACATCCAGAGACAATCCCCAGGTCAGAAATCTATAGTGCTGCCCTAGTGTGTGAGTTGACTCTAGTCTGTCTGTGTCCAATAATTTTTTTTTTTTTTTGGTAGAGACAGAGTTTCACTTTATTGCCCTCGGTAGAGTGCCGTGGCGTCACACAGCTCACAGCAACCTCCAACTCCTGGGCTTAGGCAATTCTCCTGCCTCAGCCTCCCGAGTAGCTGGGACTACAGGCGCGAGCCACAACGCCCGGCTATTTTTTTGTTGCAGTTTGGCCGGGGCTGGGTTTGAACCCGCCACCCTCGGTATATGGGGCTGGCGCCCTACTCACTGAGCCACAGGCACTGCCCTGTGTCCAATAATTTTTATTTGAAAAACCAAGGGCATGGCACATCCAAGATGACTTTAAGGTATAACACTTTCAAAATGTTAAAAACAGAACTCTTGTACAGAAAGCCCTTGACATTGCCGACAGGTTCTTAGAAACTCTGACTGTGAAACAACCGATAACAAAACTAATTTTTTTCTCACCAAATATTATAACAGGGAGTAATGGCAGGCACGTGTGGTCCTGGCTACTCGGGATGCTGAGGCAGGAGGATCACCTGAGCTCAGCAGTTGAAGGTTGCAGGGAGCTATGATGATGCCACTACATGGGCATGACAGAGCAAGACTGTGTCTCAAAAATCAAACAAACAGAAACATTATAACGAAGCGATGTTGAATGAAACCTTGTTGAGGGCCTGCTGTATATCATGTAACTTATCAACCATGACGTTAAGTAAGGACTTATTATACAGATATAGAATGAGCACGTGTCAACCATATATTTAATAAATTACAAAATGAATCAGCATACATTAATGTGCACACACATATACAATCAGTGGGGAAAAAAGAATGCCAGGGTAAGAGTAAAAATGTTAAATAAAAACTAGCTAATGGCTTGGAGCCTGTAGCTCAAGCGGCTAAAGTGCCAGCCATATACACCAGAACTGGCAGGTTTGAATCCAGCCCAGGCCTGCTAAACAACAATGACAAGTACAACCAAAAGATAGCCGGGCGTTGTGGTGGGTGCCTGCAGTCCGAGCTCCTTGGAGCCTGAGACAAGAGAATCCCTTAAGCCCAGGAGCTGTGATGCTATGGCACTCTACCCAGGGTGACAGCTTGAGGCTCTGTCTCAAAAAAATAAAAAGAAACTAGCTAATGTCCCATGGGGTATAAAGATCCTAGCTTTGAAGATACTTTTGTTGAACAGATGGCCCCAGTACCTTGGGTACCCCAAACCTTGGGTGCTACAGAAACACAGCATCTGAATATCCCACAAATCAGGCAGTTGTTTCCTGAAGACCCTAGACAATCCCAATGCAATGGGTCAGTCACACAGTGATCTAGTTTGTTTGGGACAAAGGCACCAATTCAGCTGTCTTTAAAAGAGCACATAAGATGGAATGAACAGAGCCTCATCACCTCATTTTCCTACTTTCTCTTCACATTTTCCAAGCACCTGAGTCTTAATTACAAAATGATTTCTAAAATTATTTTGCCCCAAGTATTCGGATCAGGAGGTAAACTCCACCTGTAGGCCGTCACTACCCAAGTTAATTGGAGTATTTTATTTGTAGTGATTCAAAGAAAATGGCCCTATTTCTACAGATAACTAAGTGAGCTGCAAAAATACACGTTCTCAGGCTTATGAATGTGTGAACAAAAGCTACAGTATTTTCTTCCCAGTTCTTAAATAATGATCTTAATTCTACCACCGTAGAAAGAGGCTCCATATTCTTAAGAAAATCTCCAGAAATTTTGATCTATGAGATCATCTGAGTCCTTGTCCTCAGCTCTTGGCTCCCACCATGCATGAGCAGCTATTCCAGGGCCTCAAGGGCCTGAACACTCCTTAAATGTTGAAGAGAAGGAGGCAAGAAAGACACAAATGTCCTTTAAAGGGACAATCTAATCATTTCACACTTCTGCAAAAGTCCTCTCAGGGTCTTTCTATTGTTTTGACAGCCCAGCCTAGCTCTCTCTGACCCCTTCTCCCACCCCTCACTCCCCTCTGACCTCGTTTGGATTCCGCCTGCAGCAGTCTCTCAGTTTCCTGTCAGGTGGGCTTCCCAGCCCGCCCTGGTGCAGGTGCAGCCACATCCCCCAAATCCCCTTGCTCCTCAGCCCCAGATGCTGCCTGCCTGGTCACGTTCACCCCGCCCAGCAGGGCCCACCATCCTAAGGGAGGGGCCACAGCTATTTTATTCTCTGCACGCTGGCACCTAGTACTATGCCTGGCCCAAAGGTGATTATTTGTTAATGAATTCTCAGAAAGGACCTCAAACAAATCACAACCACCTAAATTGTCAACTACTTTGGAAGAATGGGTAAAAGACAACAAGAAAAACATCAAGCAATGAACTCAGCCCCAGTTTGGGGCAAGGACATTCAGGGCGGCGCCTGTGGCTCAGTGAGTAGGGTGCCGGCCCCATATACTGAGGGTGGCGGGTTCAAACCCAGCCCTGGCCAAACTGCAACAAAAAATAGCCGGGCATTGTGGCGGGCGCCTGTAGTCCCAGCTGCTCGGGAGGCTGAGGCAAGAGAATCACGTAAGCCCAAGAGTTAGAGGTTGCTGTGAGCCGTGTGACGCCACGGCATTCTACCCGAGGGCCGTACAGTGAGACTCTGTCTCTACAAAAATAAATAAATAAATAAATAAATAAATAAATAAATAAATAAATAAATAAATAAAATTCAAGCAAACCCTGCAATTAGGCATGAAACCTCATATGGCATGAAGAAAAGTTCAAAACCAGATACATTTCTGGGCAGACATGAATTCTCTGCAACTAGGCAATTTTTCCTGGTACAACCACACGCCAGTGGCCACAGGACTCTGGCATGCTCCCACGCTGGGAGAGGAAGGCAGCTGTAGCAGTGAAGACCCACAGACAAAGGAAGGTAGGAGCTGAGGGCTCACACCATCTGGAGGGGTTGAGAGGAGTCCTGGCAGTGGGTCTGCCAACCTGTCAGCTTTTAAAGCCATTCTAGTTCTTCATGACAGAATCCAGGGCCCACCAGCCTAGGAGCTTGGGGAAAGCTGCCCTGTTCCAGAGTCAACTGTGGAGAGACTGCTCTTCCGTGGGGCTGCCCAAAAATTTAGGTCATGGTTCTTGCCACAGCCTCTCGCATGTCCAAAGAAGCCAGCTCCTCTGCCCGTTCACTCAGCTGAGCACTCTGCAAACCTGTCCAGTTGAATCCTGACTGCAGCACTCACCTTCTTAATGAACTCCGGGATGATTTTTTGGTCTGTCAGGTGGTCTAAGGAGGAACAGCAATCTAATTCCAAGATGTAGCCTTCATTGTGAAGATCACTTTTCTGAGATCTGAAGAGACAGAAAAGCATATGTATACAAACATTAAGATTTTGCACAATGTATTTTCTAAAAAAGAATCCCTGTAAGTTTCATTAAACCCCAAATTCTTTCATGACAGTAACTGCCAAAAAGGCATCACTGAAAAAAAAATGTATGGTAAACAACTCAAGTAATATAAATATAGATCTACAACACAGAAAGACCTCCAAGATATAGCATCATGTAAAATGCTTTATTACAGAAGGATGGTTTCATATGGCTTATACTACAGTTAAACAACACACACACACGCGAACTCCAGTAATCTCTGTTTCCCATTGGTTTAGATCTGCCAGGGCATGGAAAAGAACCAGTAAAACGTCCATCAAACCAGTAACAGCGGGTTGCCTGCAGGGGCCCATGTGGGAACTGGGGCTGAGGGTCATGATGGTGGGGGTGGTGATGGTGATGGTGATGATCCAAAGTGACTTTAGCTATAATGTCTAATTTTTTTCACTTTTACATGAAGAGAATATGTTCATATATCACTTTGAAAATTAAAAATTAATTTTTTAAAGACTTTAGAAGGGTTGAACCGCTACAGAAGGCAATCTAGCCAAATCTATCAAAAGGAAAGATAACATTAAAGAAAGATTACCAGGCAACTAGATGTTAGAAATTCTGGGAAAACGGGAGATCTGAAGGACTGCTTGAGGTAATAAAAGCTTCCGGTTCTGCAGTCAGTGTGCAGTTTCCCAGCATGCTGCGGGCAAGGGGCTGCTTTCCCCCTTGCCGCCACACAGACTTGCCCACGGTACATCACACAGCACAGGACCAGCAGCAAGAGGTCCCTGAAAGGACATTCTACCACTTCACAGCCATTCTCTGCTGGGGCTCCTTTATGACAATAACATGGGTCTGGGCAATTCTTAGAAGCCACATGGTTGTTGAAATTTGAAGAGGATTCTTTGGACCAGCCAGTCATAAGGCAGCAAGAGGTGGGCCTGTAGCTAAGGGCTGGCGGACCGTGTTGTCTCTTGTGGGAGGCTGGTGGGGGCAGTGGAAATTAAGAGGTCAGCTCCAGGCTCTTTGTCTCAGGCTCACACCATATACACAGTCACTCTGTGCCAGCTACCCAGCGAGCAGCTCACTTTCCAGGCTGCTCTACCAAAGAGGACTCCCTGCGATCCCCCATGAGAGAAGGTCTGGCCAGAAAATCCATCAAATGGACACTTTCACACCCAACTCCTGAGACACATGTCTCTCAGCAGTTTCTAAATGCATATTTGCTATAATATTTTTAAATACATTTCTAAGATTCTTATATAGCATTAAAAGCAATTCACACTACCAGGAACCATCTGGGTATGATTTACATGAAAATTAAAAGTGAAAAAAATGAAAAAGGATTTGGTTTACCCAGGTGTGCAGCTGTGATTTGGTTAGCAAACTTTCATGGTTTATTCTTATTTCATGTTTCCCTCTAATATATCCTTTTGCGTGTAGGGTACATTTGAAATAGAAAAGAATAGACTGATTCTAAATTGGTAAGCCTGGAATAAACTAAGTCCAAAAGAATAAACCAATTCTGAATCTTAGGCTTCTTGCCTTGAAACTTAGTCAGAGACTACCCTCATATTCTCTCACACACATCTTGCCCCCAAACAAAAGACACAGTAAGAGGAACTAAAGCAGAAAATTCCAGACTTTTCAAAGAGAAGATTTGGTCAAGACACACCATCATGTGTATTATGTGAGGTCTCAAACAATAAAGATTGAGGGGGGAGGGGAATTCTATTATCAAATGTAAAATCCCAGCTGCTTTGTCACGTGGAGATTAATGTCAGACTATAGGAGGTTACTTATAAATACCCGTTGAGATTTTAAATTAGATTGAAAAATCATAATCATTTTAAATAAGTCAATGCTGTATCTATGCAGTAGGACACTCGCAGAATGAATGAAAACGAAGATGACTGTAAGGCTATAATTTGATAAGTCTGTAAGCAACTCACAAACCAGATTGAATCATAGGGGCTTTAGGACAGGACCTAACAAGTACCATCTTTCATTCTGGAACAAGAAGTTCTACAACAAGAATGGAAGCTTTGGTTCATTTCATCAAATAATTAACTCAGTTACATCTGAACTGAACGGAGGACAAAAGATCAAGAAAAACAGGCATTACAGATTTTCTAGATGAACCATGAAAAATTACATCTCAGTCTACTACTTCTAGAAAAAAACAAATTTAATGCATATTGAAGAAACAGGTGAGCAACGAATAGGCTTTCCCCTAGCCTTCAGGAATTAGCTGTATCATCAGCAGCGAAAGGATGGTAACACTGGAGAATAACTGGAGGGGAGAAGAAGTGGTAAGGATCACTGAATCCTCCGAGGACGGATGCCAAGCCTGGGAGTAGCACTCCGTGAGATGCCTCTGTAGCCCAACAGTGGCAAGAGCTGAGTGGAGGGCACAGTCACACAGAAACTCTCTCCCTGCCACTAATCCTGTGAAAAATAACAACAAATCTACTCCCAGAGCTTCCCAATAGGGCTGTCAGAGTTTATAGGCTCCTCCCCCTAGAGGTAGGATTTGGGGGACCATGGTTGCTATGGTGAACACACCTTTGGTGACCCCCACAAGGGCCTCATAAGGACTCCTAACCCTTAAGTGGGGTCAGAATGTGGGACTAAGGTAATGGTGAGGGGTGTCACTACCATGATTGCATTATGTTCCAAGACTCCAGCTGAGCAGACTGAAACAAGAGACTCTCTCACTGGCTGTGAAGAAGGAAGCTGCCATGTTAGAGAGCCCATGGCAGGGAACTGTGGGCAGCCCCTGGCCACGAGCTGCAAGAAAACTGGGATCAAAGTCCTATGATTGGACATTGCCTCAATTGAGCCTCTGATGACACCACAGCCCCAGCTAACACCTGGAATGCAGTCTGATGAGATCTGGAAGCAAAGAACCCAGATCAACTATAGCAACTGTGAGATAATAAATGCATGTTGTTTTGAGCCACTGAGTTTGTCATACATTTATTATAGAGCATAGAAAACTAATATTAAAAAAAAAAAAAAAGAAAACTAATATATTTCCTAAAAAGGAAGATGGCAGCTTCATGCTCAGAACAAGCTAGTCACTGTTGGCCAGACATAGGCCCAAACCCACAAGATCTAGTCATACACCTGAGAGCACCCCTGGTCAGGTGAGGAGTGTTCTGTGTCCTGGGGGGGAGAGACCACCCTGGGAGACAAAAGTGGACTTCTAGAAGTGGCCTTTATGGGCCATGACTTGGCCATTTAAGGGACCACAGGACAGGGGACTAAATATTCTGCAGTCATTCAAATTTCTAAGGTAGAAGCATCAACTTGAAACTCTCAGCTGAGCAGGCATTTGCCATCCTCCTGTTGGGAGGAGGTGGGAAATACCATTTATGGTTTCCCAAAAGGCCATGACATTGAATAATACTGGAAAAGAATATAGGAAACCACCAAACTTCCCCAGATGGCTTCCACTTCTGGAAAGGCCAGAGAGATATGGGTTTTAACACTGAGAAAAAAGAACACAGTGCATTGATACTGGTAATCACTGGTAAGAACCAGTGAAAGCCTGCCAGCCTACCTTCTCTGAAATTTAACACCAAACACTCTCCACTTAAATAAAAGCACTCTGAGAACAGCACGGCCAACAATGGATATGCTTCCCGATCACTATTGGGTACTGTTGTAAGATACACATCATATAGCATTGGCCATTCTAGTCCTTTTTTTAGTATCATTAAGTGCATTTACAATGCTGTGCAACCTTCATCACTATCCATTTCCAGAACTTTTTTGTCATCCCAGACAGTCCTTGTTTCTTTAATGTCTTATTACTAGGACTTGGGCCAAACTGAATGTGAACAAGAAAAAAAAAAAACATTAAATAAATACTTGTCAAACACACACATAAAAATAAATGTGGACGCTGAGCAGTTGTACACAAACCTTTCTTCACTGCAAGGGAGGAGAGCAAGAGCTTTGTGCCCACGTGCTAAAGAAATCCAAATGTCAACACAACTGGCCACAGATATCCAAGTTAAGAACCTAATAAAAGACCACTTATTCTGTGTCACATTGACCTCATTACTCATACACAAACATCCACTGTCATAAAAACTGTGCTCACACTCTGACGTCCTAGAAGACCCTCACTCGTCACAACTATCACGACTGCCATACTTGTGTGGTCACTCCCCTGGCAGCAGAGAGCCTGAGGTTCAAACAAAGTTGCAAACTTAAAGGCCCACAGCCAATAAGTAAAGGATAATATTTTTTTAACCAAAATGCATAATCTAGACACTCTGTGTCTCATATAAAATGTACAGGAATGTCCACTAAAAAACAGGAACCCTCCTATTTTTCTCCAAACACAATCCTGTCAGACTCCCTCTCACACGCTCATTTCTGAGAGAGATGGGTGCCAGAGAAACTTGTGTCAGCCACAAGAAAAGTCAGAGTGCGAAAGTGGTAATAAATGGCGAGTGTCATGTCCCTCCAGTGTTGGGGGACAATGGGATCAGTGGAAACCACAGTAAACAGGCCATTTATATCCTGTTACTATGAATTCCAGGACATGTTTGCCAAATCTTATAATATTTTAAAAGAAGTCATAAAATTTTGTTTTTATGTAGACCATAACTGTCAAATTTTGCTTCCAAACAATGTTTTTTAATGTTACACAGGCCAACATCTTTGGGATTGAATTTGACTTATTAGCCACCAGTCTGTGGTGCCTGGGTTACATACACAAAGTTCCCTTGTGAGTCAAAGAAGGCTGAATGCCATAAGAATGAACAGATTATTTAATTGTATCATAAGCAAAGTAACTAACCCATAAACCCAGCCCAAGGACTAGCTGCACTACAATGACTCGGCAGGTCCCTCCCCTCAGAGCTCCTCCTTGCCTATAAGACCAAGGCCAGCACAATTACACAGTCCTGACTTTGCTCTGGTCACTGGGACACAACACTTTTCTAAGCCGTTAAAAGACTATTTTGTCCAAATCTTGAAAGTACGATGTTGGTATTTTGATAGGAATGGCATTGAATAGGTAGATTGCTTTGGGAAGTATAGACATTTTAACAATGTTGATTCTTCCCATCCATGAGCATGGTATGTTCTTCCATTTGTTAATGTCCTCTGCTATTTCCTTTCTGAGGATTTCATAGTTTTCTTTATAGAGGTCCTTCACCTCCTTCGTTAGGTATACTCCTAGGTATTTCATTTTCTTTGAAACTATGGTGAAGGGAGTTGTGTCCTTAATTTGCTTCTCATCTTGACTGTTATTGGTGTATACAAAGGCTACTGATTTGTGGACATTGATTTTATATCCTGAAACATTACTGTATTTTTTGATGACTTCTAGGAGTCTTGTGGTTGAGTCTTTGGGGTTCTCTAAGTATAAGATCATGTCGTCAGCAAAGAGGGAGAGTTTGACCTCCTCTGCTCCCATTTGGATTCCCTTTATTTCCTTATCTTGCCTAATTGTATTGGCTAGAACTTCCAGCACTATGTTGAATAGTAAAGGTGACAGAGGACAACCTTGTCTGGTTCCAGTTCTAAGAGGAAAAGCTTTTAGTTTTACTCCATTCAGTAAAATATTAGCTGTGGGTTTGTCATAGATAGCTTCAGTCAGTTTTAGAAATGTGCCACCTATGCCTATACTCTTCAGTGTTCTAATTAGAAAAGGATGCTGGATTTTATCAAATGCTTTTTCTGCATCTATTGAGAGGATCATATGATCTTTATTTTTGCCTCTGTTAATATGGTGGATAAGATTTATGGACTTGTGTATATTAAACCAGCCTTGCATCCCTGGGATGAAGCCTACTTGATCATGATGAATGACTTTTTTGATGATAAGCTGTAATCTATTGGCTAGGATTTTGTTGAGAATTTTTCCATCTATATTCATGAGTGAGATTGGTCTGAAATTCTCCTTTGTGTTTGGGTCTTTTCCTGGTTTTGGTATCAGGGTGATGTTTGCTTCATAGAATGTGTTGGGGAAAATTCCTTCCTCCTCAATTTTTTGGAATAATTTCTGCAGTACAGGAATAAGCTCTTCCTTGAAGGTTTGATAGAATTCTGGAGTGAAGCCATCTGGACCAGGGCATTTTTTGGTTGGAAGATTTTTTATCGTTTCTTTAATCTCAGTGCTTGAAATTGCTCTGTTCAGGAGCTCTATTTCTTCCTGGCTAAGTCTAGGGAGACGGTGTGATTCCAAATATTGATCCATTTCCTTCACATTGTCAAATTTCTGGGCATAGAGTTTCTGGTAGTATTCAGAGATGATCTCTTGTATCTCTGTGGGATCAGTTGTTATTTCCCCTTTATCATTTCTGATTGAGGTTACTAGAGATTTTACTTTTCTATTTCTCGTTAGTCTGGCCAGTGGTTTATCTATTTTATTTATTTTTTCAAAAAACAAACTCCTGTTTCATTAATGTTCT
The DNA here is from genome assembly GCF_027406575.1 of Nycticebus coucang. Taxonomy (NCBI): domain Eukaryota; kingdom Metazoa; phylum Chordata; class Mammalia; order Primates; family Lorisidae; genus Nycticebus; species Nycticebus coucang. The sequence goes on from NC_069787.1 coordinate 59,484,400, forward strand.
GAATGATTCTTTTGTTTTCAATTTCATTGATCTCTGATTTGATTTTGGATATTTCTTTTCTTCTACTGAGTTTAGGCTTAGATTGTTCTTTTTCCAATTCCATAAGATCTCTTGTGAGATTGTTGATGTGCTCTCTTTCTGTTTTTCGAATGTAGGCATCTAAAGCGATGAATTTTCCTCTCAAAACTGCTTTTGCAGTATCCCACAGGTTTTGGTAGCTTGTGTCTTCATTGTTGTTATGCTCAAGGAAGTTGATGATTTCCTGTTTTATTTCTTCCTTCACCCATCTGTTATTCAACAGAAGATTGTTTAATTTCCATGCCTTTGTGTGGGGTCTAGCGTTTTTGTTAGAGTTGAGTTTCACCTTTAGTGTCTATGGTCTGAGAAGATACAAGGTAAAATTTCAATTCTTTTGATTCTGTTGATATTTGTTTTGTGTCCCAGGATATGATCAATTTTGGAGAATGTTCCATGTGGTGATGAGAAGAATGTATATTCTTTATCTTTGGGATGGAGTGTTCTATATGCGTCTATCAAGCACAGTTGTTCTAGGGTCTCATTTAAATCTCTTATATCTTTGTTTCATTTCTGTTTAGAGGATCTGTCCAGCTCTGTAAGGGGAGTGTTAAAGTCTCCTGTTATTATGGTATTATCAGATATCATATTGCTCAGACTGAGTAAGGTCTGTTTCAAGAATCTGGGAGCATTTAAATTGGGTGCATAAATATTTAGAATTGAAATGTCTTCTTGTTGTATTTTTCCCTTGACCAATATCAAGGGACCATCTTTGTCTTTTTTGACTTTAGTTCCTTTAAATTCACATGTATCTGAAAATAAGATTGCAACTCCTCTTTTCTTCTGAATTCCATTTGCCTGAAAAATTATCTTCCAAACCTTGACTCGGAGTTTTAATTTGTCTTTTGAAGACAGGTGTGTTTCTTGCAGACAGCAGATGGATGGCTTGTGTTTTTTAATCCAGTCAGTCAATCTATGTCTCTTCAGTGGGGAATTCAAGCCGTTAACATTTATTGAGATAATTGATAAGTGTGGTAGTATTCTATTCGTCTTATTTGGTGAGAGTCCATTGCTTAGTTTTGTCTTTTGCATCAGTGTGAAGGTTAGGTTCTGTCCTTTAATTTCTGAGTTCTTACTTTGCTGCTGATCCATTGTGATGGTCAGTGTGTAGAACAGGTTGAAGTATTTCCTGTAGAGCTGGTCTTGTTGTGGCGAATTTCCTCAATGTTTGTATATCCGTAAATGATTTGATTTCTCTATCAATTTTAAAGCTTAGCTTAGCAGGGTACAGAATTCTGGGCTGGAAATTGTTCTGTTTAAGTAGATTAAAGGTAGATGACCATTTTCTTCTTGCTTGAAAGTTTCATTAGAGAAGTCTGCGGTCACTGTGATGGATTTTCCCTTGTAGGTCAACTGGCTCTTACTCCTGGCAGCTTGCAGAATCATTTCTTTTGTCTTGACTTTGGACAGGTTCATCATAATGTGTCTTGGAGAAGCTCGGTTAAAGTTGAGGCGACCTGGGGTCCGATAGCCTTCTGAAAGCAGTGTGTCAGAATTTTTGGTGATATTTGGGAAATTTTCTTTTATAATATTCTCTAGTATGGCTTCCATTTCTCTGGGGCATTCTTCTTCCCCTTCTGGGATTCCTATAACTCATATGTTGGAACGCTTCATAAAGTCCCATAATTCTGACAGTGAACGTTCTGCTTTCTCTCTCTTCTTTTCTGCCTCTTTTACTATCTGAGTTATCTCAAGAACGTTGTCTTCTACCTCTGAAATTCTTTCTTCTGCATGGTCTAACTTGATTCTGTGTTTTGTATGGAACCAGAAAAAACCCCGTATAGCTAAAGCAGTTCTTAGTAATAAAAATAAAGCTGGGGGCATCAGCATACCAGATTTTAGTCTGTACTACAAAGCCATAGTGCTCAAGACAGCATGGTACTGGCACAAAAATAGAGACATAGACACTTGGAATCGAATTGAAAACCAAGAAATGAAACTAACATCTTACAACCACCTAATCTTCGATAAACCAAACAAGAACAGACCTTGGGGGAAAGACTCCCTATTCAATAAATGGTGTTGGGAGAACTGGATGTCTACATGTAAAAGACTGAAACTGGACCCACACCTTTCCCCACTCACAAAAATTGATTCAAGATGGATAAAGGACTTAAATTTAAGGCATGAAACAATAAAAATCCTCAAAGAAAGCATAGGAAAAACATTGGAAAATATTGGCCTGGGGAAAGATTTCATGAAGAAGACTGCTATGGCAATTGCAACAACAACAAAAATAAACAAATGGGACTTCATTAAACTGAAAAGCTTCTGTACAGCTAAGGAGATAACAAACCAAAGCAAAGAGATATCCTACACAATGGGAAAGGATATTTGCGTATTTTCAATCAGACAAAAGCTTGATAACTAGGATCTATAGAGAACTCAAATTAATCCACATGAAAAAAGCCAACAATCCCATGTATCAATGGGCAAGAGACATGAATAGAACTTTCTCTAAAGATGACAGACGAATGGCTAACAAACACATGAAAAAATGTTCATCATCTCTATATATTAGAGAAATGCAAATCAAAACAACCCTGAGATATCATCTAACCCCAGTGAGAATGGCCCACATCACAAAATCTCAAAACTGCAGATGCTGGCGTGGATGTGGAGAGAAGGGACACTTTTACCCTGCTGGTGGGACTGCAAACTAGTACAACCTTTCTGGAAGGAAGTATGGAGAAACCTCAAAGCACTCAAGCTAGACCTCCCATTCGATCCTGCAATCCCATTACTGGGCATCTACCCAGAAGGAAAAAAATCCTTTTATCATAAGGATACTTGTACTAGACTGTTTATTGCAGCTCAATTTACAATTGCCAAAATGTGGAAACAGCCTAAATGCCCACCAACCCAGGAATGGATTAACAAGCTGTGGTATATGTATACCATGGAATACTATTCAGCTATTAAAAAAAATGGAGACTTTACATCCTTCATATTAACCTGGATGGACGTGGAAGACATTTTTCTTAGTAAAGCATCACAAGAATGGAGAAGTATGAATCCTATGTACTCAATTCTGATATGAGGATAATTAATGACAATTAAGGTTATGGGGGGGATGAAAAGCAGAAAGAGGGACCGAGGGAGGGGGGTGGGGCCTTGGTGTGTGTCACACTTTATGGGGGCAAGACATGATTGCAAGAGGGACTTTGCCTAACAATTGCAATCAGTGTAACCTGGCTTATTGTACCCTCAATGAATCCCCAACAATAAAAAAAAAAAAAGGAAAAGAAAAAAAGACCATTTTGTCCAACAAGTACTGTTAACACTTAAGAGTACTTTAAATGTTGGTGATTATCATAGGCATAAGGGTTAATCCTCAAATTAATTCTGACAAAGTGCCAACTAATAAGTTGAATATTTATTTTGGTCTCATGAAGACTTGAAATTAGGTTACTGAAAAATAAATGCCTGTCAGAAAACTATTATAAACTTTACTTTTAAGTAATAAGCATGTACTAAAACTATCATACACATTACTTTTCAATAATAATAAACATGTAATAGATCTCATTTCGGCTCATAAATCCCTTAGATCTCTTCAAAGACCATGAGTTTAAACAAATGTCTTCTTTTTCCCAGGATATGGGGCATAGTTTAAACTTCAGTTATGAAAAGGGGAGAGAATGTGTAGTTTTTCAATAGGGCTATTTTTGCTTAATTTACAAATAATCAAAAGGAATAATGACAGACATAAACTTAGATTACTAGGCACTTCTCCAGCCAGAAAAAAAATTACTAAATGTCAGTTAACAGAAACAAATTCTCTGTCTCTGGGAAACAGGAAGGAATTTTAAGACTTCTTCCCGGTAAAGAAGACCAAGTTCAAAGAGAATAATCAGAATGACTTTTTTTAAAAAAAGAGTACTAGGGAGAGAAACAGGCAAGAGATCTGGAAAAAGTCAATGAAAGAAAAAGAAGATATGATTCCCCATCACGCTTCTTAGTTTCATTAACTTGTGTGTAACTAAATGATAAAAATATTTATTCACTAATCTATCCCCCCCTGCTTGACTAGAGACCATGTGTAAGGAACTGAAGGCACTCGGTTAGATCCTGCCCTCTGGAAACATAATGTCCATGAGAGGTGACAAAACACATGAAACAGGTACTATGAGATTTCAAGTTACTTCCAGTGTCAGGGATTGGGGGTGGGGGTGATTTTTAAAAGCTGCTGGGTGCAGTGGTTCACACTTATAATCTAGCACTCTGGGAGGCCAAGGCAGGTGGATTGCTTGAGTTCAGGAGTTCCAGACCAGCTGGAGCAAGAGCGAGACCCCATCTCTACTAAGACTAGCTGACCATTGCAGTGGGCACCTATAGTCCCAGCTACTCGGGAGACAGAGGCAAGAGGATCACTTGAGCCCAAAAGTTTGGGGTTGTAGTGAGCTATGACACCACAGCACTCTACCAAGGGTTACAAAGTGAAACTCTGTCTCAAAAATAAATAAATAAATAAGTAAATGCACGAAACACGTGAGTTAAGTCTTTGGAGCTCTGTGGAAATTAGTCATGAAATAATGGATAAAAAGACATTCTAGGCCTTCTCAGAACAAAAGTTAGTAAAATGCTCAACTGAAAAAAGCACGAGTTATATGATGGAAATAATAAATAGGTCAGTTTGGCAAAGGGTACACGCAGATGACAGTTGCCTGTCACTCGGCTGGGTCAGTGCTCCCAAGCCCAAGGAACGTATGGGAGAACTCACTGTTAGAATGGACCTGGGACTGAGGGCTTTGCAGTGGCCAAAGCAGAATAGTGGGAAACAAGGTTGGAAAACAAGGAGGGAATTCAGCTTAATTCTGACATTAAGGGTAGTCACAAATGGTCTTTAAGACAGAAGAAGATAACTATGGTACAGATTTTGGCAAGATTAAGCAGTTGGCACTGTGGATAACATAGGATGCGGGCAAGAATATTTTGGAAGAGCAGAAAAGAAAGCTAAGATATTTGTAGAGGAAGTAGATGCACACGATGGCAGAGAGATTTTAGGTATTTCTTGTCCCTACAACTGGTGGGGGATGGGGAATAAAATGCTGCTTCCCAAAGATGCTCTCAGAACAATAAGGAAAATATTTCCCATCATTTTTACAACCTCTCTTTGCAAAATGAGCCAAATCTATAAAAATAAGTTGTGGCTGCAGGAGTTGGACGTATCCCCTAACAAGAAAGCTTAAGAAATTCTGGGGGGGCGGGGGGCGGGGGGCGGTGCCTGTGGCTCAAAGGAGTAGGGCACCGGCCCCATATGCCGGAGGTGGCAGGTTCAAACCCAGCCCCGACCAAAAAAAACTGCAAAAAAGAAATTCTGGTGGGGAGAAGAGTCAAACAAATCCTAGTGGATCTTTAAATAGATCACTACAAAGTACATCAGGGTGCTTCTGAACAGGAAGCAGAAAAAAGGAGAAGAATTAACCCACAGGAGGGCCACTGCCCTTCTTCTGATTTACCCTTCCTTTTTCACCAAAAGAGATTCACGACTTTAGTTGAAAAGGGTTTGGTATTTCCAAGAACCTTCTGAAAATGACGGGAGAAGATGAGCAAGTGGTGCTCTCACCACACACTGTCTCGGGGCACATCACCAGGAGCATGTAACTACCCAATCCTGCTACTTATTCTAGAGAAATCTTGCCACATCCTGTGTTGAAGCTCACAGGCAGGCTGGCTCCCTGGCAGATACAGCATGAGCAGCCAGGCACTACAAGTCTACCGTTAATCTTAAAAGGCCAAGACGAAAACAAACCAGACGCATAAACTTTACCTCAGTGTTTCTTAGATAATGTAGCTGTGAAAGAACTTCAATCCCCAGTCAGCTTGGCTATAGAAAAGGGGAAAGCAGCCACAGGCCTGGAATTTGAGGGAGGGTCCTACTTTCTCTGGAATCCTGCAAGGTTCCTCCTTTACTTTCAAAGATATAGGAATAACTAATATTAGAAGTAATGCATAATTAATATATTTTATCACCAACAGAACACTGAATAAAATTATGTCTGCCTGACATTTACTGGTTCAGAAAAGAGATGCATCTACAAACAAAAACAGTAATAGCTATGCATAAGACTCTCATGCGTCATGTCCACTGGAGTTGATAGAAAGTCTCTTCTCTACCTGCACTGAATTCACATGTTCCAAATTAAAGTTTGCTTATTGTTTTTTTCCTAGATCATCCCACCTACACTTTGAGTCAGGTGATGGAAATGTTCTTTATCTGTGCTGTCCAATTTAGCAGCCCCATCCACATGTTGTTACTTTAACCTATGAAATGTGATAAGTGCAACTGAGGAACTGAACTTTTTATTTCATTTTAGTTAATTTAAATTTAAATGGCTATGTTATAGGACAGCACAATTTAATCTGTTCTCAAACTCTGCAGATCTACTGGAATCTTATTAGAAGGCAGATTCTCCTTGGGCGGGTCTAGGAGCCTAAGAGCAGCTATGTCTAAGGAGTTCTCCCGTGATGCTTATGCTGCTGGTCCATGGATTGCATTTTGCGTAGCAAGACTCATAAGTATGTCAGGAACCACCAGTGTGACCTAGAAGCTGCATGGATCAACCACCACCCCCCACTTATTTTTTTTGAGACAGAGACTCACTCTGTCACCCTGGGTAGAGTGCGGTGATATCGTAGCTCACAGCAACCTCAAACTCTTGAGCTTAAGCAATCCTCTTGCCTCAGTCTCCCAAGTGGCTAGGACTACAGGCTCCTGCCACCACCCAGCTAGTTTTTTTATATTTCTAGTAGGGACAGGGTCTCACTCTTGCTTGGGCTGGTCTCAGACTCCTGAGCTCAAGCAATCCACCAGCCTCAGGCTCCCAGATGCTGGGATTATAGGCATGAGTCACTGCGCCCAGCCACCCACCAATTTTTTAAATCATAGAACCCATTAGAAGAAAATACTGAGTACCACTGCACTAACATCTTACATATAACACATAACACACAAAACAAAAACTTAAAAAGTTGAGAAAGAGACAAAATAGGCAGTATTTTTAAGCAATCACAGTAAGTTAATATTAACAGATAGTATCCCAAAGCATAATACACACTTGAAATGAGACTCACTATTAACAATAATGGAAGTATATTCACATTTGAAAAATTCTTCTTGATATTTTCAAACTTCTTCAAATCAGATTTAAATAGGTGGGCACTGATGTTTTGATATCACGCCGTTCCCAGAAAAGTTCTTACTGACAGTGAGAGATGAGTCATTGCAGCCATCTATGCATGTGCACGTGAGGATTCTGTGTCACAACCGCGGTGCAGGGGGAGGTTTGCTACTAGCATCTAGTAGATGGCATCAGGGATGCTGCAAAATATCCTACAACGCATGGGACAGTCCCATACACAATTATCTGGCCCAAAATGCCAACAGTGCCAAGGTTGAGAAATTCTACCCCTACCCAAACCCTAATGGCTAAAAAATTAAAGAGGAATGGTGTTAGAAGTAGACGGATCCCAGTGTGAATCCTGATTCCTCTACTCTTGAAATGTGTGAACACTGACCTGGACAACCCGCCACCTTGAGGCTCATTTTCTTCACATTGGCTTTCTGGAATAAACATAATATATATACCATGAAGCAAGGAACAAGGACTTTATCTAGCCTCAGCATAAATTAGTGGCAGCTATTAGGGCGGGTACCAAAAACAACAGCTCACACTAACAAAACCTGCAAGCATATAAATGTTCTTCACAAGCAAAGTGGGCTTTTTGTACCTAATAAGATCCAGGCTGCTTGATAGAGCAATTTTGGGGACTTAAACTATAGAAGTGTATCATCAATCCCCCTAGAGCAGGGATCGTGTTCACCTCATTCTCCCTCATAAAGACTACTACTACCTTAGAGGACAACACATACCTAATAAATACATTTTGATTTTTTTAGGAAGCAAAGAGAAAATACCGTTGGCCCAGAACCATCGTTTGCTTTGTTCAGAAATTGACAAGACCCAACCGGTCTGCTGAATGGAGCCACGGCAGACAGGGGGAGCTCCAAGTGGTTTGCAGTGGCAACACCATGTTCTGAAACCAGTTTGGGGATTAGCCAGGCCTCTGGTCCCACATGGTCATGGGGACCGGGGATGCTGCCAAGCCCAGAGGATTCTTCTCTGAGAACAATTATATAAGCTCCAAGGTCTGTGGGCTGAAAAATGGTGTATTTCTGCACCATGAGTCTCCAGATAGAACTTAAAACTCTATACTCACCCACACTCCCACCCCAAACTTCACTACTGAGAAGCCCTTAGAGACTTCTTCAGTCTTATTTTCTGTGATGTAAAATTAGGAAAAGGAGATGAGGGCAGATAATGGCACCTTGTAGCTACAGAATAGGGTGTGCCTGAAACCCCTGCTGAACACATGAGAAGGTCTTCAGCAAATATTAACAACAAAACAACAATCGGAGGACACAATGAGAATTAATTAGAATACTTAACACATCCAGGAATGAAGCAAAGTGTTCTCAGACCCTCAGAAACAGGTGTTGTATGAATATGAGCTATTAATTTGGTTTTTAAAGACTCTGTAGCCATTTTAAGTTCCAACTTGTGGTTGATGAAGAGAAAGCAGATGAATGGATGTACTCCACTAAATCATTTTTACAGCATTTATCTCTTTATAAAATGGTTCCCTCTTTCAACCATTAAAATATGATTAAAAACTAGTTGGATAGATTGTAGAGATAATCCTATCAAAATCTCAAGAATATTTAAATCACCAATAATGTACTTATATACATCTGAAAGTTATTTATCACCCGCTTCTATATTCATACCTAAAAATGTAAAATTCAATTAGTACTAGTCTATTCCACAACTCTTCACTGGTAATGTCCATTATATCATTAATGCTCGATAGACATACGAAATCTAAGCTATGTCTGATTGGCAAAGAAGAGAAAAGATGAAAAAGAAACTTTGCCAGGAAAATTTAAAGTGAGACAATCTGAGCTCCTCAATTTTACAGGAGATAAACATACAGATACAAAACTCTAAAACTTTAGTAAAATTATTTGCAAGGAAATTATCTATGAGGTATGCATATGGCCCTACCTTGCAATGTCACAGAATAGACCTTCCTAGAATCAATTTTTTAATTTAAACATTGTATGTACAACTGTGAATAGGGGGCCTTTGTTTCATTTGAAAACAAACACAGACATTTCATGGCACTGTAATATTTGCATAAGTTTCAAGATCAATAGGAAATTTCAAAGAAATTTAGTGCCTGTGCTTCTATATTTTGAGTACTACTCACTATTCTCTGCCATTCCCAAATACTTCTGGGGAAAGATTGGAAATCAGTAGTATGCTAATGCTCTCTCTCAGAGGAGACAAAAATAAAAATAAAAAATAAAATATAGGGTAAGACACAGGCAATCGAAGCCAGCTACTAAACGGGGGTGTGAAAAGGAGCCCCCACACAAACCTGGCACATCTCTCTTGTTCTGTCCACTGGGATAAGGGCCCATGGCTTTGGAAGAAGAGAAGAAGAAGAGCTAAGGCGAGCCGTTTAGGGGTGTGGAATGGAGAAACCCTCTTTCCCCAAGAGAATGTGGCTTTATGCTGGCATATTAGATTGGAAAGTGCAAACACAATAATTAACAGTGAATCCTGAAACTTCAACACACCAGTAAAGGGTGTCACTCCGGAGCAAGATGGGAAAATAGGAGGAATAAATTAAGGTAGTCTCAGGGACGCTGGACGGCTCCTTGGGGGCGCGAAGGCGGCCTGAGAGCTAATCAAGTCCTCCACACACCTCAGGAAGCGCAAGGAAACTGATGAAGGGTGATACCACACAGAAACAAAACGAGGGGCAGCTGCCAGCAGAGTGGGCGCTTTCCTGTATCTGAGTCCAAAATAACGACTCCTGTGCTAAACAAGCAGCTTCTTATTCCCTGCTCTGATTTAAGAGAACAGTTTTGAATCCACCTTCCTTGATTTCCGCTCTCGGGACTAAACCGGCTGCTGCAGTTTCCCCATCACAGTGGCACATGTCAATCATCCCTGAGTTGGCCGTTTCTTTCCTTCCCCACGTGTGATCCCAGCAATCAGCGAGCTCCAGGGCTGATCCTCGGCCTCACGTGTGAGCATTTTCTAGGGCACACCCCGGGAGGCGCTACCACCCCCTGTGCATTTCGCTTAATTATGAAACCTCTTTCTAGAAGCCCTATAATTCTCCCAAGAGTCGAAGTAATTGGTAAAAATTAGACATGAAGAGACAAGGCCACTTAAACAGGACACTTTCGACTGTAATTTTAAAAAGAATTTTCATTTTGGTTCCAATATAATTTTGTACTTTCCCAATTTTGCCCTTTTCAAATGCCAAAGAAAATGTTCATTTTATCTTGCAGGCTTAGAAAAAGGCAATGTAATGCATTTGTACTTCACTTAAGGTCCACAAAGATTTCCTTTTCTTTGAAGGCCATCCTTTGAATGTTTTTTAAAAGGAAAAGAGAGAGTGAAAAATAATGGATATATAGTCTGTGGCAAGTCACTGTGACTTTGGAAACGAAAAGATTGTGTGTGTGTGTGTTCTATTACTTGGGGTCCATGCTGTGCGGCTATATTATCAAGATGTACTTTTGGTACTGGTAAATATCTATACCAAAGACAGATCCAGCTCTTAATGAACTTATGATCCTTTAGCGAACAACTGTAGCAAAATTCCAGGGCCTGGTTTTACTCTACTTGATTTGGGAAAATTCTACTGAGCAATACCTAATCAGACTTGACACTCAAAGTAAGTAATGGGATTCCAAAGACAAAAGAAGACTTAGCAAGAGGAGGGTACGTGGATAGACATGCTATAAAAAGAACAACAGGAGAGGCTGAGAAGTGCAATGATGACTGTGTTTCAAAGGCAGAACAGGCAGCTCAAAGGGCATGAGGCTAGCTGCATCCACATAAGCATCTCACAGAAAGCTTAGAGGCTGCAAGATAGAAGCCAGTGGGCATGGGTTAGGGACACACAATGCTATTTTTTAAAAATAAGGCAACATTTTAAAAGGAGAAGTTATTTATGGATTTTCTTCAGGGAAAAAAATATAAGATCCAGCATCCAAAAGGCAGAGCTAAGGCACTGGTCCTCCATCCCTGGTAGGCATCTTGAGTTTTTTGCAAGCCCTGTCTTAGAATAAAAGCAACATCTCCAAGATCTTAGATTCTGGGTTCCCAGAGAAGAAACAAAGGGCAATGACTGAGTGCACTCTGAGATTTTCTTTCCTGGAATTAAAACAGCAAAAAGCCTAAAGAATTGTCTCTCTCTGCATCACTTGACCCTGGGCAGCCAGAGCTGACTCATACCGTAATCTGGGTTGCTCGTAAGTACTTGGGAGTAAAGCTTGCTGATATGGTCAAGGAGGAAAAATATCTCAGACTCCAAGCAAATGGTCAATTTAGAATGAAGCAATATCCTGTGTCTCTTGTAAGAACCACTAGAGGAATCTAGTCTAGAATGAGGACCTCAGCATCCTTGGCCTAGTCAGCAGATGGAGAAATGAACTCCATCCTCCTGGCTTCACCACAACTCCACACACATAGCCTCCTGCAGCCACGTGTCTAGCCCCAGATCCCTCACATCTGTCCTCCCACATCTGTCCTTCCCCTCTGGACCTGGTTTCCGCTTCTGCTCATCAATCACGGTGTGCTTTTCTAGGCTTCAGGCTCTCCTGGGCTAGTCTCCCCGTTCAAATCTACCCACCAGTCCAGACCCAGAGCAAATGAGAGCCAGAAAGCCTCCTTTTCTAAAGCACCCCCATTAACAAATTTCCAGTTGGAGATGCAAACCCAGACCTAAAGACTCAGCTGGATAGTTACATAATTTGCATATACATTTTATAGTCCCCTACCAGAAGATAAGTCTCTTGAGATCTCAGACCTCCTTAGAGTCATGTTTGCACAGTGAAATTACGTAACACATATTTGTCTTAGAAAATTCCAACTAAAAGGGAGGAACATTCATGCTACTTACTCTACTCAATAGGCCTCTGCATCCCAGAACGGACTTGAGAGGGAGACGGGGAGTTCTTGTTCACTTAATCTCAGTTTCCACAAACACCTCCCTAGGTGCAAGCCCTTCACCACTCTAGATGTGATTCCAATGTACACTCGCCACAACCCTGAGCCAACTTAGCAACCCAGGGGGTTCATTGTTGGAAATCGCGAGCTGACCTAGCCCTGAAGGAAGACACGCACTGGTCAGGTAGAGAGGCAGTACGGTATTACATTAGTCAGATACTGAAGCAGATTTTCAAGAACAATTTGCATTACACAATTTTCCATCTTCCACAAGGGTTGTTATAATTTTACCCCCTGCATTAGCTCCTCCATGTGGCCCCCCCAATTATAGGCTAAAATGTGCCCGATAGATGTCCACAGAGCTCCTGTCCCTGTGCCATGTAAAGTGTTACTCCAGGGGAGCTGTACCCAGATGTCTTCAGCCATTGGTGACGAAAAACACGTCAGTGACACCCCAGCTCCAAGAATGAACAATTCAACAGCTGAAAAAGGGCCTCACCATGTATCATTACACTGTATTTCCATCTACAACCGTAAAATGACCTAGAATTAAACCCACACTCCTGAAACAACAGAAGTGACATTTTAATAACTGACTTCCCTTAGCCATCAAGTTCTGAGATCTTTAGCAATTCATTCTAAGGAAAACTGCCCCCCCAAAGTGAAGGATCACTTAACTGCACTTAGAATTCAGAGTGAATGCAACTATATTGTCTGTTAAAAATCACTAAGTGCTCCAAAGAAAGAGCTGAGAAAGAAGTACAAACTCTCTACTTACTCGCTAAGTATTTCATATTCAGCTATTCACGCTAACTGACTTCGACTGAATTCAATATACTTAGAATCAAGAACAATTTATGGTTACATGTGTGGTTTGCCCTGCCATCTTAAAATGAAATGGCAGTTATCAGAAATTTCAAAAGAAAAGATCAGGTAATTTTTCATGGATTTAAGTGAAATTTGTCAAAATGGTAGAGAGCTCCAAGGAACGTTATTGTACTGAATACTGCTTTCGGAATGACTCATTAATAATTCAGACCATCAACGATGCTCTCAAATTATTCAAACACTGCTAGAAAACATTTCATTAGAAGACTTAAATAAACTCTTCCCACCTCATACTCATTATTCCTATGTTTTCCCAAAAGAAATTAGGCCCAAGTTAAAAGCCCCTTCCTCCTAAAACATTTCTCTGGTTTGCTTTCAATGGACAGGACCCACATGCATAAGTTACACGTACATATCACCTTTTTTGTTATATCATTAAGGCAGGTTCCATGTCCAATTGAGCCCTGCACCTGTACTCTCTACCCTCCCACAGGGGAGCCCCTGGCACAATTCCTTAAAAAGAGTACAAGCTCAGCAAGTATTTGTGAAAGAATGAATGAGTACACAAATACACACTCGAATGTTTCTGTTCTTTTTCCTGGTCTTTCTGCATACCCCAAAGCCCAGTTATTTGCTAAAACCTTTATGTTCACCTTTCCAGCACATTAAGTTGTTTATTCAAGTTTCAAGCAGTCATCCCATGGTGATTCCTGCTACTGAACTTCGTTTGGATGGATAGAAATCTAGAAAGAGCATGTAAACTTCTTTCAATGTGCTTTACTTGAAAAATATTAACAAGGCATTTACTTCCTTTTTAAAAGTTAAGTCATTTCTCTTAAAAGTTATCTATAAGCTGTCAGAACTTTGGCAGACTTTATGGAAAATACCACTTTAACTGTTGTATTAAAAATTAGTCATATAAGGCTTCCTTTGTTTTATTTTTACTACTTAAAAACTTCCTGATAACAAGTTGTGAGGGTTTTTTGTTTGTTTGTTTTTAAGAGCATGAGGGTCTTCTCCTCATGATGTAAAAGATATGGTTATGGCATGTGCTAGGACAGAAAATACCTATTCTTTAAAATTACATTTTATAATGACCCTGCTTCCAACTACCACCATTCCCGCACCCAGTACTACTGGGGATGGAAGTGGGAGACAGTCTCTTGGTCATTTTTGCCTCATTTCACACCAAGCTTTTGCAGCTTTCTCCGCAACCACCAAAAAAGCAGTTCCAAAGACCCAACATGAAGTTAAGTGAGGGATTTCTCCCTCTGAGTCTGCTTATCAAAAGAGTTGGAACGTTCATTAAAGACACCAGGCAGGTAGTTCTGGACCACAGTGAACTCCAACCCAAGGGGACTGCCATCTTCTCTTTCTTGAAAACCCTCCTCCACACCACTGTCTTATGCTTCTCAGTGGCTTGACTCGTTTTTCTTTTCAGGAAAGTAAGTTCACTTGCTTGTGCCCTGACCAAAGTAAAAGTAAAGAAGCCCTATTTAACCTCCCAGTCCCACTGTTGGATTGGAACGGACCTTCCCCTGAAGTGGACCTTCTTATTTCTGCGGAAGAACATCCTTACCCATCTCATCCCATAGGGTAACTTAGAGTTTGTACAGGTCTTACGGCCCAACCCCTCACTGCACCACTAGAAAATGGAGGTCCAGGAAAAATCCACTGACGTGCCCTCTCCCCTCACTAGCAGCCAAGTGCAGCCTAGAACACAGGCCCTTCCAACCAGGAGTCCTGTTCTTCCTGACATTCCTAGCACTTAAAGCTCTCCCTGGGAGTCAAGTTGCAATCCCAACAACACTGTTGAGTGCCAGGCATGGAGCCAGACAAGAATCTGGTCCCTCTATATCCTTGTTACTCAAAATGTGGTCCACAGAACAGTGGCGTCTGCCTCAGGTAGAAACATGTTAAGAATGCAGAGTCCTGGAGGCGGAGCAACATGGCGGCCGAGTAACAGCTTCCTTGCATCTGGGCACCGTGAGTCTGGGGAGATAGGACTCCAGGCATCTCTGGCTGGTGGGATCTGCCTATCATCACCCCTGTGAGGATACAGGGAGTCAGCGAGAGACTTCTGGACCCCAAGAGGAGGACTAAAACAGTGGAAAAACGGCAAGTGGTCCCGTGTGTTCAATCAGTGTAAACCTGCCCACAACTGTAAGTTCAGTAGCAGCGAAACTGCAAACCAGAAAGGCCTTACCTGTGAACTGTTTTGGTGGCTTTGGACTTGGCACTCAGTTGAACTGCCTTGGGGAGAGCCTGAATGGGAGTGTGGAGAACTTTGGCCGTTGTCTAGGGCCCCAGTCTGAGCCACTGAGCCAGACGGAGCTAATAGTGTTTGGCTCTGGGTCACAGGCAGACATTGTGAGCGATCTGCCCTGGCAAGCTCTGCCCTCAGGGTTGCAGAGCTAGAATCAGGTGGGACTTGGTAACCCAGCGACCAAGTAGCCTAAGGGCGGGGTCTGAGCCACCTTGCAGCCCTAACCCTCAGGGGCAGAGTGAGACTGATTTTGGCACACTGGGTAAGTGGATAGCCACTTCAGCAGTGATTCCAGCGACAAGCACTTTCCTGGAAAAGCTTCTGCTCAGCAAGCTTACAAGTTCAAAGTGCCTTTTAAGTGGGCTAAAGAGAGATTTAGGGTGTCTACCTGCTGGGGTTTGAGAAATCAGCAGCCACCAGTCGTATCAGAACTGTGATTAACATCTCATACCCCAGAAGACCACGTGTTGCCCAGACAATATTCAATAACATATACATACTGCTTTGTTTTTGGTTGTGTTTTTTTTGTTTTTTTTTTTGCTTTGGTTGTTTTTTTTATTTTGATGTTGTTGATGTTGTTTTGTTTTTTAATTTCAACCTTTTCCATACAGATCCTTTTTCTTTCTCAATTTTTCTAGTTTAATAATAATTTCCCATTGCCATTCCCATTTTCAATTTTAATAACTACACCTTCATTTTTGCTAGTGTTTCTACCGCTATTATTTGGTTTTTCACCCAATATTATCCCGTAAAGTTTTCTGTTTCCTTGTTTTCGTTTGATTTATAACATTTTTGTCTTTCCTCTCTACTTGGTGGAGGTGGGGTACTGTGTCTGATCAGGTTAGCAAAGAGCTGCTGATCTCAAGGGAACCACCCAACTGGGCACCCCCAGGAGGTGGGGTTTCTTTAAGGTTGTGTCAAAGTACCCTACTGTACACCTATATTGCTCTGTCTCCCTCTTTCAGTGCCTCTCTTATTTTTGTCAATATTCCTTTTACCCACCCCCTCTCCTTTCCCTAGTCTTCTTTTTTTTTCTTATCACTCAGTCCTCCTTTCTTTCATCCCTTTTTTGCTCTTCAACCTTCTCACGCTTCTGGTCCTGTAACCCTTAGTCGACAGGCACGAGAACTTAAAGATCAAAAGGAAGTGAAAGGAAAATTAGGGAAAGGAAACAGATAAAAGAAATCACTGATGAGGAAGAATCAGCAGAAAACTCCAGGAAAAATGAAGAACCAGTCCAGAACAACCCCGCCAAGGGACCATGAGGCAGCTACTGCAGAGGATTCCACCTACACAGAAATGTTAGGAATGACAGAAAGGGAATTTAGAATACACATGATGAAAACAATGAAAGAAATGATGGAAACAATGAAGGAAACTGCTAATAAAGTGGAAAATAACCAAAAGGAAATCCAAAAACAGAATCAAATAAGAGATGAACGATATGAAGAATATAAAAAGGATATGGCAGAGCTGAAGGAATTGAAACAGTCAATTAGGGAACTTAAAGATGCAATGGAAAGTATCAGCAACAGGTTAGACCATGCAGAAGAAAGAATTTCAGAGGTAGAAGACAAAGTTCTTGAGATAACTCAGATAGTAAAAGAGGCAGAAAAGAAGAGACAGAAAGCAGAAAGTTCACTGTCAGAATTATGGGACTTTATGAAGCGTTCCAACATACGAGTCATTGGAAGTCCAGAAGGGGAAGAAGAGTGCCCCAGAGGAATGAAAGCCATACTAGAGAATATTATAAAAGAAAATTTCCCAAATATCACCAAAGATTCTGACACACTGCTTTCAGAGGGATATCGGACCCCAGGTTGCCTCAACTTTAACCGAGCTTCTCCAAGACACATTGTGATGAACCTGTCCAAAGTCAAGACAAAAGAAAAGATTCTGCAAGCTGCCAGGAGTAAGCGCCAGTTGACCTACAGGGACAAATCCATCAGAGTGACCGCAGACTTCTCTAATGAAATTTTCCAAGCAAGAAGACAATGGTCATCTACCTTTAATCTACTTAAACAGAACAATTTCCAGCCCAGAATTCTGTACCCTGCTAAGCTAAGCTTCAAAATTGACGGAGAAATCAAATCACTTACGGATACACAAACATTGAGGAAATTCGCCACAACAAGACCAGCTCTACAGCAATACTTCAACCTGTTCTACACACTGACCACCACAATGGATCAGCAGCAAAGTAAGAACTCAGAAATCAAAGGACAGAACCTAACTTCCAGACTGATGCAAAAGATAAAACTAAGCAATGGACTCTCACCAAATAAGACGAATAGAATACTACCACACTTATCAGTTATCTCGATAAATGTTAATGGCTTGAATTACCCACTGAAGAGACATAGATTGGCTGACTGTATTAAAAAACACAAGCCATCCATCTGCTGTCAGCAAGAAACACACCTGTCTTCAAAAGACAAATTAAAACTCCGAGTCAAGGTTTGGAAGATAATTTTTCAGGCAAATGGAATTCAGAAGAAAAGAGGAGTTGCAATCTTATTTTCAGACACATGTGGATTTAAAGCAACTAAAGTCAAAAAAAACAAAGATGGTCACTTGATATTGGTCAAGGCAAAAATACAACACGAAGACATTTCAATTCTAAATATTTATGCACCCATTTAAATGCTCCCAGATTCTTAAAACAGACCTTACTCAGTCTGAACAATATGATATCTGATAATACCATAATAACAGAGGATTTTAACACTTCTCTTACAGAGCTGGACAGATCCTCTAAACAGAAATTAAACAAAGATATAAGAGATTTAAATGAGACCCTAGAACAACTGTGCTTGATAGACGCATATAGAACACTCCATCCCAAAGATAAAGAATATACATTCTTCTCATCACCCCATGGAACATTCTCCAAAATTGATCATATCCTGGGACACAAAACAAATATCAACAGAATCAAAAGAATTGAAATTTTACCGTGTATCTTCTCAGACCATAGACACTAAAGGTGGAACTCAACACTAACAAAAATGCTCGACCCTACCCAAAGGCATGGAAATTAAACAATCTTCTGTTGAATACAGATGGGTGCAGGAAGAAATGAAACAGGAAATCATTAACTTCCTTGAGCATAACAACAATGAAGACACAAGCTACCAAAACCTGTGGGATACTGCAAAAGCAGTTTTGAGAGGAAAATTCATCGCTTTAGATGCCTACATTCGAAAAACAGAAAGAGAGCACATCAACAATCTCACAAGAGATCTTATGGAATTGGAAAAAGAAGAACAATCTAAGCCTAAACTCTGTAGAAGAAAAGAAATATCCAAAATCAAATCAGAGATCAATGAAACTGAAAACAAATGAATCATTCAGAAAATTAATGAAACAAGGAGTTGGTTTTTTGAAAAAATAAATGAAATAGATAAACCATTGACCAGACTAACGAGGAATAGAAGTAAAATCTCTAGTAACCTCAATCGGAAATGTTAAAGGGGAAATAACAACTGATCCCACAGAGATACAAGAGATCATCTCTGAATACTACCAGAAACTCTATGCCCAGAAATTTGACAATGTGAAGGAAATGGATCAATATTTGGAATCACACCCTCTCCTTAGACTCAGCCAGGAAGAAATAGACCTCCTGAACAGTCCAATTTCAAGCGCTGAGATCAAAGAAACAATAAAAATCTTCCAACCAAAAAATGTCCTGGTCCAGATGGCTTCCCTCCAGAATTCTATCAAACCTTCAAGGAAGAGCCTATTCCTCTACTGCAGAAATTATTCCAAAAAAATGAGGAAGAAGGCATCTTCCCCAACACATTCTATGAAGCAAACATCACCCTGATACCAAAACCAGGAAAAGACCCAAACTAAAAGGAGAATTTCAGACCAATCTCACTCATGAATATAGATGCAAAAACTCTCAACAAAATCCTAGCCAATAGATTACAGCTTATCATCAAAAAAGTCATTCATCATGATCAAGTAGGCTTCATCCCAGGGATGAAGGAATGAAGGCTGGTTTAACATACACAAGTCCATAAACGTTATCCACCATAATAACAGAGGCAAAAATAAAGATCATATGATCCTCTCAATAGATGCAGAAAAAGCATTTGATAAAATCCAGCATCCTTTTCTAATTAGAACACTGAAGAGTATAGGCATAGGTGGCACATTTCTTTTTTTTTTTTTCTTTTCTTTTTTTTTTCTTTTTTATTGTTGGGGATTCATTGAGGGTACAATAAGCCAGTTACACTGATTGCAATTGTTAGGTAAAGTCCCTCTTGCAATCATGTCTTGCCCCCATAAAGTGTGACACACACTAAGGCCCCACCCCCCTCCCTCCATCCCTCTTTCTGCTCTCCCCCCAAAAACCTTAATTGTCATTAATTGTCCTCATATCAAGATTGAGTACATAGGATTCATGCTTCTCCATTCTTGTGATGCTTTACTAAGAATAATGTCTTCCACTTCCATACAGGTTAATACGAAGGATGTAAAGTCTCAATTTTTTTTTAATGGCTGAATAGTATTCCATGGTATACATATACCACGGCTTGTTAATCCATTCCTGGGTTGGTGGGCATTTAGGCTGTTTCCACATTTTGGCGATTGTAAATTGAGCTGCAATAAACAGTCTAGTACAAGTGTCCTTATGATAAAAGGATTTCTTTCCTTCTGGGTAGATGCCCAGTAATGGGATTGCAGGATCGAATGGGAGGTCTAGGTTGAGTGCTTTGAGGTTTCTCCATACTTCCTTCCAGAAAGGTTGTACTAGTTTGCAGTCCCACCAGCAGTGTAAAAGTGTTCCCTTCTCTCCACATCCACGCCAGCATCTGCAGTTTTGAGATTTTGTGATGTGGGCCATTCTCACTGGGGTTAGATGATATCTCAGGGTGGTTTTGATTTGCATTTCTCTAACATATACAGATGATGAACATTTTTTCATGTGTTTGTTAGCCATTCGTCTGTCATCTTTAGAGAAAGTTCTATTCATGTCTCTTGCCCATTGATATAAGGGATTGTTGGCTTTTTTCATGTGGATTAATTTGAGTTCTCTATAGATCCTAGTTATCAAGCTTTTGTCTCATTGAAAATATACAAATATCCTTTCCCATTGTGTAGGTTGTCTCTTTGCTTTGCTTATTGTCTCCTTAGCTGTACAGAAGCTTTTCAGTTTAATGAAGTCCCATTTGTTTATTTTTGTTGTTGTTGCAATTGCCATGGCAGTCTTCTTCATGAAGTCTTCCCCCAGGCCAATATCTTCCAGTGTTTTTCCTATGCTTTCTTGGAGGATTTTTATTGTTTCATGCCTTAAGTTTAAGTCCTTTATCCATCTTGAATCGATTTTTGTGAGTGGGGAAAGGTGGGGGTCCAGTTTCAGTCTTTTACATGTAGACATCCAGTTCTCCCAACACCATTTATTGAATAGGGAGTCTTTCCCCCAAGTTAAGTACTTGTTTGGTTTATCGAAGATTAGGTGGTTTTAAGATGTTAGTTTCATTTCTTGGTGTTCAATTCGATTCCAAGTGTCTATGTCTCTCTTTTTGTGCCAGTACCATGCTGTCTTGAGCACTATGGCTTTGTAGTACAGACTAAAATCTGGTATGCTGATGCCCCCAGCTTTATTTTTGTTACTAAGAACTGCCTTAGCTATACGGGGTATTTTCTGGTTCCATACAAAACGCAGAATCATTTTTTCCAAATCTTGAAAGTATGATGTAGGTACTTTGATAGGAATGGCATTAAATAGGTAGATTGCTTTGGGAAGTATAGACATTTTAACAATGTTGATTCTTCCCATCCATGAGCATGGTATGTTCTTTCATTAGTTAATATCCTCTGCTATTTCCTTTCTGAGGATTTCATAGTTTTCTTTATAGAGGTCCTTCACCTCCTTTGTTAGGTATATTCCTAGGTATTTCATTTTCTTTGAAACTATGGTAAAGGGAGTTGTGTCCTTAGTTAGCTTCTCATCTTCACTGTTATTGGTGTATACAAAGGCTACTGACTGTGGACATTGATTTTATATCCTGAAACATTACTGTATTTTTTGATGACTTCTAGGAGTCTTGTGGTTGAGTCTTTGGGGTTCTCTAAGTATAACACCATGTCATCAGCAAAGAGGGAGAGTTTGACCTCCTCTGTTCCCATTTGGATTCCCTTTATTTCCTTGTCTTGCCTAATTGTATTGGCTAGAACTTCCACCACTATGTTGAATAGTAAAGGTGACAGAGGACAACCTTGTCTGGTTCCAGTTCTAAGAGGAAAAGCTTTCAGTTTTACTCCATTCAGTAAAATATTCGCTGTGGGTTTGTCATAGATAGCTTCAATCAGTTTTAGAAATGTGCCACCTATGCCTATACTCTTCAGTGTTCTAATTAGAAAAGGATGCTGGATTTTATCAAATGCTTTTTCTGCATCTATTGAGAGGATCATGTGATCTTTATTTTTGCCTCTGTTAATATGGTGGATAACGTTTATTGACTTGCGTATGTTAAACCAGCCTTGCATCCCTGGGATGAAGCCTACTTGATCATGATGAATGACTTTTTTGATGATAAGCTGTAATCTATTGGCTAGGATTTTGTTGAGAATTTTTCCATCTATATTCATGAGTGAGATTGGTCTGAAATTCTCCTTTTTGTTTGGGTCTTTTCCTGGTTTTGGTATCAGGGTGATGTTTGCTTCATAGAATGTGTTGGGGAAGATTCCTTCTTCCTCAGTTTTTTGGAATCTTTTCTTTTGTCTTGACTTTGGACAGGTTCATCACAATGTGTCTTGGAGAAGCTCGGTTAAAGTTGAGGCGACCTGGGGTCTGATATCCCTCTGAAAGCAGTGTGTCAGAATCTTTGGTGATATTTGGGAAATTTTCTTTTATAATATTCTCTAGTATGGCTTCCATTCCTCTGGGGCATTCTTCTTCCCCTTCTGGAATTCCTATAACTCATATGTTGGAACGCTTCATAAAGTCCCATAATTCTGACAGTGAACGTTCTGCTTTCTCTCTCTTCTTTTCTGCCTCTTTTACTATCTGAGTTATCTCAAGAACTTTGTCTTCTACCTCTGAAATTCTTTCTTCTGCATGGTCTAACCTGTTGCTGATACTTTCCATTGCATCTTTAAGTTCCCTAATTGACTGTTTCAGTTCCTTCAGGTCTGCTATATCTTTTTTATATTCTTCATATCGTTCATCTCTTATTTGATTCTGTTTTTGGATTTCCTTTTGGTTATTTTCCACTTTATTAGCAATTTCCTTCATTGTTTCCATCATTTCTTTCATTGTTTTCAACATGTGTATTCTAAATTCCCTTTCTGTCATTCCTAACATTTCTTTACAGGTGGAATCATCTGCAGTAGCTACCTCATGGTCCCTTGGTGGGGTTGTTCTAGACTGGTTCTTCATGTTGCCTGGAGTTTTCTGCTGATTCTTCCTCATGAGTGATTTCTTTTATCTGTTTCCTTGCCCTAATTTTCCTTTCACTTCCTCTTGCTCTTTAAGTTCTTTTGCCTGTGGACTAAGGGTTACAGGACCAGAAGGGTGAGAAGGTTGAAGAGCAAAAAAGGGATGAAAGAAAGGAGGACTGAGTGATAAGAAAAAAAAGAACGATAGAGAAAGGAGAGGGGGTGGGTATAAGGAATATTGACAAAAAGAACAGAGGCACAGAAAGAGGGAGACAGGGTTGTGTCAATATACTTTGACACAACCTTAAAAAACCCCACCTTGTGGGGGTGCCCAGTTGGGTGGTTCCCTTGAGGTCAGCGGCTCTTTGCTAACCTGATCAGACATAGTACCCCACCTCCACCAAGTAGAGAGGAAAGACAAAAATGCTATAAATCGAACCAAAACAAGCAAACAGAGAACTTTATGGGGATAAAATTGGGTGAAAAACCAAATGATAGCGGTAGAAACACTAGCAAAAATGAAGTTCTAGTTATTGAAAAAGGCAGCAATGGGAAATTATAATTAAACTAGAAAAATTGAGAAAGAAAAAGGGATCTGTATGGAAAAGATTGAAACTAAAAAACAAAAGAACATCAACAACGTCAAAATAAACAAAAAAAACAACCAAACAAGAAAAAAATACACAACCAAAAACAAAGCAGTTTGTATATGTTATTGAATATTGTCTGGGCAACACGTGGTCTTCTGGGGTATGAGATGTTAGTCACAGTTCTGAAACGACTGGAGGCTGCTGATTTCTCAAACCCCAGAAGGTAGACACCCTAAATCTCTCTTCAGCCCACTTAAAAGGCACTTTGAACTTGTAAACTTGCTGAGCAGAAGCTTTCTCAGCTTTCTCACTGGAATCACTGCTGAAGTGGCTATCCACTTACCCAGTGTGCCAAAACCGGTCTCACTCTGCCCCTGAGGGTTAGGGCTGCAAGGCGTCTCAGATCCCACCCTTAGGCTACTTGGTTGCTGGGTTACCAGCTCCAACCCGTTTCTAGCTCTGCGACCCTGAGGGCAGAGCTTGCCGGGGCAGGTCACTGACAATGGTTCCGTGTGACCCACCGCCAAACACTATTAGCTCCGTCTGGCTCAGCGGCTCAGACTGGAGACCTAGACAACGGCCAAAGTTCTCCGCACTCCCGCTCAGTTCAGCTGAGTGCAGTTCAGCTGAGTGCCAAGTCCAAAGACACCAAAACAGTTCACAGGTAAGGCCTTTCTGGTTTGCAGTCTCGCTGCTACTGAACTTACAGTTGTGGGCGGGTTTAGACGGATTGAACACACACGACCACTTGCCGGTTTTCCACTGTTTTAGTCCTCCTCTTGGGGTCCAGAAGTCTCTCGCTGACTCCCTGTATCCTCATAGGAGTGATGATAGGCAGTTCCCAGCAGCCAGAGATGCCTGGAGTCCTATCTCCCCAGACTCATGGTGCCCAGATGCAAGGAAGCTGTTACTCGGCCGCCATCTTGCTCCACCTGAGGTGGCACATTTCTAAAACTGATTGAAGCTATCTATGACAAACCCACAGCCAATATTTTACTGAATGGAGTAAAACTGAAAGCTTTTCCTCTTAGAACTGGAACCAGACAAGGTTCTCCTCTGTCACCTTTACTATTCAACATAGTGCTGGAAGTTCTAGCCAATACAATTAGGCAATACAAGGAAATAAAGGGAATCCAAATGGGAGCAGAGGAGGTCAAACTCTCCCTCTTTGCTGACGACATGATCTTATACTTAGAGAACCCCAAAGACTCAACCACAAGACTCCTAGAAGTCATCAAAAAATACAGTAATGTTTCAGGATATAAAATCAATGTCCACAAGTCAGTAGCCTTTGTATACACCAATAACAGTCAAGATGAGAAGCTAATTAAGGACACAACTCCCTTCACCATAGTTTCAAAGAAAATGAAATACCTAGGAATATACCTAACGAAGGAGGTGAAGGACCTCTATAAAGAAAACTATGAAATCCTCAGAAAGGAAATAGCAGAAGACATTAACGAATGGAAGAACATACCATGCTCATGGATGGGAAGAATCAACATTGTTAAAATGTCTATACTTCCCAAAGCAATCTACCTATTCAATGCCATTCCTATCAAAATACCAACATCGTACTTTCAAGATTTGGACAAAATGATTCTGCGTTTTGTATGGAACCAGAAAAAACCCTGTATAGCTAAGGCAGTTCTTAGTAATAAAAATAAAGCTGGGGGCATCAGCATACCAGATTTTAGTCTGTACTACAAAGCCATAGTGGTCAAAACAGCATGGTACTGGCACAAAAATAGACATAGACACTTGGAATCGAATTGAACACCAAGAAATGAAACTAACATCTTACAACCACCTAATCTTCAATAAACCAAACAAGAACAGACCTTGGGGGAAAGACTCCCTATTCAATAAATGGTATTGGGAGAACTGGATGTCTACATGTAAAAGACTGAAACTGGACCCCCACCTTTCCCCACTCACAAAAATTGATTCAAGATGGATAAAGGACTTAAATTTAAGGCATGAAACAATAAAAATCCTCAAAGAAAGCATAGGAAAATCACTGGAAGGTATTGTCCTGGGGAAAGACTTCATGAAGAAGACTGCCATGGCAATTGCAACAACAACAAAAATAAACAAATGGGACTTCATTAAACTGAAAAGCTTCTGTACAGCTAAGGAGACAACAACCAAAGCAAAGAGACATCCTACACAATGGGAAAGGATATTTGCATATTTTCAATCAGACAAAAGCTTGATAACTAGGATCTATAGAGAACTCAAATTAATCCACATGAAAAAAGCCAACAATCCCATATATCAATGGGCAAGAGACATGAATAGAATTTTCTCTAAAGATGACAGACGAATGGCTAACAAACACATGAAAAAATGTTTATCATCTCTATATATTAGAGAAATGCAAATCAAAACAACCCTGAGATATCATCTAACCCCAGTGAGAATGGCCCACATCACAAAATCTCAAAACTGCAGATGCTGGCATGGATGTGGAGAGAAGGGAACACTTTTACACTGCTGGTGGGACTGCAAACTAGTACAACCTTTCTGGAAGGAAGTATGGAGAAACCTCAAAGCACTCAACCTAGACCTCCCATTTGATCCTGCAATCCCATTACTGGGCATCTACCCAGAAGGGAAAAAATCCTTTTATCATAGGACACTTGTACTAGACTGTTTATTGCAGCTCAATTTACAATCGCCAAAATGTGGAAACAGCCTAAATGCCCACCAACCCAGGAATGGATTAACAAGCTGTGGTATATGTATACCATGGAATACTATTCAGCTATTAAAAAAATGGAGACTTTACACCCTTCGTATTAACCTGTATGGAAGTGGAAGACATTATTCTTAGTAAAGCATCACAAGAATGGAGAAGCATGAATCCTATGTACTCAAATTTGATATGAGGACAATTAATGACAATTATGGTTAAGGGGGGGAAAGCAGAAAGAGGGATGGAGGGAGGAGGGGTGGGGCCTTGGTGTGTGTCACACTTTATGGGGGAAGACATGATTGCAAGAGGGACTTTACCTAACAATTGCAATCAGTGTAACATGGCTTATTATACCCTCAATGAATCCCCAACAATTAAAAAAAAAGAAAATCAACAAAGGATTGCACAGTTTGCAGCAGAAGAAATGGGAAAGGAGCGGAGAAAAACCATTTTAGTATCACTCTTGGGTGGTGCCCGTGGCTTAAGGAGTAAGGCGTCAGCCCCAGCCAAAACACACAAAAAAAGAAAGAAAAGAAGAAGAAGAAGAAGTATCACTCTCACAAATAAACAAAAACACTGCAATTGGTTTTTGGTTTTGGGGTTTTTTTTTGAGAGAGTCTTACTATGTTGCCCTCAGTAGAGTGCTGTGATATCACAGCTCACAGCAACCTCTAACTCTTGGGCTTAAGCGATTCTCTTGCCTCAGCCTCCTGAGTAGCTAGGAGTACAGGTGCCCACCACAACTCCCGTCTATTTTTGGTTGTAAGTTTTTGGTTTTATTTTGGTTGTAAGCTGTCATTATTGTTTGGCAGGCCCGGGCCTGGTTCAAATCTGCCAGCCCTGGTATATGTGGCTGATGCCCTAGCTGCTGAGCTATAGGCAGCGACCACTTTAATTGTTTTATATAACCTAAAATAGCTAATAAAATTATCAGGTGAGTTCATTTATGTTTTTCTCCTTTAAAACTGAAAGATAATTATAAGTAATCCACCAACCTCTTTCCCACCCAAAATAAATAAGAGCTGGGGAGTATGCATGTGGCAGAAAAGTTGCCCTGGAAAGGGTTAAAGTTCGAGAAGTGCTGCTCCACAGCAAGAGGAAAAAGGGTAAATCTTCACTTTTTGAGTTGCGCTCATTCCAAGCCCTGTGCTCACATCACCTCCTAAAGCAGATGACACCGAAGGATACGCTGTGATCTGACCCAAAGTGGTCTCCTCTAAACACTAAGGCCAGAAGAATAACCTGTGGAAGAGAAGCATGGGAGCCCAGCGGATGCCTCCAGGGATCTACACTTGGTAAGTCAGTTTCGTTTTCGTTTTGGATTTCTGATTAATTTGAAAACTGTTGAGAGGTAAAGCCGGGAAAAGTATGCTGAAAGTACTACTTCATCTAAGATCAAAGACACCCTCTCCTCCACTTTCTTCATAAGAGGTTCACCCTGAGAACTGTGGGTACAGGAACACAGCGAGCGCTGCATGCCAGGGTTCAGAATGCAAGTCATGGAGTCAACCTTCCTGGGAGCAAGTCAAAGGCCTGCCTGCAGCCATCTGGGCAACCCTGACAACTCAACGTCTGTGCCTCAGTTCCCTCACCTGCAAAACGGAAATACAAATTACACTTATTTTGTGGGTTGATAAGGATAAAATGATTCTTATCCTTATCCTTGTACCAAGCCTGAAGTACAGTAAGTGCTCAATAAATAACGAGCGATCATCGTTACACATATCCTGTGTGTCAATCTCACTAAAAACACCACAGCCCCCAGAAGAGTTTCCTCTTGCAATTGACCCAGATATTGATCCAAGGCAATCAACACAGAGATAGAAATACGTATAAAAGCAGGTGCTGACAGAAGTTTCACTCTACTAAAAACGTGTTAATTCTGGATGTGAGCAAAGACATGCACAGCATTTCACTTCAAGTTCTAATGCACGCTGATGTGAACTAAGAGCCACAGAGCTTGACCAACCATGAAGAAATAAAGGAAAGAGAAGTCAGTCGCAGTCACGCAACCTCACGCCTCACAGCTGTCCCTCGTGAGCTCACCAGCCCAATACTTTGTCTACCTGCAAAGTGACTTTTAAAATGAGAAAGAGGAGCAGACGCCCTGCACGCTCTTCCTGCCTTTAATGTGGCACATGTTATTCTTCCGTCTATGATAGTTGGCCAGAGGACAAATCGGATTTCCTCTCCCAGACTTCATTTTAACGTTTATTTTTATGAAAGCAGAAAAAACATATTGCACTCTCCATCCCATTCTCATCACTAAAAAAAACATTTTCAAGTTAATATTACTTCAGGCTGGGCATGGTAGCTCACACCTCTAATCCTACCACTTTGGGAGGTCAAGGCAGGAGGATCACTAGAGGCCAGGAGGTCAAGACTAGCCTGAGCAAGAGCAAGACTCTGTCTCTACAAAAAAATGAAAAATCAGCCAGTTATAGTGGCATATACCAGTAGTCCCAGCTTCTTGGGAGGGTCACTTGAGCCTAGGAGTTCAAGGCTGCAGTGAGCTATCATGATGCCACTGCACTCTAGCCTGGGCAATAGATTGAGACTCTGTCTCAAAAAAGAAATAATATTGCTTCTTTTGAAAGACTAACCCCACCTTTGTTTCCTTAATTTAGCCCAATTGAAATATATTAAAGAGTAGTAAAGCATTCGACTGAGTAAGCCTCAAATAATCCATATCAAGACCAAACCTATAATAGCATTTGATTCAGATGGGATTTTCTTTTCCTCCCAAGTAACTGACAGAATTTATGGTGGGTTAAAAATTTTTAAGTATTTTTAGAATTTGGGAAAAGGCATTAAGTTTGCATATATCCTTTAATAAAATTATTGTGCTTTCCAGCCATGCTTTTCAGGTTAAAAGTTGTATACTTTTACTAGCTGCATCATTGTGGGAGTACATTTCTTCTGAGGAGATGCTTTTCCAGCTGAGTTTATACGAGAGAAGATGAAGGATATAAAACAGAACTCTCCACTCGTAGTTGGATATGACATTTGCTTTTTATCGAGGGACACTAGGAAACTTCTCTCTTTTTATCTAATCTTGTTGCTTTACATGTCAGAAGACAGAATCCCTGGGAAAAGCATGCAAATGTCATCAGCCCTGCCATCCTCCATTCAACACACCTTAGCCACTACATGGTGCTAAGCATTCATCCACAGAGGCCTTACCTGTCAGTTTTCTTGATCAAGATGGCCCTGAAGATGTGCTCAAGTGGTGTCTTCTCTTGCGGGTAAGTGGGTTGCACGAAGGGATGCAGGGCCACCAGAGAAAAGCCCTGCTGGTATAACTCTAGGAGCTGGGCGGGCAGGTCCCGCAGGGAGGCCAGCCTCACCGCCGAGGACCTTGGAAGCTCCGCTGCAGTGGAGAGAGGAGAAGTTCATCAGAGAAGCACCAAAACTACTCTTGAACCAATTTGTTCCCATCTTTACTGTCTTCATAGAGAGTTTATATACAGACTGTCATTTTCCAACTCATCTAAGGGCATTAATAATGAGATGTCTTAAATCTAGAGTCAGTCTCAGTGACCACAATCATAATTCCTCAAAACACAAGGAAAGAAAGAAAAAGAGAGAGGGAGAGAAAGGAAAAGAAGGAAGGAAGAGAAAGAGAGAAGGGGGGGAAAGAGGGGAGAGAAGAGAAAGAAGAAAAAGACTATATGCAAATTATAAAAATGCCAGGTGACAAAAAGCAGCATTAACAAAGTCAAAAGACAGATTGGAACAAAATTTCTGTGACTCTTAAGACAAAGAGCTAATTTCCTTAATTTGCAAAGAAGTCAGTCCCTCCTTCCCCACAACCCCCAAATAGAAAAGTAGGCAAAATATATGAACAGGTAATTGCCTAAAAAATGTAAAAAGCTGATCAATATTTGAAAAGACTTCACATTATCATTAGAACTACACAAATCAAGAAAAGAAATATTTTTTTCCTATTGAATTATTTTAAAATTTTTTAAGAAAGGCAGGGCAGTGTCTGTGGCTTAAAGGAGTAGGACACCGACCCCATATACCAGAGGTGGTGGGTTCAAACCCAGCTCTGGCCAAAAACTGCAAAAAAAGAAAAAAAAAAAAAGAAAGAAAGAAAGGCAAAAAGGTTAAAGAAAAAAAGGTACAAATGTGTATTTTCAGTGAAAAATCTACATCCCAGCCCTATCCCCTGCCTCCCAAGTTTTTGCCCTAGAGGCAATCAACATTATTTATTTTTTTGTATATGTATTAACAATCACTGAATTCATATCAAGTAAATAGGCCTGTCTCTCCTTTTATACAAATGTTAGTGTAACATTACACACCTGGCTTTTTATCAATTGTTATCACTTAACGGTACAGTTTTCTCAGAGACCATTCCATGGCAGTACACAGAGCTCTTTCTCATTCTTTTTTACAGATCCATTGCATGAGGTACATAGATTGCTATGCAAGCATTTACTTTTATAAATCATACTTTAATGAAAACTACCATTCCTACAAGATTTCACATGTGCACATATAGTACATAATAAAAAATAAATTTCTAGGGAATCAATTCTAGTGGAATTGATAGGTTAAAGATACATGCATTATAATTTTTTCAGATAAATGGGATGAATTTACCTGCTATCAATGATATACAAAGGTGTTTCTTTTCCTATGCCCTAGCTATTTTCATGGTTTAAAAACAATGATCTCTATAAGGCAGTGATTTATATTACTTTTCTTATGTTATTTGTATTTTTTCTTATTAAACATTTCATATTTAACTGTTTCCTTTTATGCGAACCATCTGTGCATAAACTTTCCATAATTTTCTATTGGATTACTGATACTTTATTTTCTATTGGTTTGTAAAAACTCTTTATATATTAGAAAGTTTGTTATTATTTGTGGTGCCAGTAGCAAACATCTTTCTGCAATTTGCTTGCCTTTTGAGTTTGCATAAAGTAGATTTTGCCATGAAGAATTTTTGATATAAAGCTGAATTTATAAATCTTGGATTTCAAAGGCTTCTAAATTACATGTCATAGCAGAAAGACCTGTTATAATGAAAACAATTTTCCTGTGAATTTATGTAATATTTATTTCATTTTCTGCATGTAAATCTTTCATCTGTTTGGAATTTATCCCATATTAAGTATTCAAGATTAATTCAACATTTCCCCCATGTAGGGTTTTATCCTTTTTTCCTCATTGATTTGAGATGTCACCTTTATCATATATTCTATTCCTGAATATATTTAATTTTATGACTGTGATCTATTAATCTATTTGAGTAAATACTACTTGTAACAACTTTAGTCATATTATGCTTTAATATCTGGTTAGGCCATTTCCTGAATCTGTCTAAGTTCTGAATCTTCCTGCCTAATTTGTATTTTCATGTGATCTTTGAAAATTGGCTCATCAAATTTCCCCTTCTCCCAAAAAATTTGTTGATATTTTTATTGGTTCATGTTCAAATTATGGCTTAACTGAGGGAAAATATTTTCACCATGCTGCAAGTTCACATCCAAGAAGATGACATAACTTGGATTTATTCAAGGCTTCTTTGGGGTCCCTTGGGAACATATAAAAGTATTCTTCAAATAGACCTTATACATTTATGAAGTTTATTCTTATTTTTTATTTTTTTTGCTATAAGAATAATATATATATATGCATACATTTTTTTTTTTACTTCTATAATATCCACTGTGGCCAAGGGGGGTAGGGAAATAGGCACTCCCATCATAGCTGTTAGAAGCAAACCTTTCTGGAGGGCAAGGCAGAGAGTGCCTTCAACTGTAAAAATGCACGTACTCTTTGTCTATCAACCTTGCTATTGGCATTACTCTTGCGAATGGACTTATATGTGTCTTACAAGATATATAAACAAAGATATTGACTAAAAGGTTATTCTTGGAACCAAAGAATTCTTCACTGGAGAATTAAACAATAGAACACTCCAATGATGAATCCTATGAACCATTAAGAAGATTTACTGTTCAGTGCTGATAAAGAAACCTGTCCAAGATACATTGTTAAGTTAAAAAATAAAGTGCCTAACTTACATTTAAAAAAGTTAAAAGGGGCTCGGCGCCTGTAGCTCAGTGAGTAGGGAGCCGGCCACAAACACTGAGGCTGGTGGGTTCGAGTCCGACCCAGGCCTGCTAAACAACAGTGACAACTGCAATCAGTAGCTGCAGGCACCTGTAGTCCCAGCTACTCAGTAGGCTGAGGCAAGAGAACTGCTTAAGCCCAAGAGTTTGAGGTTGCTGTGAGCTCTGACATCACGGCACTGTATCAAGGGTGACATAGGAACATTCTGTCTCAAAAAAAAAAAAGTTGAAAGGATAGATAGACATAGTCATAAATTTAAAAAAAAATTTCTGGAAGAAATCATAAAACATCATTTTTTTTTTTTGAGACAGTCTCTCTCTCTGTCACCTTGGGGTTCAGTGCTGTGTTGTGAGCCCAGTTCACAGCAACCTCAAACTCCTAGGCTCAGATGATCTTCATGCCTCAGCTTCTAGAGTAGCTGAGACTACAGGCATCAGCCACAATGCCCAGCTAGTTTTTTCTATTTCTAGTAGAGACGGGGTCTCACTCTTGCTCAGGCTGGTCTTGAACTCCTGAGCTCAAGCACTCTGCCCATTTTGGCCTCCCAGAGTGCTAGGATTATAGGCATGAGCCACTGCGCCTGGCCAGCTGAAAAACATCAAATGGAAGAGAGCGACTAGAATAGGGAAGAAAGGGTTGAAAGATTGTCCTTATTTTATACTTTCAATACTATTATCCATCTACAGGGATCCTTTGAGTAGAGGATTAATGAGACATTTTTATTTTCTTCTGTATATATATTTAAAAGTTCTTAATGTATTTTTTAAAAACTAATTTGTTATTTTTTAAAACAAATTTATAAACAAAATCTAGGGGTACTTTAGAATAAATACCATGTAATATCAGATACTGTAGTTCTCATTTCCATACATCATGCAAGAAATTTACAGGCAAAAAAATCCATAACAATGATTCATGCTGAGTCTAAGCAAGCATTCAGCATCCTGGAGAAAGTGCCATTAATAACAGTGACAAATAAAAAGACTGGCCAGGAGAGCAGAAAAGTATGCAATCTCCCCCTTGAAAGGTACATTCTGGATCTTCTGGACTTAAATCCAAAGTTAAGTCTCACGAAGAATGCTGAGCCCCTCCCAATTCCCCATGCACAGAAACCCATCAAGGTGTCTCATAGAAGCTCCAACCCAGACAAGAGGACCCTACTCTGCACCTTGAGCTTCAGAGCAAGGGCTCTGGTCCAGCCCCATGGTCCAGAAGCTGCAGGCAGTAGAAGAAGCAGAAGCACTTGCTAACTTATTAGATATGAAGAATCCTGGCCCCCACTTAGAAAGTCAGAATCTGAGCCATCTGTCTCTCCACAAGCCCTCCAGGAGCCTCACCAGCTCCATAGAGTTGTTCTTCGGCCCTCCTCCAACCACACTCCTCTCCACAGGCAAGGGGACAGATCCAAGCACATGTACCCACCTGTGACCTGCACCCGCCTTCACACAGCCCAGGCCCTGGAACTCCCTGCCCTACCAGCCCTGGGCCCCTCTGCAGCAAGGGCAGACAGTGTCCCTATGGGCACACCTCCAGGCCCAGGGAAGGGAGGAGACAAGGGTCAGAGGAGTGAGGACATACTCACTTCAGGTGCAAAATATAAGGGAGCCCGGAAAACTCAGTGACGGAGATAAATAAATATTTCATTTAATAAGTTAAAAAATAAAAAATTAATGCAAAAAAGTCATGATGAACAAAGCAACAAAAACTTTTAGTAAACCCAAGACCAGTTATTAGTTTTTCCTTTCATGTCAAGCTGTAATATGGCTCACTCAGCACCATTAGTGATCTTGTCTTTATTTAAAATGTTACCTCACTGCCCTCATCCGAATTCGAGCCTGTGATCTCCCTCTGTGTCCCAGGCCCTCCGAAAGCTAGGTGCAGGCCTCGGACCTAGCAGGACCACCTTCCTCTTTGTCAAGCTACAGAACCAAAAGGATGAAACCACAAGTGACAGAGACAATGCTTGTTTTATTTGAGAAACTGAATGGACCTTTAATAGAGGGGCAATTACACTTTATCGAGCAAACCTAAAAGAACTATCTAGCAAAGATCCCCTCTTCTTT
Source organism: Nycticebus coucang (assembly GCF_027406575.1). Classification (NCBI taxonomy): domain Eukaryota; kingdom Metazoa; phylum Chordata; class Mammalia; order Primates; family Lorisidae; genus Nycticebus; species Nycticebus coucang. Next base: position 59,518,437 of record NC_069787.1, read on the forward strand.
GATAAAACTGTATATGAAGACCATCTGGAAGTCATCAAATACACGGCCTCAAACTCAGCCAGCCTCTACAGTTCAGTATTTTTTAAATGTTCAAACTCTTTCTGCTATAATAAAATAAGCCTGTACTAAGATTTTGATAATTTATGTTTCGTTTTAGGCATCACCCTATAATAATAAAAGCAGCGATGTGTTTAGAAGACAGGATTCTCCTATCAGCTGTGTTCGCCAACAAGTGTGTGAGTACTGAGTTTCCTGGTATAAAACAGAGATAACACATCAGCCTGTCTTCCATCACAGCATGGTTGTAAAGATCAAATGGGATGATGTGTGTGTAATCCACAGAGCCCAGGGAAATCACGACAGCAGCCCTGGCAGTGGTGGACAGGTGCCTGAACAGGCGGATTGGTCTTCTGGGAATGGAGTGGATAATATGGGGCTGGGGTCACTAGATCATTCTCCATCACCACCCACACCCCTTAACTTCCACACTCCAAATCAGCAGCATGAGAAATATAAATCAACTGCTTCATAGCTAAATGCTTCCTGAATAAAATATAGTATCTTTTAAACTTGTATCTTAAAATCCAAAGAAGTATCTCCTATCAAAACTAAGCAATTTTATGGCTTTAATTTTTGGTATGCATCTGTCAAAGTTTAGCTTCATGGTTAAAAAACAGATAAAAATGAATCTCAACAATCTCAAAGCAATTTAAAAAAGGCTTCTATTGTAAATATGATTAAAGGTCTTAATTTCATGTTTCTATTTGAACCTTAACCTTAAAAATACAAAAACAAAAAAATCTAGTTCTTATGAAGTTACCAATCCCCTAACGTTATTACTAGAAAAATAAAGGGATGATTCATTTGTTTGGATAGACATACCAATTGCAACCTGTTAGTTTCTTAACTTTCCTACCACAGTAACCTCCCTACTATTTTATTCTGTAATAGTTGCCTGATTTTGTTTACCAATTATGTAACCTTGGGCAAGCCAATATAACCTCCTCCCCATCTCTTGGGTCCCTCCTTTATAAAAGTAAAACTTTGGATAGGGAATTGAAAAAGGAGGTTCCAACTTTATTTATTTTTGACAGCGTTTCACTTTATCACTCTGGGTAAAGTGCTGTAGTGTCATAGCTCACAGCAACCTCAAACTCTAGGTCTCAAGACAGCCTCTTGCCTCAGCCTCCAAAAAGGCAATAATTTTATTATTTCAGTTTGGAGAAGAAGCTACCAGTTTCTAACTATAATAAAAAGGGACATTGGATAATACAATGAATGTTTTCAATGTGAACTTAAAGGGTTACCAAGACCAGAGCCCCAATGGGATTAAGGAATAAGCACATCTTCACCCCACACTGGGGGAAGCGGTGAATCCATGAAAGAAAAATGGGAAGGTCCCTCTGGTCCCACTGGTCCCTGAGGTCCCAGCCTGCCGCCAGCCCAGGTAGGAGTGAGGAGATTGTGCTGTTCTTCTAGAGAAGCCCACATCACCACGGTGGGAGAAAAGAAATGTTTTAAGAAACACTGCTGGTGGCGCCTGTGGCTCAAAGGAGTAGGGCACGGGCCCCATATGCCAGAGGTGGAGGGTTCAAACCTAGTCCCTGCCAAAAACTGCAAAAAAAAAAAGAAACACTGCTGAGGGTGATAGGTTCCCTTCATCCTAAAGGACAGCTACAAGGAAATGTGTGTTATTCTAAAGTTATTTTGGCTTCCTGGCCTTTGACCAGGACTTCACTTCAGGGATGAACCACATAAGCCACCTCATAAGTTAAAATTTCTAATTATAACTTCAGATTCTTAAGATGAGAGACACTGATGAGGCTGTCTTAGCCATAACTACCCTCCAGGAAGAGGAAATGCCAGCCTGCTCAAAGTTAGCGCCATGAGACTTTTCTCTCCACTTTGTAACCTGTCTACAGTGATCAGATGCCAGCCTCCTTCAGCCTGGACACCCACTGTGTTTCCACTATGCCACATCTTCACCCCACACTGGGCCTTTGTCCCTCCACCACAGTGCACAGAACAGTTCTCTGGAGCTCTTCCCCACCTGGCAGGGGCTGAGTCTCATTTTCTGGCCCGTCAGAAGGTCTGGTGCAGATCTCAAGCCCAGGAGGCCAGATAGAGAGAGCCAACACAAGCCAGGGAAAGGGCCATGAACACTGCAGCCCGACCCAGCCCAGGGGGCAGCACCTTGTCCTTCAAGCCGGTTACTGCCAAGGCGCAGGTGAGCACAATGGTGCCAGAACTTCTAATTCTTACTTTCAAGAAGTCAGAAATGTTAATTCTCCTAATCCTTTAATCTGGCAAGTTATTTCGATTTTATTTCCAACCCCCAAAGCTTTGGGGTCTGAGTGGGGCATTTGATAAATGTGGGGCAACAGTGCCCCATGCTCCTTCCCACCCTTAGGATCTCAGCACTAACCATGGGTGGTCATGTGTGGAACAGCCCTTCTGCCCATTCCCCATTCATCCTGAGTTACATCAAAGGCGTCAAGGACACACCCACAGGTATTTGATAGTGGTCTCTATTTCCTAATTCCTCCTTTTTCTTTACTGGGATTAAGATGAATAAAGAGTTTAGAACCACATAACTATATTTTAAATCTTTTGGAAATCTTATTTATTCTCCTGACTAGATTACGTAACAGGCTTTTCTAGAATCAAAATGCAGAAACTACTGTGAAAAGGTATTTGGGGTGGCATAAGAGTACAAAGGTTTTATGAAATAAATGTTTTGTTTTTTCTCTCAGAAATGTAAGTCCACATGATTGCAAGAGGGACTTTACCTAACAATTGCAATCAGTGTAACCTGGCTTATTGTACCCTCAATGAATCCCCAACAATAAAAAAAAAAAGAAATGTAAGTCCATATACATAAACAAACCATTATTCCAAGAGTAAAGAAAAAAACGGAAAGTTATGAAAGCACTGGGAAAAACATAATCCACAAAGCCACACATTTCTTAACACTCCTGGGATAAAGTAAACTTTGTTTTTGCTATGACTATGTTCTGTTTAGCAAAAACATTCTGCAGCCCTATCTATTCCCTGGAAACGAAAACCTTTAGACATCTGTAGAAGAGCCAAAGGGATGTCTTTGCTATTTCAAACTTTATTATGAGGACAGTATCAGCCTCCAACAGAAAAAGAAACCACTGCATACAGCAACTGCATGTCACATTCAGCTCTAGAAAGCAGGATACAGCAGGCTGAACTGCAACCGCTTCTGTTATTTTGACCAGCAATCATTTGTGACTTTAACCTAATTATTCAGAGTCCAACTTTGCTTTTCTAATTACATCCGCTAATGGATCTGTCAATACCAAGGAGTGCAATATGAGGGAGATACCATCTCCCTCCGTAATTTCCTTCACAGGTGAAGCTCGCAGTAACACTCTTCAACCACATCTTCTGTTTCAAAGTTCCTTTGAGACTGTGACTTCTATAACATCAATCTGCCTGGGCTTTTCAGTATATCCAATGTAGCAAAACACTAAAATCAATCACTTTTCAATGTGGGGCATTTCATTACATAGGTAAGAAATAAGGGCCAGGCACAGCAGCTCACCCTCTAATCCTAGCACTTTGGGAGCCTGAGGCTGGTGGATTGCTTGAGTTCAGGAGTTCAAGACCTACCTGAGAAAAAGTGAGATCCTATCCCTACTAAAAAAATTAAAAAAAAAAAGCTGAGCATTGTGGCAAGCACCTATAGTCAAAGCTACTCAGGAGGCTGAGGCAAAAGGATTACCTGAGTCTAAGAATTTGAGGTTGCTGTGAGATGATGATGTCACGGCACTCTACCCAGGGCAACAAAGTGAGGCTCTGTCTTCAAAAAAAAAGGAAACAAAAATTCAACTTTAAAAATAATATTTTCAGCCCATGTCTTCTGTATATATTTCTAAATCTGTAGAACAAATTAAAACTTTTATTTTAGGGCTTTTAAAATTTATATTTCTGTCACCTGATTAAACCAAGTCATGATTCTAAAATTTAAAAAGAACAAAAAAGAAAACCCATATGCAGGCTAAGGAAACTACATCCGTTAAAGTATTCTTTTTTTTTTACTCCAAAGTGACATTCTCATAACACAAAATTAACTCTTTCAAAGTGGACAATTCAGTTGCATTTTGTACAATTCGTTCTAAAACATCTTTGCCCCAAGAGAAAACTCCACACCCATCAACCAGTTATTACCCATTCCCTTCTCCCCATAGCCTGCGACAACCACCAACATGCATTCATATAACACTATCTTTTTTAAATGTTAATTTGTATTGTGTATATTAAAGGTATATCACATGTTGCTTTGACATACATATATAGACACGCTTAGTGAAATGATTACTACTGTCAAGCAAATTAACATAGTTACCTTTCTTTATTTTTGTGGGAGAAGTACCTAAAATCTTCTGTGTTAGCAAATTTCCAGTATACATTATTAGTCCTCATGTTGTACATTAAATCTTTACACTTACTCATCCCACATAACTGAAGCATTGTGTCCATTGTCCTATATCTTCCCATCTCCCTGGCCCCCACCACTGTTCTCTCCGTTTCTACTTTTTTATTTTTTTTAATTTCACATATAAGCAAAACCATGCAATATTTATCTTTCTGCGACTGGCTTGTTTCACTTAGCGTAATGTCCTCCAGTCTTATCCATTTTGTTGCAAATGGAGGATCACCTTTTAAAGACTGAATAATATTTCCTTGTGTACATATAACATTTTTCTTTATTCCTTCATCTGTTGACTGACCCTTAGGTTGTTTCCACATCTGGCCATTGTGAAAATGTTTGCAAAGAACATGGAAATGACAATACATTTTCCACATAATGATTTCATTTCCTTTGGATATATACCCAGCAGCGGTATTGCTGGATTATATGGTAGTTCTACTTTTAATTTTTTAGGAACTTCTATACTGTTTCCCATAAGGGCTAGACTACTTTATATTCCTGCCAACACTGGGCAAGGGTTCCCATCTCTTCACATCTTCACCAGCATTTGTGTTTTGTCATTTTGATAGGAGCCATCCTAATAGGTGTGAAGTGATGGCTCACTAAGGTTTTGATTTGCAACCCCCTGATGATGTTAACAAGTACCCTTTTATTTACCTGCGGGCTATTTTTATATCTTCTTTGGAGAAATGTCTATTCAGGTCCTTTGCCCATTTAAAAAAATCATGATATTTGTTTTTTTGCTATTGAGTTGCATAAGTTCTAACACACTATTCCTAATACCTTAATTGAATTATGGATAAACACAGGAGAATCTTAGTTCAGACCGAAAGGCCTTCTTAAGCTTATATAAAACCTAGGATTCTGCAGGTCCCTTAGGGAGTAATTGGCAAAACAACAGGTGCCTCAGGCCATCAGACCACAAATGATGGCTAATGCGCCAGACTGCCAAGACAACGGGGAAAGGGGAAGTAACATGTTTGGTTTACTTGTCATTTCAAAGGGTCATACACGGTCAGTGACCTATACACACAAACACAACATGGTACTGTAAAAAATTCAGTGTCTAGGTGTTTGGAAAGAGACTGCCTGAATAATTCCCATTGATCAAACCCAGAAGATGGCATTACTGCTCATCTCACCACTCCTTTTTGTCAGAGAAGACACAGGCTAAGATTCATCAAGAAGTTGTTATAAGAAACACCAGGTCCCCTGCTGCTTAGATTTAGTAGTGGGTACTCAAATATTAAAAGCAACCAGCTAGAAACTAAACCCAGAGAATTAAAAAAATATTTCATACATTTAAAAGTATTTTTGATAGAGAAAGGAAAACACAATAGATCGCCAAGAATTCAAAATTACTAACCAAACTCATTCATACCAAATCCAAAAAGAGCTTATCACCAATCAGAGGGAAGCTAGTTATCGATATTTTAAGTTTTTTTTTCTAATCGAGTTTGATAACATGAGAGAAGACTCTTGGTATGCAGATTTCTATGACAAAAGTGTCAGGACTTTGTACAATAGGTCCTGAATGCCAATTTGATCAATGTCCTTTAGTTATAACATAGATGTTAAAAAAAACTTGCTTCCTGGCAGAGGTAACTGTCTGCATGGTGTTCGCACATTCTCTCATCTGTTTTCTCCAGGTACTCAGGTTTCCTCGCATATTCCAAAGATGTGCACATTAGGTTCATGGCTGTGTCTACACTGACCCAGCATGAATGAACATGGGTGAGCCCTGAACTGGCTGAACTGGGAAGGGTTCCCGCCTAGTGTCCTGAGCTGCTGGGATAGGCTTCGGCTACCTACTACCCTGAACTGGCATAACTGGGTAAATAACGATCTTATTTATTTTTCTCAATAGTTCTCAAATATTATGGATAGCTCACATTTATTTCAGTATTTAATATAAAACGTGTGTTTGGTCTTTATTTAAAAGTCTGGTGATGTTTTTGCGACCAGAAATATACTATAGGAACATAACTCTTATTTATAACAATTAGCCTGTGAAAAAACTGGTTTCATCTTATTTTGTTTCGACTAAAGACACAGTTTCCAAGAACCTAGCAATGGCACTGAGTTCTTACGGTACAAAAATAATCAGCATTGAACGCTGTTGTGACCAAGTGCTTGAAGAAGACATACCAGAAAAATAATGCATCATTGAGAGGTGCTTTTGAGGGGTCTCTGTTTCCACTTCAGGAATGACTGCTCTGGTCTCTCCTCAGGCAGGTGTGCTGACAGCAACGACCCCAGAGGGGAGGCCTCCAGTGGGGAGCAGGTACTGAGTACAGAAACTCATTCTGACCAGGCGTCCACACGCCCCCTCGCAGGCCACACATGTTCTCACCCACTCACCATCTGAAAAGTCCCACTAGGACCAGGCAGGCCACCAGCTCTTTCACAATAAGAAGGGACAAAGTGCATTTTTCAAGCCCGAAACAGCCAAGTGCCATTTTAATTCCCCACAGTCTATAGCCACCAAAATGGTACACTGCACTCTTCCACATTACAGACTAGTAAATAGAAGATTTTTAAATGAGTTTGTGAAAGTTCATCATACGAATGCGTCATTCTTATCAGAGTTGAGGAGAAAAAGCATTCTGGGCACATAACTCTGCTCCAAGAATGTAATTCTCCTCAAGCCTGGCTGCAGAGACTGGCTGTTGTAACCTGAAACCAGTTTTATCTAATAGTTACTGAAACAACCTGCTGTGACTCTAAGACTTGTTCTGTCCACCCCTGACAGGCACCAATCAACACTTGCCAGCTCTCTAAAACTTTACTAGTGCCAGACAAAATATAACATTTCTCCTTTTTTTTTTTTTTGCAATTTTTGACCAGGGCCAGGTTTGAACCCACCACCTCCGGTACATGGGGCTGGCGCCCTACTCCTTTGAGCCACAGGCACTGCCGAACATTTCCCCTTTTTATAAAACCTTCGACCTTTTGTTTTTCAGACATAGTGAAGATGACTCTGTGTGTATCCCCCAAATTGCAATTCTTGCTTCCCAAATAAAATGTAAATTGAGAGATTTGTCTCTATATTTTATTTGACTTCTACAAGTTGGATTCACAGCTCTGACCTGGAGAGATAATCAGTACAGAATGAGAAGAGTGTGATACAGAACGATACACACATTATATGTGCCCATTTTTGTAAAAACCAAACCAGACCCCTATAGATGTGTTCCTGGGACACACAGAAGGTGTGGAAGGGGACCTACCAGAAGACCATGAAATCGAGGAATGGTAACTGGGACGAGGGTAAGTAATCAACTCTTTTTTTTTTTCTATATTACTTACTTTCAGAGTTTCATTTAAAGTATGACAGTGGAGCTTTAATAGGAATTGCATTAAAATTGTATATTGCTTTGGGGAGTATGGAACTGGCTGGCAACCTGTAGAAGACTGAAACTGGACCCACACTTTTCACCATTAACTAAGATAGACTCTCACTGGATTAAAGATATAAGCAGAGTTTCATTTAAAAATAACAAGAATAAACAATGTTTATGAGACAGAACTTACAGAGGAAAACTACAGTGGACTAGACTATTAAGTTTTTTAGCAGCCAAAGTTAGGACCAGAATCATCCTCTAAATGTAGTAGGCCTAATAAATTAAAGGAAGAGAAAGAAAGACAAAAAGAAGATAAAGAGAGGCTTTCTTTATCCATACCACCCATCCACACAACTCTCTTCCCCTTCTCTTTGTTTTTTTTATGCCTATTTCTTGCATGCAGTCTCTCTCTTTCTCTCTCTCTCTCTCTCTCTCTCTCTCACACACACACACACACACGCAGCTTTCTATTTGTGCTAAGACAGTACTCACATGTGGCTACTGAGCACTCAAAATGTGACTAGTCTGAACTGCATGTGCTATAAGTGTAAAGTATACATCCAATTTCAAAGACTTTGGTATTTTCTATTTGTTTCATGCTAAGAATTTTTTATGTTAATAACATCCTGAAATGGCAATAGTTTGGATATATTAGGATGAAATAATATATACTATTAATATGACTTGTTTCTTTTTGTCTTTTTAAAATGTGACTACTAGAAAATTTAAACTTACATACATGGCTGAAAAGTATACTTCCATTGGACAGGGCTGCTCTCTATCGTTATTTACCAATCACTTGTTTCACAGCATCTATCACAACTTTTAACTATACAAATCATTCATTGTATTTTTTTTTTTTTTTTTTTTTTTTTGCTGTTATCCCCACTAAATAAATTCCACCAGGCCAGAACCTGGCTGGGTTTCTTCACCAACAAGATGGCCAACCCAAGAGTACCTAGGGAAGGCTCATTAACAGCCATCATTAAATGAAGAAATTCTTCTCCAATGAGGCCACAGCCCACATCATGACTACATCAACACTTTTTCCATCAAAAAGTCCAGTACAAACCACCACCTACAGTCACTCTGCAGGATGGTGAATTCCAAAGTCTTCACACTCCCTGGGCCTCAAAGTAGGTTACCCACGAAACCAAGATGAGAGAACTGCCCTAGGTGCTGGAGAACCGTCAGCCAGCGTGAAACTTGAAGGAAACGTGGAAACCTTTCTTGTCAATTGTGGTAAAATATACATTAACATCAAGTTTACTATTTTAACCCTTTTCAAGTAGCATTAGGTACATTCGCTTTGTCACGCAACCACCACCACCATCCATGTCCTGGAAGCCTTTTAAACCACAGCCTCAGCTGCATCTCCCACTCAGCCTTACGCCTCAGCTCCAACAGGGAGAAAGGACACCTCACCTCCGTTTCACCATCTGCCTTTTCTCCGTGTTCCCCCACCCCCATCCCCCCATGTAAGCAGATAGATGAGAGCAGCAAGAAGGAAAAAGGAGAGTGGGAGTAATTCACCAACATGCCCACTGGAAAAGTCAGAGGTTTGCTATGACGAGGAAAAAGAAAGGAAAAATGTAACAATTTCACTTTGTAGAGATGGGGTGGTGCCTGTGGCTCAGTAAGTAGGGTGCTGACCCCATATACTGAGGGTGGTGAGTTCAAACCCAACCCTGGCCAAACTGCAACAACAAAAAAATTAAAAAAAAAAAGAGAGATGGCCAATAATGACAGGACAAAGACTGTGCTGGCATGCAAGCAATGACTGGGAATCTTAACTCCAAACAGCAGAAAATGGAAAAGGAGAAATTTCCCATGAAGCCTGGTGTCCAAGGGTGTGTGCTCAATTCAGTTTGGCGTCTACATAGGACAAGAAATAATATTATTGTTTCTTTTTCTCCTGAGTTATTAATCAGTCTCAACTCTATAACAAAATTTCACATTGGCTTTATCAATCAAGCCTTAGAAGAATTTTTTTAATCTTTGAATATAAAATAATGTACTATGGAAACTTTTGGAAAGCATAAAAATTTACCATGTGCAAAACTAGTTTCAAGAGGTTTGTGACAGAATAAATTCCATACCCTGGGGGCTTAGCGTGACTTCCACCCATAAAAGAAGCCCATTCGTTTGTTCCAAAGTGCAAATTTCCGTTAGTAGCATCTCCTTTTCCTCACTGTAGGGAAGATGCACCACATATTCAGTAGTCCAATTATATAAACGGTTCACAAGGCTTACAAAAAGTTCCACACATCGTAAATGCACTTTAATAATACTCTTCCATGTATGACCTCACAAAAGATTGAACAAAACTCAGTCAATGAGAACAGAACCAGACAGCTCTAGTACTCTAAAAAAAGCTTCCACACCTGCATTTTCAGCTTTGCATGAACGATTACCACGTTCACATGCAAACTCCCAAATTGGTGCATGAAAATAGAAAATTGTACATGAGAGTTGAACACTCGGCTCCACTAACCAATTTGCATGCAAAATTGTCATCAGCACTCTTTGGTTTATTTTTTGCTTGGGTAAGAGACGGTGTCTATGATGCCGTGGGAGGCTGCTCTTAAAAGGTGTTTTGATTCCCCATCATAAAAAGGGGTCCCTGATGGTGTTTGGGGTCTATGCATGTACACACGTCCATCCCAGCGGCTTTCCCAGCTATTCCAGAGGAAAAGGAGACAAGCTGGAGAATGAGATCAAGTAGTATGAGTATCTGAGAGCAAATGGCAGGGGTGTTCTTCAGAATGATAAGATGGAAAAGAAATTTGGTGAAAATCATTTCTATTTGCACTCAGAAAAATGCAATCTAGTGACAACTGGCACGAGGAGGGAAGACGGATGTTTAACCAGGCAGGAGAATGTACTTTCTTGACTTGCCAGTGATCACACCAGGAAGTCCAGCCTTCACGACCACCCAGGATGGTCTGAAGGGTATTATGTGCTTATAGGTTTTCTCCAACATTTTCTTTATTTCTTCCCTCTTTTCATCCTTTCTTTTTTCCTTCTTTCCTCCCTTCCTCTCCACGAGCCACCAGCCACATGTGGCTACTAAACTTGGGGCCCGTGAGAACTGTGATGTGCACACACACAATTTCAAAGACTTAGTAAAAAAGAAAACTGTAAAATCTCTCAATAATAATTTTTTTTTTTTTTTTGAGACAGAGTCTCACTATGTCACCCTGGGTAGAGTGCTGTGGCATCACAACTCACAGCAACCTCAAACCCTTGGGCTTAAGTGATTCTCTTGCCTTAGCCTCCCAAGTAGCTAATAATAATTTTTTTACATTGATTACATGTTGAAATGATGAATTTCCTAATGCATTGGGTTAAAGGAATCATTAAAATTAATTAACCTATTGATATTTTTTAATGTCGTTACTAAAAAATTTTAAACTGGCATCCATGAGTCACATTATATTTTCATTGAACAGGACTGTTCTAGAGCTTTTTGTTTTAAATAGATGCATTTTATTACAATCCATAAAAACATGATCTTTTATCTACTTTTCTGAAGGGGCCAATTTAATTTCTTATTAAGCATCCATTAGCTGTAGCGACAAGTAAGGTCACTTCTTTATCCTAAAATAAACCCGTAACACCAAGGAAGAGAAAAAAAGCAGCCAAAAATCCTTACAGTGTGGGATCCGATGGCTAACCTTCCACCAAGCATTGTTTTTTACTGTCACTATTCCAAATTGGAATAAAAAAGCAAAACTTCTCCCTGCCTTTGTGTTTGATGGTTTGCTCCCTGTGCCCCTTAAATACTTGCACTTGGAGAATCTCCAGTAACATAATCATGTAGCTTCTGAAGTGTTTACCTCTCAGGAGCCACTGGGTTCTTGACCCTTCTCTGCCCCTGCACAGTGGGCAGGTCCTTAACATCCTCCCAAGTCACACCTCTCACCCCACGCAGGGATCGCAGGCTTCAAATTACTGCTATAGCAAAACTAGAAATAACTGCTGGAGGCAACCAGCCAGCTGGCTTCCCACTGAGATCATTTATAGCAGAAATACCAATGGACAGTGGACCTTCCAGTCGCTTGTGTTGAGCCCCTGGAAGTGCTTTGTACGATATTTTCCGGATGATTTATGTTACATTCCAGAAAGGCAACTTCTCCCTCACACACTTAATAAGTGCCCGTGGTTGTGGTTTTAATGGTTCAACTTAACATACCTTTCTTCCTCCCTTCCTGGGCTTCCCTGTCAGGTTCCTGGGGGAATGGTGTGAGAAGGCTTCCTGATATCTGCATTTCCACATAGTAGTAATAGTAGTAGTATTACTTTTTTTTAACCAGAATACAGTTTGCTAAATTATGCAGATACTACTAGGCAAATAAAGAACAGAAGTATAGAACTGAATTATTGGATAGAAAGCTGGTTATGTATCAAACCTGGCTAAGGCAGAGAGGTGAGTAGACTCCTGGCTGAAGTTCTTGCTCTGAAGCCAGATTACCTGGGTTTGAATCTCAGTGTCACCCCCTCCTAGCTGGATGATTATGGATGAGTTATGAGTTACAGGCTTCAATTCTGTCTATATAGGATAAAAAGGATACCTCTCCCACTAGCTAATATGAGGGTTAATATAATGCGCATGTAGCATTAGACCTGGCCCTAGAACCCGCAGCTCCTCTGTATATCGAAAGCTGCTAAAATCATTACTGCCATTGCTGTTATTAATAACTCTAATCCTCCCACAAATTGTTAGTTACCAAGATGACAGATTATCAGGTCTATAAATTGACCCTTTAGTCTGAAATCACTCCAGCTTTCCATCAATATTCTTCAGTTTTTATACCTGACTTTAATTTTTCAGCCTAAACCATAGACCTGCACTTTTTTTTTTACATTCTCTTCTAAACGTTAGTCTAACTTCTATTCATTTCTGAATGTGAGCCACAATGGGTCTACAACATCAAGACTCAGAAAAATAAGTGAAGCAAAGTCATGTTGAGGGATCCCTGCCTCTGTGACTTGTCCTGGATTCCGCTGCAGGCGTCTGTACTGAAGGGTTAGGAAGCGAGGAGGATAGGGCTGGGCACATCTCAGGGTGGGACTGCAGATGCCTAGAGAGCAAGTTCTAGAAAATGGCACCATCAGTCAGAGTGCCTGGGAACCACAGGAGATGAGCAGCAGAAGGCCCAGTGACAAATGATAGAGGACAGAGGTGGAACCGTGGTGGGAACATGTTCAGGGCACCACACACAAGGCAAAGACAGAAGCTATGCCACCTCCACCCTAACCACCCTCTGTGCCTATCTAGAATCCACCCCAAATTTTTCAAATTAAATATAAAAACAGAAAATATTTCTATGCAGGAGTCGTATACTTCAGCCTGTCCACTTTCCTCACTAATTCACATTTTTTGAATTCTTCCAGCAGCGAGAACAAGGGTTCATATTCCCAAATTCCCCCCCACACACACACCCCCCGCCCTCAGGCCTACATTGCCTGGAGTCCACATGGAAGCATTTTAGGCAAAACATTTCAAGTGAAAAAGTAAGCCCTAAATGTCTGTCCATAGCTACTGCAAAGAAAGGGGAGGCTGAAGAGACAGTGTGGCCACACCCAGCCACACAGCAGTGGCAGCCCCAAAGAGGCAGGCTGGGGACCTGAGGCTTCCACTCTACACCCCCCCCTCCCCGCCCCAGGGCTCTCCCACTGTCCTGTGATGTGACAACCTGAAGTCCACCAGCACCCTATTCAGGTTTACACCTCTCTCATCTGTGCTGCCCCAGGTGGCTGGCATAGGCAAATTAGCTTCACCATCTCTAGGCAGACACTGACCCATCTCTAACTGCTAACCCAGAATCAAAACAATATGCTTAACAAATGCTATAAAACCAACCTAGTATCTGTTCCATATTATTCACCTCCTCTTACCTTTTCAATAGATACTATTTTTAAGTCTCTTTCCTTTTTTTTTTTTTTTTTTAATTTATAAGAAAACAAAGTCGAAGAGATGCCTGGGTAGCGATGGAGAGAGGGACAGTAAAGGCAGCTCCTAGGGCTCTGGTTTGAATGGACCTTAACAGCTGGTGGGAATTTTCATTCCGTGGTTTTGGTCATGCTGACTGCAAAGGGCTTCAATGCCATCCTCCAGGAAATACCAGGAAGGTCACTGACACAGTCTGCAGCCCAAGAGTACTTTGGGTTGGAGATATAAACCTGAGACTCTTCTACCTGAACATAAATGTTCATCGAGGCCCTGGGCCTGGATGAATTATCATTATGAGAGAACACTCAGAGAGATTGAGCCTCATCTGTGCATTACCAAACTCCACATCATCAGAGGCTGAGCAGAGATGGGCAGATCTGTGAAGGCAGCAGAAGCAGCCAGAGAGGTCGAAGCAAACCAGGAGAGTGTTAAAACAGAAGCCAAGGGAAGAGGGAACAGCAGAAAGTCTTGGAGGTGACTTGCTCTCACTCAGTGTGCCAGATTAACCAAAGCCCTTTATTCCACTAGGACACGTGCTGGATGGCCCCTGCATGCTGGACACTCAGGCTAGCAGGACACTCTCTAGTGTACTCCTGCTTCGCCTCCTGGGGTGTAGGCTTTCCAAAAGCTAGCTCGGAATCATCTCAAAGCTGATTGCACTGGGTATAGTTATAATGAGGAAGTTTAATCAAATATTATACAAACTGAAATCCCCCCTCTTATCTGCAGGGGATATATGACAAGTCCCTCAGGGGATGCCTGAAACTGCGGAGTAAGGAACTTGATTGTTGTCAATTGGAACAGACGTCTCTGTTCGTGTCTTCCATCCATGATGCCTTTTCCATCTGAACTAAGTACTTCTCAGGCACGATGGCCGTAACTGGTGCAGTTTGAGGTGTGACAGTGAAACTACTGGCATAAATTTCTTTTTCCATCTTCACAATTTTATAGATTTCCTCTTAGCAATCCTAGCTTATGATTTTTTTCTTATTAAGTTGAGAACTTTCACCTTTTCACTTAAAAGAAGCACTTGACGGCTTCCCTTTGGTACATGCAAATTGCCAGATCACTACCCTTTCGCTTTGGGGCTATTACTAAAGAAAATAAGGGTACTGAACACAAGCACTGCAATGCTCAGACAGCAAGTCTGATCACCTAAGTGCTTAAGGGCAGGTAGTGTGGACAGGTGGAGACTTGGGACAAAGGGATAATTTACATCCTGGGTGGGACAGAGTGTGATGGCTCAAGATTTCATCATAATACTCAGAATGACATGCAATTTAAAACTTATGAATTGTTTACTTCTGGAATTTTTCATTTAATATTTTCAGATTCCAAATGACCAAGGAAAACAAAATCAAGGATGGGAGTGGAGGAGTTACTACTCTCTAAGTAGGGAATGAGGGTTATTCCTAAGAAACCACAGATTCCATAAGAGAACCATTACTAAGCAAAAGTGACTGCCAAGGTAGATGAAAGTAAGGAAATAATAAAAGGCAAAGGGAAAGGCAATTTTAAAATGTGCAAAGTATACTCTGATCTCTTTATGAGTATCTAAGTTCTCCTTCCATCTTAAAGATTTTTAATTGAAATGTTTGATGCTATACCATGGATTTATGCAGAAAGATGACATAAATCTCTAGTCAGCAGAAATACTATCAAAGACTCCAGTCCTACATCTAAAGATGAGTGCATGAATGTACATTTTTATGTGTTACACTAACGTAAAACATTTAAACATGCATATACACACATATGCCCTCTTTTTTCTTTTTTGAGACAGAGTCTCACTATGTTGCCTTCAGTAGAGTGCCGGGGCATCACAGCTCACAACAACCTCAAACTCTTGGGCTTAAGCAATTCTCCTGCCTCAGCCTACCAAGTAGCTGGGACTACAGGTGCCCGCTACAACATCTGACTATTTTTTGGTTGCAGTTGTCATTGTTGTTTAGCAGGCCCAGGGCAGGCTTGAACCTGCCAGCCTCAGTGTATGTGGCTGGCACCCTACTCACTGAGATATGGGTGCCGAGCCACATATGCCCTCTTTTTTAATCAATGGGACCACACCTACGGTGCATCTTACAAGGGCACATGTGAAATTTACTAAATGTAGAATATAAATGTCTTAACACAATAACTAAGAAAATGCCATGGGGCGGCACCTGTGACTCAAAGGAGTAGGGCACCAGCCCCACATACCGGAGGGGGCAGGTTCAAACCCAGCCCCACCAAAAACTGCAAAAAAAGAAAAAGAAGAAGAAAATGCCATTAAGTCTGTTAACCAGTTTGATGAAAATATTTCAAATTGTATATAAAACCAGCACATTGTAACCCATGATTGCATTAATGTACACTGCTATGATTTAATAAAAAAATTAAATTAAAAAAATAAAGAATTCCTTGTTCTAACCAATTGTTTTGATTTACTGACCAATTATGGTCTCGACTGTGGCAGTAAAGGAGTGGTCAGTGTTGCCAAGCAGTTTAGTAAGATGAGGAATGAAAGAAATGTCCCCAGATTTAGAGACACCTGGGAGTGGAAAAATACAGTGAAGTCAGGATGGAGGTGCGTCGACTGTTACCTGACGACTCCACTACCTGTTCTTTCCCAGCTATCATGCTCTTTTCCATTTAGTGTTTTAGAATTTAAATACTGCTCTTGAATTTGCTTTTTTGAGCAGATGGTTTCAAAGGATTTTACAGTTGAGAAAGCCCTGAAAGATGATAACTGATGACCATGATGCCAGAAGTATTACAAAAACAATATTAATAACAATGACTACATGTGTTATCCACCAGACATTGTTTTATGTGCTTTACAGGCTTCTTTGCTTAATTCTCAATCTCTCAGTTATGTACTACTGTCATCTCCATTTTAAAAATGAGGCAAATCTGGATCAGAGAAGTTGAGTAACTTTCATAAAGGTGCACAGGCAGTAAGTGGTGGGCCTTACATTCAGGAATTGGGTGCCTATGCTCTTAACCTCTACCAGGCGTCCTCAAACTTTTTAAACAAGGGGCTAGCTCACTGTCCCTCAGACCGTTTGAGGGCCGGGCTATAGCTTAAAAAAAAAAAAAAAACTATGAACAAATTCCTATGTACACTGCGCATATCTTATTTTGAAGTGATAAAACAAAACAGGAACAAATACAATCACACCGCCTCATGTGGCCCGCGGGTCGCAGTTTGAGAACCCCTGCAAAAGTCTCCCTAATTAACTAAGCAGATCCTCTCATTCTATAGATTGTAAAGTGATGTCCAGAAAGATTAAACAACTGGCTAGAGAGACACTGAAGAATCAGAACTACAGAAGACCCCCCAGAACTCCCATCCTGCAGTGTTTCCACTCCACCACAGCAGTAGTGAGTCCAACAGGGTGAAGACAAAATGACTCCTAAAAGTCTGTCCAGCAAGATCTGTCTCCTAGCTTCCGCACAACTCTACACTCTAAGGCGTTCCTTCCTAGGTTCTGGATCTGTTTACATTCCGCCAATAGTCAACTGCCTGGGCTCAGTGTTTTCCTTGACAGGTTGATTACAGCTAAGAAAAAGACAAAACCTTTGTCTATGAATGTGTACAACATGTTTATTGCCATGGAAGTCTATTCTGAGGGAACCGGTAAAATAAGAACAGCTACACAGCAATTATAAATAACCACCATAAACCAGACATACTTTAATTTGGCGGTGTAACACAGAAAGTAAACAAAGTAAGTGTTTAAAAGCAAATTTGATTTTCAAGTTTAAATTTTAACAGGGCTATTCAAAGAGAGAGAGGCCGATGTAATTCAGACCAGTAAATACAAATAACATGTTGCTGACTTTCACCATGTCCCTGGCCCTCCTGCCCGTACTGCAGAGATCAGAGGTAGAGGACAAGTCAAAGGAAGAGGTGAACAGGGTGTCTTGCCTGACCGCTACACAGAGTATGAGTCCTATCTAGTTTGTGCTTCCCTAGGTAAGAGGGCTGCCCCTATAACCAGGTCTCCTCTGTCCCCTCTCTGCTCTCTTCACGGTAATCACATCCATAGTTGCCAGTGTTTTCTATCATGGTAATGCTTTTCTAAAAATCCGTTTATAGGCTCCAGATTTGAGAGGAATTGCCAATTTCCCCATTAGTCTATCAACTCCCAGTCCCGTCTAGGAAGTAAGGTCATGTCTACCTCCCCACAATATTTCCAATCCAACGGATGAAAAATGATCTTGCCGCTTTAATCTGAATTTCTGTAATTAATAATGAGGTGAGAATAGTTTTATGCATTTCCTAGGCTAGATATTTTATGTATTTCTTAAAGATACTTCTTTATGTATGAGTGTGTATATATATAGATATAATTATATATTCTTACTCTTCAGCTGAGATTCTTTCTGCTCATTTTTCCATAGCCCAGCTTATCTTGGTTTAGTTGATTTAGTAGCAATGTTTTATACAAGATGAATATTAGCCCTTCATCTTTTACACATATTTGGGATTCTGTTTTGTCTTTTCACTATATACAAGTTTTAAAATTGTATGTAGTCAGGACTTCCAAAACTTTAAGGCTTCTGGGTTACTTGGCATATTTAAAAGAATTGGTCCAAAGTCTTTACATTTAAAACTGCCCTCTATAGTTAAAAGTGATGGCAGATAATAACTTCAATACATGATTTAAAATAAACAAACAAAAAAAAGGATACAGCAAATAAACTAGTTGCTGGGAAGGGCAAGACAGCAAAACCCAGCATTCTCCTCTCCACCATGCTATCTCCAGGGAAGATCCCAGGCTGATAATGAAGACTGGGGGCCAGAAACCTCCTCACTGCAACCAGGCTCTGTCTCCAGGCTATAAACACCTCCCTCCTTGCTCAGGAGTCAGACCCTGTTGGGATTAGGGAACAGCTGTAGCAACAGCCGGGCATGTGTGTGACGGGTCTGGTTTGTTTAGATGGTGTGTGTTTGTGAGGAAAACTTGCTCTGTGGCGTTTTTCTTTAACTATCACTTGGAGGAGTGGTGTTATTTTTTTTGGGGGGGGGCAGCAAAGAGGTTTATTTGGCAAATGCATACAATCTGTTCACCTCCACCTCGTGTGTGCATGTGAAAATCCTCATGCTAGTAGCTGGGAGTTTTCAAAATCCTGAGAAGAGACTCCATAAACAGGTTGGGCGCAGGAAAACAAAAACTCCAGAATGACAAGCATGCAAATTAACCCTGGCAAAGAGCAAGTGCTGACAGAAAACAATGAAGTTGGCCATATGTAAGGATTAGGGAAATTCTGAATAAGGGAACATTCTGCTTAAAAGTTTTATTAGGCAAGAACCCAACACCAGTCACGTATGGACCTCAAAGCCCAGTATGTTACTGTTGGGGGAGGAGGTGTCCACTATGTCCAAAGGATGGTAGCACTGAAAATTCAGGCGTCAGAGACACCGTACTCTTAACTCGCACCTCAAGCTTTCAGATCATCAACCAATAGAGTCAAAATAATCTAATCATGAACTACTGATACACATGGCAAAAACACAATGGATATCCTATTCAGTAGAATTATACATCAGCTGTTCTTCACGATGATAATGAACTAGCAAACAATCTATGAGAATACAATGCCAAGAAAAAGAAATACAAATTGAGCTCCTCCATCGCTCATGGAAATTAGAAGATTCTAAACTAATCAATTAGCTCAACATTCCCCCTCCACCTCCCCATCTCTGCATTATTATTCCTCGTCATGAAATTTCCTGGGAACCCACTTACTGTTCTGTGATCATGGATAGCAAATGAAAATCAAGTTCTCTGCAGAACATGAGAGAAACTTTGTATCGTAATGTAAGACAAATTGATGAAGGGCACTTAATCTATGAACAGCTAATTCTTACAACCACGAAGCAGAGTGGATAAAATGTCAGGAAGGAGGGATATGCTTGGTTCTGATCACAGAGAAAAATGGATTCTGGCATTCGGCAGGCTGCTTTATTAATAATTACAGTAATGCAGGCTGTTCTTTTTGGAACAATACCCAGCAAGTCAGAATGAAGACCCAACCTATGGAGAACTGAGGTAAAAAGAGTATCCCTTCCTTTTGGAAAATGTTGTTCAGGAATGTGAGAGTGCCCCAGACGATGTGAAATGGCTCAAAAAAGAGAATGGTGTAGGGTGGCGCCTGTGGCTCAAAGGAGTGGGGCGCTGGCCCCATATGCTGGAGATGGCGGGTTCGAACCCAGCCCTGGCCATAAACTGCAAAAAAAAAAAAAAGAGAGAGAGACAGAGAATGGTTTATCTTTCTAATTTCATCTCACTTCACTTCTTACACAATGGAAGGCATTTATAAACTCAGGAGTAGCTGAAATAAATTTATTATGAAAAAATAATAAATAGTTTCCCATGACCAAACTCTTAGAAAATGATCTCAGGACGATTTTTCACTCTTAAAACTTCTTTAGGACTCCCCAAGAGCTTTTCTTTATATGCGTTAAATCTATTGTTATGAACCAACATTAGAACATTTCAAACTTAAAACATTTTTAAAATTAGAATATCCAAGCACACATTAATTAGTGATGATGCCATCATGTGTCATGTAGCTACTGGAAAACTCCATCGTGTGCCAGTGGGAGAAGAGAAGTGAAAATGGCAAACAAAGATCTTAGAATCATCGTGAAAATAGTTTGAATCTTAGCAACTCCAAGGGGTCCTCTGAGAACTGCTCGCCCAGAGTCCTGAATGGTTGACACAAGACGTGTTAGTTACTGAATGTCAGCTCTTTCAAGAAACACTTCTGTCATAAAAATAAACACTCCGTGTATTGTGCGCCAACAAAAACTTTTTTTTAAATGACAGATGCCAGTTCTGTAAGAACTTCAACAAGTATATGCGAAACTTTCTGGTAGCTGACAGGAAAACTAGCTCTTTATAATCTTTTACAGTTCAACACATTTGTTTTATGGCCTCTGCAACTATAGATGACTAACTGCTTCTACCAAAAAGCGGAATGGTTGTTTCCACCAAGCGCCAGGCCCACCTGGGCAAGCTCACTCCCTTCAACAAACACTGTGTACAGACAGGGCACTCCCAAGAAGTGGTGTAGCCTAGTGGTTAAGAG
The DNA here is from genome assembly GCF_027406575.1 of Nycticebus coucang. Taxonomy (NCBI): domain Eukaryota; kingdom Metazoa; phylum Chordata; class Mammalia; order Primates; family Lorisidae; genus Nycticebus; species Nycticebus coucang. The sequence continues at coordinate 59,539,279 of NC_069787.1, forward strand.
CACAGGCTCTGGAATGAAATTTCCTGGGTTCAAATCCTGGCTCAGCCTCTTGTCAAGTAGTCTTGGGTGAGTTACACAAGTTCTCAGGGCCTTACTTTATCCAAGTATAAAATATGAGGATCGTGATATTTACCTGGCAGGTTCTTCATAGGCATCAAAAGGGTTAGATGCCTAGGAGATAGTAAGTATGTCATAAACACCAATTATCATTATACTTTCTTTTTATCCCAAAAGTCTCAATATACTTCTATACTCAAATACCAAACTTGCCCCCCAAACTGTTTACTTAGTTCTGTAAATTTTAAAGAAAATTTTAATTTTTTCCAGTCCCTTTGATTAAAAATGGCAAACACCACCTGAAACAAAAGTTGCTCACATTGGGGGCAGCACCTGTGGCTCAGTCGGTAGGACGCCGGCCCCATATACGGAGGGTGGCGGGTTCAAACCCGGCCCCGGCCAAACTGCAACCAAAAAATAGCCGGGCGTTGTGGCGGGCGCCTGTAGTCCCAGCTGCTCGGGAGGCTGAGGCAAGAGAATTGCTTAAGCCCAGGAGTTGGAGGTTGCTGTGAGCTGTGTGAGGCCACGGCACTCTACCGAGGGCCATAAAGTGAGACTCTGTCTCTACAAAAAAAAAAAAAAAAAAAAGTTGCTCACATTGGGATGGGGAATGAGTATGCAAATAATTCCTACACAAAGAATACTTTTTAGCAGTGTGATAAAAATATGTCAAATGGTATATAAAACCAGTGTATGGTGCCCCATGATTGCATTAATGTACATGGCTATGATTTCATAAAAAAAAAAAATACTTTTTAACCATTAAGACTTAATTTGGAGGGCAGTGCCTATGGCTCAAAGGAGTAGGGTGTTGGTCCCATATGCTGGAGGTGGCTGATTCAAACCTAGCCCCGGCCAAAAACAGCAAAAAAAAAGGGTGGGGGGGCTTAATTCGGTAGACATTGCCATGGCCTGAATGTGCCCCCCAAAATTTATGTGTTGAAAACTTAATCCTCAATGCAACAGTGTTGGGAAGTGGGGCCTCCCCCCCTGCGGCTTAAGTCACCAGGATTCAGCCATCATGAGTGGAATGGTGCTATTATAAATGGATTTGATGAGGGAAGTTTGGTCCTTTTTGCCCTTCTGCTTTCCACCATGTGAGGAAACAGCGTTCCTCATCTCAGGAAGATGTGGCTATAAGGCACCATCTTGGAAGTGGAGTCCAGGCCCTCACCAGACACCAAATCTGCCTGGACTTCCCATCTTCCAGAATTGTGAGAAATAAATCTCTGTTGTTTTTAAACTACCAAGTCTCTGATACTTTTAAAGCAGCACAAAGTGGACTAAGATATACTTATTGAGCACCTACTATGTGCCAAGCTGGTACTAGGTACCAGGAAGAGAAAAAGAAACCAGACAAGATAGCTAGTCAATAGAGGTTTACAAAGTCTGGCAGGGGCAGGTGGGTTAATGGATTGATACAGCGGGTGTCCTGCTATATCGTGAAGGTCCAGGTGTGCTCAGGATGCTGGGCTCAGGAAACAGAGTCCTTTGCCCAAACTACAGTAAAGAGGAAAGAGAGAAGTACTGTCCTCGCTGACATCTGGAAAACATTTTCTCTGCCATTGAGCTGAATTTTTCCTTCACTTGTCATTAGTTCTGTTCATCTGCAAGAAGCCCATCTATCTGTAGCAGCTCTTCAATAGTGGATCTTTATTGAGCTTTTCCATCTTTGTAAATCGTAAATTGTCCTTTCAACATCCATAATGACAAACATTTCGACCCACATACTCTATTTACATATCATAGTAACAGCCTCTTATTTAGATGTCAAATTACAGTAACTTAAAAACTCAGGTTCACACAAACAACAAGAAACCAAATAATTCTCAAAAACCATAATACTTTCCATAAATTTCAGTCCCCTTTGGACGGTCCCTCAGGCCATAGCCATTTTTATTTTATACGCACAATGAATTTTTCTTCCTTTTTTTCCTAGAAGATTATAAATACAAAAAACTCAGGAGAGTAATTTCAAAATGTGATGCTCAGCTTTATGAAGTTCCTTAAAGTTACAAACCAGAGCTACTGGATTTCTGAATAAAATTAGTCTTAACAGAACCAGTAAGGACTAAACAACATTCACAAAGTATTTGAGATATCTGAACTCTCACACGAAGAGTCCATTATCCCAGTGAAAGACCATTTTTTTTGCATTTTTATATCTTGAAAGATTAAAAATCAAACAACTCTACACTGCAAATTTTCTTAAAATTTTTCTTAAACATTGTGGTCCATGTTCAGAGTTCAATTGTTTAAACTGAATGATCTGTAATGATCTAGTCAATATCATCATGCTAGAGAAAAAAGAGGAAAACAAACATGTTATAGAATTATTGGCCATTATTATTTATTTAAATGCTAGGAAAACAAACTCTAAACACAATAAAGGGTTGAAAGAGTTTATCATTTTTTTGTTCCTGTAATTTTTAGCTACTGGACATCTGCCAACTAAAATGAAAAACTAAGAAAATTTATTACGAGTTTTCTTCTCAGATAACTGAAGCCAAGATGTTTGTAAGGACACAAATTTTCCAAATGATTGAATTATTTCAACACTTTGGGTGTGCACGGCTTTGTTTTAAATTTTTATGAGTTTCAAAGTTGGTCTAGAAATTACATGTGAACATTACATCATTACATATAACCAGATAATGTAATATGTAAAATATACATAGTGGGGAAAGCACATTATAGTAGAACCTCCATCGTTGACTGACTCCCCACACTGACCACCTCTTGAAGTTGACCTAATTTTCATAGACTAGACACGCGCTCTCAGTACAGTAGGCCTAGTTTCTTATGTTGACCATCTCCGTATATTGACCAGTTTGATACAATCCCATGGGTGGTCAACTTACAGAGGTTCTACTGTATACTGATAATTCTTGCCCTGCAAAATGCCAAAAATTGTCTCAAATTTCTCTTTGCCCAGTGTGATTGTTATTTATTTGTTATTTTAATATTGCACACTTACCAGGGGTTGGCAGAATGAGTTACACACGTGGAGCTTTTATATGCACTAAATTGGCTTTCCATTTCAGGAACAAAATCCTCCTCTCTTCTTTTTTTCTCCCCCCACCCCCACCCAAGCCCATTTAGGCTTATATAATAAATAAATGCATAGCCCAGAGAGAAAACTTGAGGTGGTTTAGGGAGACATGGCATTTGAATCTCCTGAGCCTGGTTTTATCTTAACAGCCCCCATACTCTTTGCAACACATCTGGGCAGGCAGAGCAAAGCAGGAAATAATAGGATCAATGGTGTCAACCACCATCACCACCGTCCAACATCAAAACCTTACATTTCAATCAGCGGTTGAGTGGGGAATATATATTTTTTAACCTAAATTTTCTTCCCAGTTTTCCCTTTTTTTGGCTAGGGTAAAAATGTCATGTAAAAGGCCTGCTACACAGATAACCAATCTGAGAGACACGTAAGCAGATATCACTTGAGCCTCATTTTTCATGCCAAAATTTAGAATTTAAGGTCCAAAACTGTAAAGAATATTTTAGAGACAGATGGTTCCAGAAAATGTGAGGCATGTGGGCCACCACAGCTGTGACATGGTCCACTCTCTCCTACCTACTCACCCCAGTATTTCTTACCCTTCACAAGGCAGCCTCTACTCTCTAGACCAGCCACACTTCTTCAGCAAATAGGGTAAGCCGGCTTGGCTGGATGTAAAAGGGAGGAGTCTCAGAATTTACTGCTTCCCATTTTGGAGAGTGAGAAGGAGAGACCCCACCATAGGGGCCTCTTGGGCAGCACAAGCCTGGGCAGTATCAGGAATGCGAAGGACCAAGTTAAATGTAAAACCACAACGTAGGCCCCATCAGGCAAGATAAGGTAGAAGCTAATGAACTGAATCTTATTTTCCTTTCACCATTGTTGCTGAGGAATAAGCCCTGCTATTATGAGTTTCCTAGGCAATTCAAATAGGGCCCAGTGAAAAATTCCTCTCACAAAGCAGCTAATCTCCGCAAATAGACATTAAGATGGTTTACATTGGAAGTATATACTTCTTTAAAACTCTTATATGAATTACCAGCAACAATCAAACTTCAAAATACTTCCTACATTTCCATTTTTAATTAAAAATATATACACGCACACACATATGAATTTTCCACTAGGAAAACCTAAATTAAGTATATAGGATCTGCTTATGATAATCTAACACATTATCACACTGTAACCCAACGGCCAGGCCACAGACAATAGCAAATGCTTCAAGAGAAACAATAAAGCCCTTTCAGCCAATTATACAATTACATAATATGACCATGTTTACATTATCAAAGGGAGGCAGACCAAATTACCTAGCTACTTCAAATTAATAACCCCATTTACCTCAATTATCTGGCAGGCAGGGTCTAATCTGAGTAATTACTCCAATTCATTTATAGACAGTATATATTTAGCCTGTGTGTCCACAAGTAATTTTTCCTTCTAGAAAGCCCCTACCATCAGCAAATATCAAAATGCACAATAGCAAATTCACATCAGCTTTGTCTATAAGCAGTGTAAGCTAATTCTCTCCATTATCTGGCAGATTAAAATTTGTTATACTCTTAATTATCCAGGTTGAATATTTCTTTTTCTGACAAAAACTCATTGGACCACAGAATTTTAGAGCTAGAAAAGTACTGTCCAGGGACCAAAGTCTAAAAGCCAGTTACTGGTAACAATCCAACCAGAAATCCAACCTACTGATGGCAGTTAAGGAAAGGAAGTTCAAATGCTGGGGCTCAAATCCTGGCTCTGTTTCTTAGTACCTGTGCGACCTTGGCAAGTTTCTTAACCTCTCTGAGCCTCAAAGTCCTCACCTATACAATGGTAAGGATAATGGAACCTAACTTAGAGAGTCAGTACAAGGATCAAACGAGATAATGCATGTAACAAATTCAGCTCTGTTCTTAGCACATTACTAGTATTTTTAAGTACTTACCATTATTATAGCACCATCATTTTTAGTGGGCTCCCCCAAAGGGTACCAATGACTATTATACCTTCTATGGCAAAAGATATGATTAAGTTAAGGCTCTTGGGAAGAGGAGTTTATCCTGGATTATACCAGTGGTCCCTAAATGCAATCACATGTATCCTTGTAACAGACAAGCAGAAAGAGTTTGGGGACAGACACCCAGGAGAAGATGTAGACACACAGAGTGGAGGCAACAGGAATGTAGAACACAGAGGGATGCAGCTATCAGCCAAAAAATGCTGACAGCAGACAGAAACCAGAAGAAGCAAGGAGTGGATTTTCCCTCTAGCTCTTCCAGAGGAAGTATGGCCCTGATGACATCTTGATTTAAAGCTTCTGGCTTCCAGAACTGTAAGAAGATACATATCTGCTGGTTTAATCCACCGTGTTTGTGGTAACCCATAACATCAGCCCTAGGAAACTAATACACCTTCCTGGGTGCAGCCCTTGTTTGACCTTTAAACTGTGTCTCGATGACGTTAACAATGACAATGATAAGGCCAAAGGTAAGAGTGCCTGCAGACAGGAAACACAAAGGGCTAATGTCAGAAATTGAGCCTACACAGCTATGATTTAATAAAAAAATAAAATAAAATGAAAAAAAAAAAAGAAATTGAGCCTGACAAAAGCAGAGAAACAGGAAAATGCTGAGGGCAAAGAGGTCTGTCTGGAGGAAAAGGGTTCAGGGAAGTAAATCTGCTAAGCATGAGGATAGAGGATCATCCTGTAACGGGTCTCAATTGCCAGGCACAGAAATCCAGCATGCCAATATATGGTTTGTTTTTATTTACTTTTATTTATTTATTTATGAGACAGAGTCTCACTATGTCACCCTCAGTAGAGTGCTATTGCGTCAGAGCTCACAGCAACCTCAAACTCTTGGGCTCAACTGATTTCTCTCGCCTCAGCTTCCCTAGTAGCTGGGACTACAGGCAGCTAACACACGCCCAGCTATTTTTATAGACCAGGTCCAGCTCTTGCTCAGGCTGGTCTCTGACTCCTGAGCTCAAGCAATCCACCTGCCTAGGCCTCCCAGAGTGCTAGGATTACAGGCATGAGCCACTGCGCCCAGCCTTAATGGTTTAGTTTTGAATAACATGTTTATCCATTTGGCCCTCTATGCTTTTTCTTTGTATTTATTATGCTTGGAATTTGCACAACTTTTTGAACCTGAGGGTTGATAGCTCTTGATAAATTGAAGAAAATTCTTAGCCACTATCTCTTCAAACACTGCTTCTGCCCATTCTCTCCCTCCCTCTCCTTTCCTTCTGAGAATCCAATTAGACATATCTTAGACTTTCCATTGTGTCCCACTTGTCTATTATGCTCCTTTCTATATGTTCCTTCTTATCCTCCCTGTACTTCAGTTTGAACAGTCTCCATGAACTTTTCTTCCAGATCACTAGTCTTGCATTTTGCTATATGATCTTCCATTAAACCCCCATCTACTGGGGGTGACACCTGTGGCTCAAAGGAGTAGGCCCCATATACCAGAGGTGGTGGTTAATTTCAGATATCTCTTCCTGGTAATAGACTGCCCACTTGACTTTTCTTTATAGATTCTAATTCTCTGTTGAAATTTCCCAACTTTTCATCTATTTTCTCTATTTAAAAACATTTCTTGAATAAATTAATCATAGTTCTTTGAAAATTCTTTTTGCAAAATCCAATTCTGTTCATTTGGATCACCTGTGAGTCTGTTTCTAGTACTTGTTTTTCTCTCGTTGTGGGTGTAAGGGGTTACATTGGCATGCCTAAACGTGTATGATTAACTACCAGGCATCATGTATCTTGAAGGAATTTCTGATGAAATTATCTTCTTCAAGAGATGCCTTTTCCTTTCTCTGCTTGACAGATAAGAGTTGGGGATGGGGCGGTGGGGGAGGGGGACATCACTTAAACCAATCAAGGACTATTACCAGACTCAGGCTACTCCTGTTTTACCTCTGTTGCTATGACTTTGCCTTCTAAGACTTTCAACCAAGACCCTGCTGTGTTTACCATACCATACCAGCCCTTCCACCCTCCCAAAGCAGGTCCTGAACTCAAATCCTTATAGTCCTAGTACCATAAGACTGCTGAACACTCCCGATTTCCTGAGACATTCTGTGTTTCATTTGTGTTTCAGCTTCCTATTCCATGCAGCTTCATAATTTAGCAATTGTCTTGAAGATAAAATCCACTGTGTATTTGTTGCTCCCTCGGTCTCCCATTTTGTCTTTCCGTCCAGTCCCATGAGACCATCAAAAACTCTGCTGGCTAGTTTTCCCAGAGCAGCAGCAAAGCCTGGAACCTTAGTCTCTTGCTAGCACCAGAATCAGAACCCTCCCAAGAACAAAGTAGCTGCAGGTCACCAGGTCACCTCTCCTAGAATCGTAGCCTCCCCAGTCCTCATTATTTCAACATTTCTCAGATGCCTTTACACAGAATTTTTTTTATAGTTCATATGGCCTTTCTTTTTCTTCTAGGAATCATGAGTTTGCCTCAGATTATTCTATCTTAGCCAGAAACAGAAATCTCTCCTTTATATTTTTTCAAAGCACTTTCACTCTAATATACATGTGTTTAATTTTCTCTTTATAACCCTATAGAAAAAAGATGGGAAAAGAGGACAGTATTTTTTACTCTGGTGTTCTAGACTAGTGGCAGGCAAACTAGAGCTCAAAGGCCAAGTTCAGCCCACTGCCTGTTTTGTAAATAAAGTTTTATTGAAACACAGCCACATCCATTAAATTTACACACTGTGGCTGCTTTGGCACTACAGAAGCTTTTGCAGAACTGAGTAGTTGTAATGGAAACTATATTACTTGCAAAGCCCAAACTATTTGCTATCTTTTCTTTTACAGGAAAAAAAAAAAGTGCTATCCTCTGTTTTATACGGAGAAAACTGGAGCTCAGACATATTTGTGACTTGCAAGTTAACTTTGGAGAGAAGACTGTACATAAGGTCCCCCTGATTCTTAGTCCAACCACCTCCCTACTCTTCCAACTTACTTCCCATCACAATGATTTATTATAATCACTTTTTAAAAGTAACACAATAAAGAAAAAGAAAGAGAGGGATGAGTTTGAAGCAGACAGTCCCAGTAAGGATAAGGGAGGAGGCTCGGTGAATACAATTAAGGCTCTTTCTATCTTTTGATTATTTGGGAAATTTCACCAGTCACCTTGGAAATCTGCTAAAACAAACAATAGAAGGCAACGATTCAAGGATGCCACTTGGAGTAAGAAAGTCTTAATATATCATAGGGAGTTTTTGTTAATGTTCAGAATATGAACATGTTAGGAAGAACAGTGAAAAATATCCTGAAGAATGTGTTCAATTTTTATCCTTTTGATTGCTGGAAGCTTCCACTAAGGCAATTCTCTAAAGAAAAGACATCCCCAACAAAGGATGGCAGTTCAGAGGGACACACGCGCACACAAACACATAATGTCTGACTGAATAATTTAAAAAAAAAGATACTATTTCAAAGTTAACGTAACTTAAAAGAAAAGCCACTTGTTTCATCTTCCTTGCCCCCCTCTCCTGTTTAGTATAAGCACACAGAAATTTGTTTCACTTTAATAAAATTGTACAATCTGATGAGTGGTGTAGTTTAGCCCCTCATGTCCATTATGGATGCTAAAAATTGGAATCGTAAAATTATGTCACACGCACTACTGGGGGCAGCTAGTCTTTTTCTTTTCACTATCTCTGATGCAGAAGGCTGAACAGTGTATGTCTGTGTCTTACCGACTATAGAGCCCTCTAGAGAGCAAAGCAAGGTGTAGGAGAGAGAAAAGAATGAAAGTAGGAGACCTATGCCCTTAAAAAAGAAGCATGAACTCCTGTAAAAAGGCTCTCAAGGCCTCCCTAACAAGGCTCCATAGTTTTTTCCCCACAGTGCCTAGATCTCATCAGAGATAGAAAGGCAAAAGCAGAATTTAACTACATTCCCATAAATGAACTGCTCAGGTGCCCATCACTCCGTCGCCGCCATGCTCTGAATTCTTCAGTGACCCCCTAATGCCCAATGCTGGGGCCCAAGCCTCTGAAAGCAGAACATTCCAGGTTCCACCACTCGGTATCTCACATCCCAGTTCCCAGCCACTCTTAGCCTGGTATGCCCTGTTCTTGTAATGAAGAATACTTTTAAAATGAATTCATCCATGATCCCAACTCACAAAGGAATAAAGTTACACTGGAGGAACACATTCCTGCTCTAGGATTTTACAGGGAAAAAAGTTGTAGTATTTGACTTTTCAAGATGTAATAGCTATAAAATCTCTATAATCATTTATTTATGATAGTAAAAATATTGCAAAAATTACAGAATTATAAAGCTAGAAGAGACCTCCAACATCATCTACTCCACATTCCTAACTGTTGGTTCATTTAGCCATAAAACAAATGCAGAAGATTCCTTCTGCTCTCGGATAAACATCACGGAGAAGGCAGTTTCAAAGAACCAGTCACTCCCCTGCTTTCCTTCTGGGCCTAAGGGCCGACTTTCAAAGAAAAAAAAAAAAGACATCAACCACCCTCAAAAACCAATCCTTTTTATAAGAGTTTCTTCCAATCCATCACCTGAGAATTTCAAAAATATACTTCTTGTCTGCCAAACAAAAGTACCAGCTTCCCAAAGCAAGGATCATACTGAGGTAGGTACATGTGCATGCACAGACAGACACACACAGACACACACAGACAGACACAGACACACACGGACACACAGACACACACAGACACACACAGATAGACACAGACACACACGGACACACAGACAGACACAGACACACACAGACAGACATAGACACACACGGACACACACACAGACACACACAGACACAGACACACAGACAGACACAGACACACACGGACACAGACACACAGACAGACACACACGGACACAGACACACACGGACACAGACACACAGACAGACACAGACACACACGGACACAGACACGCAGACACAGACACGCAGACACACACAGACAGACACACACAGACACACACAGACAGACAGACACACACACACAGACACACACAGACAGACAGACACACACAGACACAGACACGCACAGACACAGACACACACAGACAGACACACACACAGACACACAGACACAGACACACACAGACATACATAAACACAGGGACACACACAGACAGACAAAGACACAGACATTCACACTTCTCATAGCTGAAAACCTGGAAGGCAGCTCAGGGCCTGAGCACCTATAAGATACCATAGTCTGAAACATAAAATGGGTCTCTGAGCCCAGAGAACTAATGACATCGTTGAGGAATTAAGACAAAATGAATATGTGAAATCTCATTGTTATATAATATTGTAAAGAGCATCTCAACTATTGAACACAGATTATGAGATATGAGAGCAAGGAGTTAGAAATCTTTGATACATAAAAAAACTTTAAAAATCAGTAAGTGAAATACATCCCAATAGAAAACGTTGAAGAAAAAAAAAGCCAGTCATTTCTAAAAATACAAATGACTAATAACCAGATTAAAAAGTAAAGTTCAGTCTTGAAAGTCAGCAGAGCAATGCCACCCAGGGAGGAAAGGGCACAGGAAAACAGGGTTTTTTGTGGCCTGCTGGAGGTAGATTAACCTTTAGCACATTTAACTTTTCTGCAGGACCTGCAGGATGTGGGGGCATCACCACCAACCCCTTTTGGAGCAAGGACACAAGACTCCTTGCTAATCCTCAAATGTGCCCGCATTCCCTCTCCCAGGAGCCTTGGCATGGGCCTCAGAGAATGTTCACTCAGAGTTACGAAAAGCACTTGAAGAGGAGTGGCCAAAAGAGACGAAAGGTGCAGTGCCACACAGGGAATAGCAACTGTCCCAGAGCTCACTAACTGCGGTTCACCAACAGCAAAAGCTTTAGGCATGTAACAGTCGGTGGAAACTAAGTTCAGTTGAACAAAGGAAGGAAAGAAGAGAGAAATAGGTAAACGTCATTCACAGCCAGCAGCTCTGGCAAAGCAGAGAAGAAACCCAGGGGAGGCCACTGGGAAAGCCACCGTCCTGCACCCCAGCACACATGAGCAGCCCACCTGCAGAGCGTGCTTTGGAGAGGGAGGCCAGGAGAAGCAGGCTCCTTCCTCTCTTTTACCAACCCCGAACTAACTCCTCAGCAAACCTTTCCCATTCGTTACTGTCCTCTTCTCGTCATAATTCAAGTCTTCCAGACTTAAAGACTGGGGCCTTCAGGAAGTGCTTACTCACAATATAGAAACATCGATATGGAGACTCCCGACCCCAGAATGGTAACAGGGGAGACACATCTATATTCCACAGTCGCTGATGCCTCCACGCACTTTTCACTTCTAGAAATCTGTCGGCTTAATTTATGTGGCTCATCCCTCATTCCCTTTCAGGCGACAGGCTTTTTATCTTTCTCATTCAAAAACTTATCTTTAGGATTTTCCAAATCCTTGCTGTCATTCATTTTTGTGCTGTGTTCTGTCTTCAGCTCACAATAAGCAGGGCTCCCTCAGATGCTGTCTGCCCACACCCCATGACAGTCCAATATGTCCCCTCCCTAGGATCAAGCCTCAGATCGTAACCGCACCGATATACTGAAAGAGGCTCACTTCCCCCTTGGTGGGGTTTCCTCCTCCAAGCCACTAAAACACTTTAAGATGTTTTTTTCATATTTTGGCTCTTTAGATTAGATGCTTACTGTGTAAGTCTGCCCAAGTAGAGTGATGGAGTAGGGGGAAAGGCTGCAGCATTTCCTCACATACAACCTAGAATTTGAGGGGAAAAAAAAAATCCCTAACAAACAAAAAGAAAAACACTTAGGAAAAAAGATAAGGCTAAAATCAGATCTTAGATTAACAATGGCAAGGAAATTACAACTAGCTGAAGCCAATTCAAGCTGAGTCAATTATCACCAATCATAAAAGATGACTTAGAAGAGGCCCTGATGCCCCAGTACAATGGAGCAATTAAATCTTTATAACTGAGACAAAAAAAGGCCACATAATTAGACACAGTCAGAACAGGGTACGCATGCTTCCCTTCCTGTGGCTGACCCGTAAGGCAGGCGTGCAGCCATCTCTACACTGGCACAAGGCCGGTCTGTCCCCATCACACAGCCTCCTGAACCACATCCGACAGCAGGCCACTGAGGTGGAGTTTCCTTTGGCAACAGGCCTTGGGTTCCTCGCCTACCCTGTGTCCAAATAAGTACAAAAATAACAATGTCTGTACCCCACAGGTTACATGTAAAAAATATCTGGCTATAAATTGAAGTGTTAAAGACACAGCTTCTGGAGCGAGGCACTGAGGTTTATATCCTTGCTGTGCTATATCCTAGCGGTTTTCTCATCTGTACAATGGGCATGATCATGGTATATGCTTCACTGTTAGGAGGATTAAAAGAGTTATTATATGTGAAGGGTTTCAAACTGTGCCTGGCATATATTAAGTGCTATTTGAGTTAGCTGCCACTGTTACTATTATTATTAGGAACTTCTCAATCGTATCACTATTATTATAAGCTCTTCACAACAGCAAGAGTTACCATCAGCACCTAGTTTTGAAGCTTTTTGTTATTATTATTCTGTACTCCACAGCAGTATATTTACTAATATTAAGCACTCCATGGTAGCAAGAGTTGCCACCAGCAGCCAGTTGTGAAGATGTTACCCAATCTGGGGCACCGATTACAGGGATGGAAAAAACAAGCCAATGCCAAGAGATACTGCAAAGGCAAGTCCACAGCCTTCCACGAAGCCCAGGTAAGAACTGGGGATGTGAAGCAGCACCCCAAGATGCCGCACCAGGGAGCACGGAAAGAGGAGCTCCACAGAGGAAGGAGAGGAGAAGAAAAGACCCAGGGCTCAGGGAGGCGCACCGCGCCTGAGGCCCCTCCAAGACTTTCAGGGAGGACAGCTGTGGGCCTGGAAGACACTTGCTCACCTTGAACATGAAGCTGCTGTTCCTTCCCTCCTTGAACAACAACCCTGACCCCATGGAAGATGAGACAAATAATCACAGCAAATATGTCCCGAGGACCCTTTCTATTGACAGAGACATTTCCTGAAGATTTATTCAGCCACCCCAGATACGTGATCTCATTTCACTCTGACAACAACCCTGTGGTGCTAGAGGCTCAGAAAGGGTAAGTAACTTGCTGGAGATGACAGAGCCAGCAAGGAGCAGAAGCAAAAGCTGAACCTGGATCTGTCAGAGACTCAGCACACACTCTCTCCACAGCACACCCTGTGCCTGCCTCGCACAGAGGAGCGGCTTCTCAAGGAGCTGATCAGAACTGGCAGGAAGGCCTCCGTTATATTCTCGGAGACCCTGAAGTAGAAATTTCCCCTGGACAACTGCTAAGCCAACCACACGACTAGAGAAATAGATGGGTAGTGACAGAGAAGAAGAGAGGGGACCAGTCCACAGACACAGAAACTTACGTTACATTACCAGAGATGGGATCCCTCAGAGCCTTTATTTGTCTGTCTTTAAAATGGTGGTAACATTTGTCCATTTCTGGACAAATTCTGGTATGATTGAAAAAGCCTATCAGGTTAACACTCCTGCAGATAACAACTATAAACTTGGAACAAAAACCAAAACAAAGCAACTTTCTGAGAACACTGGAGAGGAAGTCAAGCCTCGTAGAGGGTAGAGGGCTCAACTCCTGCAAGAATACTGATGGCTTTTAGCCCAAAGAGCAAGCCCCAGCTTGTACCAAGGAGGCAGCTAAAACTCAGACAAAAGCCCATAGTCTTACTGGCTAAAGAAGCCAACAGAATACAGGGCTACTTTAGCTACTGGAACATGAAGGAGGAACCCCAGAAAGGAGAAAGAGAACCCCAAATTTTGTGTATAAGTCTGCCCCAACTCTCAACCAAATATGCACAAGGTACTTTCCAAGCAGCTCAGGGAAGGCTAAAAAATCAAACGGAGATTTCAGCTGCCACATAAAAGACAGAGTTTGCAACTGGGATCTAATCCTTGTTCTTTCAAACAAAACAAAGAAAATATCATTCATCAGAGGAATATAACAGAATCTAGAGTCTCCACAACGTAACCATCAGAATATCCACAGTACAATCCAAAATTATCATAAAATGTCATCAGAGACATTACCCATTCTCAAGAAAAATGGCAACTAGTGAAAACCAACCCCAAGTTACCTTGGATATTAGAATTAACAAACAAGAATTTTAAAACAACTATTATAAGCTAAACTCAATATCTGTCCAACCTACTTCAGAGAGTTGTTCAAAGCTACAGTATGGCTGGGCAAGCAAAAAGTGCTTTGAAAAGTTTCATATACACTATACCTATAAAATAAAAATAGGAAGGATCCCTACTTTTCCCCAGAAATCACACAATCAAGCAAACCATTTTAACATAAACCATCTTTCTTCTAGGAACAAGTTATACTCAAGGAATGATCAAAACCCTATTTTAAATAAATCACAAAGATAAACAAAAATGTGTTATTATAAATCAAGGTCTATGATGCCTACATACCACAAATCATTTTTACAAAAGCAAAAATGGGCCACATGTGATAGTCTATTGAGAGGGCACAGTACCAGTGCAGGCTTTGAGTCAGACAATCTGGGCTCAAGTCCCAGCCTCATGACATAAAAACTATCTGCCTCCCTAGATGAGTTACTTAGCCTCTCTGTACTTTAGTTTCCTACTGGAAAACATCAATAGTAATAGTAGTAATAGTGCCTGCTTCTCAGGATTGCTGCAATAATTCACGTACAGGCCTGTGTAGCAACTTGGTGCATAGTCAAGTGGTAAGTGAACAGTAGCTGCAAGTCAGGGAGAGGAAGCGACTTGTCCAGCATCATCCAGCTTGCCAATTACAGAACTGGAAGCAGAATCCACTCTTCCATTGCTAAGACACTTCCTAAAAGTGTTTTATCAATAGGTACACATGCACTGTGAATTGGTTATCCCAAGCTCCTTAAGTATTCTAAAACATGCGAAAAACAAAAATTATAGTTTATAGTATAAAACTGATCAAAAAATTACATATAGAAATCTGAGTATTTTCTTTTTAAGCATTTTTTTTCATTCCTTTGAATTTGAAAGATCTTAAGATGTGGCTTAGAAGTATACTATCTTTTTAAAAAATTTGACCCTGGGGGCGGCACCTGTGGCTCAAAGGAGTAGGGTGCCAGCCCCATATGCCAGAGGCGGTGGGTTCAAACCCAGCCCTGGCCAAAAACTGCAAAAAAAAAAAAAATTTTTTTTTTTGATCCTGGGAGGCCAGGCACCGTGGCACTCTCCTGCAATCCTAGCACTTTGGGAGGCTGAGGTTAGTAGATTGCTTGAACTCAGGAGTTCAAGACTAACCTGAGCAAGAGCAAGACCCCATCTCTACTAAAAAAAACAATACATAGAAAAACTAGCCAGGCATCTGTAGTCCCAGCTCCTCAGGAGGCTAAGGTAGGAGGATCGGCTTAAGCCCAAGACTTTGAGGTTGCTGTGAGCTATGAAAATGCCACAGCACTCTACCCAGGGCAACAGAGTGAGTCTCAGGCTATTAAAAATAAACTAAACTAAAATAAAAGATGATGCAATCCTGGGAAATTTACACCAAGTGCCTTTTCTCCCCAGTCACTTTCACTAGCACCCACATTGAGATTTAGCATTCACCACACACAACCCCCAATGGCATCTTCATGAACGAGGAGTTCACTGCAGCCTTTGTCAGCAGAGACCAAGCACCTCCTGAATATGGTTCTTCTATTCACCATTTTTCTTTTCTCTTTCTTTCCATTTCCCTAACAGCTGACGTAGGATTTAAGAAGTCTAAGCTGAAGAAAGGAAGAAAAAAGAAATAAAAGAAAGAACAACAACAACAACAACAAAAAAAAAAAACGGCCTTACGAAGCAGTTAAGAAGGATAAGTCATATTTCTGCCTGAATAATATGAGGAGTATAATAATTGTTTATGAAATTTGGGACTCTGCCTTTAACAAAAATAGCAAGCGCTGGGACGGGAAGCTACTGGGAGAGGCGACGTGTCCTTCTCCACACAGCCCTCCTTCCTCTCTGTGACTGAGTCAAGGGCTTGAAAAATGAAATACAGGAATTAATTAAACACTGAATGTAAATAAGAAACTGAGATCATCTGAACAGAGACAAACCTGAAGCCAGGAGCCTCTGGCCTACTTCTCATTTTGTGAGAAGAAGAAATTAAAACCTTAAAACAGTTCTTAGAACCAGAAGACTCTAAACAACTGGGGCCAAGAAGAGGACAGAGGACTCGGAGAAGCTCAAAGGGTTGCAAGAATGTCTGACAAGCTCATAGTGGGAGGACTGAAGCAAGAGGTACTGATGAGAACTCAGTTGGAACATTCTAGAATTGCAGAATGACCAACCTGATGAAGGTGTGGAATCTCAGCAAGGCAGAGACTACTCTCGGTTATGTCTCTAGCTCCAGGAGAACGTGACTTCTTGTTTGAAATAGGGAGGGCTTTGGCCCAAAACATAATGATCTTCACAGGCCTACATTCCAGTCTGGTCTCCTAATTACTTAGGAGTGATGATGCCTGAAGCTGAAGTGATTAACACAAAAGCTGAGGAAAGTGGCCACTGTGGAGCTGTGGGGAGACCAGCGGTCGCCAGGCCTTCTTCCAGAGGCTACTTTCACCAGGATGAGTGGACCTGTGTGAGCTCTTTCCCCACAAATGGCCTCAGTTTCCTCATCTACATAGGGTCAGATGGGCAGGGTGACCTCAGGGTTCCTCTCCCTTCTAAATGTTCCTAGGAAATCACTGCTGGCCATAAATGAACTCATCAATAACACCCATTTCCCATTTAGATTTTCTGAGGAAGTGACTTTGAACAGCCATGGCGCACATACACACATACATATACAAGATAATAATTTCTGCAATCCACTGTCTGTGCCTTCGGCATAATTTGTTCAACACTGTTGGACAGAGGACATTACTTCCACCCCTGAAACTGGGCCGGGAGTCATGATGCCAGGTCACTGGGGTGCTCTGGGGCGTCAAATTTCCACAGACTAATCATCTTATCACACCCATTGATAAATCCAGAAAGAAGTGAAGTTCTTTATTATCAGATGATTAAATAAGATCCACAAAAACACTTTACATTTTTTTTTAAGACAGAGTCTCACTTTGTCGTCCCCCACTAGAGTGCTGTGGCATGACAGCTCATAGCAAACTCAAACCCTTGGGCTTAAGGGATTCTCTTCCTCAGCTTCCCAGAAAGCTGGAACTATAGGTGCCCACCACAATGCCCAGCTATTTCTTTCTCTTTTTTTGCAGTTTTTGACCAGGGCTGGGTTTGAACCCGCCACCTCCAGCATATGGGGCCGGCGCCCTACTTTGAGCCTTTGAACCACAGGCACCACCCAATGCCTGGCTATTTCTAGAGATGGGGTCTTGCTCTGGCTGGGCTGGTCTCGAACCTGTGAAATCAGGTATTCCACCCACCTCGACATCCCAGAGTGCTAAGATTACAGGCATGAGCCTTTGTGCCTGTCCCTACACTCTGCATTCTTAAAAACACTCTATTAAGACAAAACATTACTACCCTCTCCCATTCTGTCAGCTTCTACCTCGGAGAGGGAGGTTCTCTCCAAAGCCTCCTCACTTTACCCTGACTTGTCCTTGGAGGCATCAAAGCCTACCCTTGTGGCTACACTTAACCTCGTGAACACAAATGTCTTCTCCACCCGACACCTGGGACCCTGATCACCCGGTTTATGCCACACTGTTCTATTGTGCAGTTACCCCCCTAATATGATGAAAAACATCCATGGAAAGGCATAAATTGGGGCAAACACCCTCAGTTTGAAGATGAGGAAATAAAATTCCAAAGAATCATTTAAATCATTCCTGTCCTGAGTAGAAAATCCCGCACTCATATTTGACTCTTCTTTGCAGTTGGTATAGTAAAAATAGCTACCATTTACTGAGAATTATCTATGGGCCTTGATCGTGCCTTACCTGATGACTTCATTCAATTCTATCAACTCCAGGGAATACATTGAAGAATAAAATATTCTTATTTTGCAGATAAGAAACTGAGACAGAGAGGGGTTAAGTAACTCACCTAAGAGGTCACAGAGCAAATAAGAGAGAGGAGTCTCTCACCAGATCTGTGCCACAAAGCCCATGCTTTTAATCCCTCCCCCAGTGCTATGCCCTACCATGCAGAGTGATGGACTAATGAATAGCCGCTGATTAATTTGTGAATACTGTGCTATGAGCCTTCCTCCCCACAAGATAAACACAGACTGGTCCTGGGCCCATCAGAAAGATGCCAGCACACCCCAGAAAGCCAGCCAATCCTCTGGTGATGAGTGACTGCTGGGAACAGTGGTCTGATGGCCACTTCAAAGCACTCCAGGAGAGGCAAATTAAAAAAAAAAAGGCTTCCCTTCAATGCCATTTTTTAACCACTGATTCACCATACAATGCAGTGATAAAGTCAGAAGCACCTCAGCCACCACTGAGTTTGCAGGATTCCACACATTGTTGAAAAGCACCCTGTATTAGTCCAACATTCCCTGTGGAGCCAGTTGGGAGATAACATCCTGACAAGCCAGAGTTCACTTATTCAGGACAAGGAATACAAGCCAGATCAGTTCTATTTTTTCAGCAGCCAGAATATTTAGGTTTGGCCATCGAGGGCAGAAGCCAGAATGGCTGCTCTCCTCTTAAACTCAATAGACTTAGAATTTTGCTTACTGGCCTCACAATGTTGGGATCTGCAGATTTGGAGGTGCTGGTTCCCAAGAGAGGAATGCTCCCTCCAGCGAACACAGCAATGGTTTCCCTGAACCCCAAGTGGAGATTGCCCTGTGGCCACTTTTGATTATGAATGCCACAGAAACAAAAAGCAAAGACAATTATCATACTAGCTGGGGTGAATGATCCCAATCTCCACAGGGAGACTGAACTGCTCCTCTACAGCAGAGGTGGGGAAGAGTGTGCCTGGCACCCAAAGGAGCCTCTGGAGGCTGCTTGGACCCTCCATGTCCATGAGTAAGTGTCATTGGACAACTGAAGCATTTAAGAGACACACAGAGAGGACCACCAAGGATTTAGAATCCCTAGATCATTCCATCAAGTAAAAACCCCAGCAGCGTAAGGTACTGGTTGAGGGAAAAGGCCAAGTCCCAGCAGCCAGTTTTCATACCTGAGCAACACTAATGCCTCTTCTCTTCCCACCATTCCTATCTGAGTATCTTGTACCAACCCAACCAAGAAAATAATGCATGTTACCCAAGACTTTCCCACCATGCCAATTGGGACCCTGCGTCTCCTCTTAGGAGGAAGCCCATTCTACTAAGCATAGACGCCTGGTAGGCAGAAACAACACTGTTTTGCTGTTGTGTCAAGTTAAAAATGTGCAGAATGATGTGTGGATGCTGAGAATCTGAAGGGCTGGACTATGCTGGTCATTTAGTTGCTGTCCCCCAGATCCAAGTCCATGCCCTGAGATTCGGACCTGTGTGTGGTGGGGCTGGGACTGTGCACACTGAGTTCCTCCTTTCCCAGCTGAATTGCTATTGGGTTCTGCAAGTAGGGCCAGAGGGAGATGAGGTGGCAGGAGAGGGAGGAAGGGACCTCTTTTTTCTGTCTGCAGCACTTTTCCTGGGGGCAGCATTTGGTGCCAACCTGCGGCATCCTCTGATACTCTCAACCAGCCTCATCTAAGCTCAGTGGTAGATGCTGAGGACAGAGCAGTTAATGAGCTAGAAATGGACTCTGCCCCCAAGGGACTTCATGCTTAGCAAAGGAAAAGACACTGAACCAAGGAGGAACTGCCAGCGGAACTGAGAGATGCGCAGGCTCCCTGGGAGCGTGTGGCAGAAGGTGTGCTCCATCGCCAGCTGCCTTGGGATGGTGTCAATGGGATGGCTATGTTCTGGGACTTTGGGCCATCACCACAAATACAGGTACACAAGAGTAATGGCAACTATCAGAAGAATAACTCAGACTGTGTCATCTGCCTGAAGTCAGCATACCTTTAGGGAAGGCTGATGTGCATGTGCAAGAGTTTTTACATCGTTCTGCATTATGGAGTTCTTGTATTAATCATTCACTCATTCAGTCACGCAGCAAGCACCCTCAGCACTGAGGCTCTGAGAACTTAGCAGTGACAAGGCAAAGTCATGCCCCTGTGGGGCTGCTGGTAGGTATGGTTGAGGGACACGATAAACGATAAAATACAGCAGAGCTACAGAAGTTGGGAAGACATTCTGCTATATTTTATTGTTCGGTTGTTACTTACCATGCTGCAGACAGAAGAAAGAGGTCCCTTCCTCCCTCTCTTGCCATAATTGACCACCCCTCTGCGCTGACCACCTCAAGTTGACCTAATTCTCATAGACTGGACATACACCACATGTACTCAATGGAAGCCCCTTCTGTTGACCAGTTTGTTACAGTCCCTTGGGTGGTCAATTTATAGAAGTTCTGCTGTATAAAGATTCAAGAAGAAAAAGAGGCAGGAAGTGGAGGATTGAATGTCAGTAGGCCAAGAGCAGGGGGTGTTTGGGGCAGGGTGGTAGGAGCAGGCCTCTCTGAGAAGGTGGCATTTGAGCAGAAACTCTGAGGACAGGAGGGAATGAGCTGGAAGAAGATTGCAAGGCTTGTGGGCAGAGGGTGTCCTTTGTCCTATCAGAGAGAAACACCCTAGAACTTGTGATGTGAGAGGCGCCTGGAGCAGTGCCACAGCCAAGGAGACCCTCCACTGCTGGGTGATCTGTCTGCTGTATCCAGCAAACCCCGCAAGTCAGACAGAGCTCAGTGGCTGAGTTCACATTCCCCACTCTGGCATGTGGTTATTTTTTTACTTTTAATTTAAATTGCAAGCTGGAGAGAAATGAATTACATCCCCCTGGGTTTCTCTGTTCCATACAATTAAGAAAAGCTATTTCTTAGTCGTAAGGTGGATGACGACACCAAGATTTCCTATTTTCTCTCCACAGGGAGGCTGTCATCATTCAATATCAATTGATCCTACATTTCATCCATACAGCGAGGGCTAAAACCAATTTTTTGTCACAAAAACAGCAACTATTAGGCTATTAAGGAAACTTATTAATGGTGTTTCCATTAAAGCACTGTTCACATGGCATCAGCTGCCTCAACTCACATGTTTCTTGAATGTGGAAAAAATCAGTAAATTATCAGATTTCTTCCTGGTGTATTAATTGTCAGTACGCATCTCATTTAAGGCTGCTGGAGATTTTCCACCATTTCATCACAAGTAGGAGCACACAGAAAGGGTGTCTTGGTTCCCAGCAGGAGAGTATGTCAATCGAAAGCAACTGTATCTTCCTGGTATCGAGAAAATAAAGTGAAAACAGCAAGAAGACAAAAGAAACTCTCACAAATCGAGGAGCCCTAATAGCATTTATATAAATACTTCCCTAGACAAAAAAAAAAAAAAATGTGACGCTTATTTTTAGAGGACAGGGACCGAATTGGAGGAATCTGGATTTAGAAAAAAGAAAGGAAAAGGGGAAAAAAACTAGTTGTAGCTACAAGTAACGCACGATGAACTAGGGCCATATGGGAAGAGCCAAACCTCATTACCACCGACAGCAGCAACCAGATGCCAGCACCCAGAGAAGAACCGATTCTCCAATTCAAAGGAGGGCTCTGCTGCCCACCCTGCCAACTCCTCCTCATTTATTTAAATGAGTGCTAGGCCCTGTGGAAGGCTAACCACAGGGCATTTGCATTTCATCAATATGTTTAAATGTCACAAATGCTGACTTTCACAGCTGGATGCCAGGCTTAGCAACCTACAACCAGGCTGATGAATAACTGTGGTTGATGCATAAGGCATTTCTTAAACATATAATTTGGTCTTGAGAGAGATGAGCTCTGCTCAACAGGCCCGTGACCTGAAATTAGAAAAAGATGCTATGGATGTGTCTCCATGGCATCAAAGGAATGACAAGGATGGAAAAACAGAGTGATCATTAGTTTCTGATTAGCAGAACACTGTAGGGATCACTCTTGTCAATGCATGCATTCCTGGGTGTTGTGTTTTAGCTGCTAAGGAGTCACGGCTGCCCCTTCCTGTGGAAAATTTCCAGAAGCCTTCTGGTCTGGAAGTTTCAGAGGCTTAGAGAGTCATAAAAATCTTCTAACGAGGGGCGGCGCCTATGGCTCAAGGAATAGGGTGCTGACCCCATATACTGGAGATGGCAGGTTCAAACCCAGCCCCGGCCAAAAAACTGCAATAAATAAATAAATAATTTAAAAAAAAAAAAATCTTCTGATGTGACTCTCTAGACTCACCGAAGCACAGACTGTGTCAATTAAAATCCATTTCTACCCCTTCGTAGCTAATCTTCCTAGACTACAGAGAATGGACTTCACAAACTAAATTTCCCACCTTCTCATGAGAAAAATCAGGCACAGAGAGGGAAAGTGACTTTCCCAAGGTCACACAGCATTATGATGAGGGGCAGAGCCAGAATTTCAAGCCCGGTAATCTGGCTCAAAAGTCTGCGTTTCTGACAAATCCCTAATGCTTTCTCTCATACAGGAACAAGACTTTGAAATAAACCACCTGTATTAATTATCTATTGATGTGTAACAAATTACCACAAAACTTAGTGGGTTAAAACAAACATTATTTCACAGTTTCTGTGTGTCAAGGGATCCAGGTGCAGCTTATCTGGGGGCCTCTGGCTCAAGGTCTCTCATGAGTTTGTCTCAGGATATCAAAGCTGAGGTTATCTCAAGGCTCCCCTAGGGGAGGATCCACTTCTCAGCTCAAGGACATGGCTGCAGGCAGGATTCGCTTCCTCCAGGGCTGTTCAACTGAGGGCACAGTTCCCCACTGGCTGTTGGCAGGAGGCCTCCCTTAGTCCTCACCAACTGGGTCTCTCCATAGGGCAGCTCATACCAGTTCAGCTGGCCTCCCTCAGACTGGTGGGCAAGAGAGAGCAAGAGAGCCCAAGGTGGACACCATGATTAATGTAACCTAATGTCAGAAGTGACAACTCATCACTTTGGTTACACCAGGATGTTCATTAGAAGTCGCTCCAGCCCATACTCCAGGAGAAGAGATAACACAAGGCTGTGAATACCAGCAGGTGGAGATCACTGAGGGCCACATGGCTCGATATCTCAGCACAAATAAGCAGAAAAGTTGAGTTCGAGTGTTTTTTTTTTTTTTTTTTCCCCCTCTGTTAACTTGGCTTCCAAATCCAAGCTCTGTACAGTACTCCTAACTTTCCTTCAGTTTGAAGAACAAAACTTTGGTTAGTTCACCCCTCTGGGGTACTGGTCCTCACCACTTGCCTTAAGCTACCTCTGACTGTATGCTTTACAGTCAAGAATGTAAAAGGTATTAGGAGAAATAAGTAAGTTTTCTTGATTTTTAATTGTTTCTGCTTCATCTGTTTATATGACATTCACAATAAAAAAAAAAAAAGCCATCGTGTAGAACTGTTTTGATTTACAGTTTCTAGATTGGCAAAACAGAGAAAAGATAAGGAGTGGTTGGACCACAAGTCTGGGGGACAAAGTAAAGCAATCAGAAAGACAGAACCCCCTTCTCCCCAAACCTTGTCCATCCTCTGGCATTACCTCTGCCCAGGCTGTGAGAAGCAGCATTAACTCTTCTTTTATAAGCTTCATCTCTCTCTGGCCAAACAGGCCCTTTCTCTCCAAGAAAGCCAAGATGGACTGAAGGTCTGCAAGCACACATCTTCTGATGCACCTATTAAACCCCCCAACACTCAACCTGTTGGCACTAGCAGTGCAGATGATCCACTCAACCCCAAGAAGCTGGCTTGACTGGGAAACTAACACAGAGGTTTTCCAACCTACAGTTTGGTGGAAGCAAGGACTAGACTTGGCTTAGGATTCCCAGCACCCACCAAACAGCAGAGAAATCTCCAGCTATGCAGGGACCACCGGACAAAGAGGAACCGTGGTAAATCAAGGCAGATGTTTCTCCAAGATAACATAAAGACTCTACTAGGGCTGTGCCCAAACTGGATTGGTTTCCAAATCTGGGAGAAGGGACACTGCATGAGAACATGAATAACTCTGGAATTTGGTGGGGTGTTTTAGACACTGTTTCCTACACCAAGAGACTTCATCATCGTGTTGACCACTGCATGTTGACACTGACCCTCCAAAAGAGTAGGTAATCAGTAAAAGTAAATGGTCCATT
Organism: Nycticebus coucang; assembly: GCF_027406575.1. Taxonomy (NCBI): domain Eukaryota; kingdom Metazoa; phylum Chordata; class Mammalia; order Primates; family Lorisidae; genus Nycticebus; species Nycticebus coucang. The sequence continues at coordinate 59,563,511 of NC_069787.1, forward strand.
AATTAATTTCACTGAATACCCCTGCCAGAGAAGACTGCTTTCTCCATTAAGGAGAGTCCACCCAACAAGCATTCCAGCTCCCTTAGGAATATATTACCAAGCCTGTGTTGAAAGCAACATTCACTCCTCAAGATGCCGTGTTGTGTTCATGCTTACAAACTAACTCTGAATTTGTATCAGGTGCCCAAATGAAATAATCCCTTTCCTTATTTTTTTTTTTTTTTTTTTTTGCAGTTTTTGGGTGGGGCCGTGTTTGAACTCCACACCTCCGTATATGGGACTGGTGCCCTACTCCTTTGAGCCACAGGTGCCGCCCATCCCTTCCTCTTTTAAGAGGGCCCAGTGTGGCTGTCAAACAAATGTCTACTCCTCCCAATCAAGCCTATGTGTGCACCTGAAAAGCATGTTTATGCAACAGAACGAAGAAAAAAAATCTCCACTGCTGCTAAGTATAGCAGGTACTCCTTGCCTACAGAGGTTTTTATTAACCAGATTTGACATACAAACAAAGAACAGCACATCTGAAACCCAGAACTGAAGGAATGACTTTCTAGACTTAATGATAGTGACATGCAAGTGGAAGTCAGAGTCACCTACCTTTTCATACCAGAATTGCTTTAGAAAATATGTCGTAGATAAAACTCAACAGGCCTCCTCTCTTCTGAAGCATCGATAAAATCTGGTCAAATTATAAAATGTACTGGACCTCAGTGAAACTAGGGAAAGCCCTTTATAAAAATTCTTTGAAGCAATATCACTAATAATAATTAGTAGGGTGTATAGCACATTAACTTGTTTTCTGTTCTGCTTTAACCAAATTAGATAAAAATTATTTCCACTACCACAGGGCTGCTTTTATGAAGCCCTGCAGAAAAATAATTTGGTTTTGCTTTTGCTTTGACAGATAACAGTCATCACCAAGGAATTTCATTTTACTGAAGGCAGCCTTAAGTTGTTGAAATTTACTGCCTAGGTCTCTCTCTCTCTCTCTCTCACACACACACACACACACACACAGACATACACATCTGAGTTCACTTTTACATTAGACCGAGTGTTGTTTCTTGGTCTGGGTTTAAAGTGGCTGGGAAAAGAGCATGAAGAGTTTTTACATTAGGAAAGGAATGCAAAGAATGCCTTGCTTCCTCTTAAATCTAATCTTATTACTCCCATTAGTGAATACTTAACAATAACACTAATGCTAATAGACTTGGTTGTAACATCAAAAGCAACAACATGGAAGATGTATATATAGTAGCTTTGCTCAGAAAAGCTTAAAGCCAAGTCACACATATTATCTCATTTATCTTTAAAACAAAATCCCTGCAAACCGTCAAAGCATATTTATCTGCCCAAACACATGTTTTATGGGAACTGATTTCCTCGCCACTCTTTGCATCTTCTGTTTAAAAACAGGGTCTGTTTTTAGCAAACCTTCCCTCCAAGACCTCACCCATAACTCATGCCATTGACTTCCTTGTATGAATCTTAAAAACAAAACCAACTCTTAGCAATTGTAGAAACTAGAAACAAAAATAAAACATAGGAAATTATATAACTTCACCCAGATCAACAATTGCTTTTACCCAAACTGAAATTAAATAAATATACACACTCTCTCCATGAAAACTGCTACACAATTTATTAATGAACAGTGAAAGGAAACAGAAGCCGAAAGTGGGTCAAGAGGAACTGTTTAATCTAATAGTCTGGAAATTATATCAGGAGGAACAGATGGTTTCACAGAAGTTGATGATACCTAGAGGAGCAAGGAGAGATTTTCTAGGAAAGAAAAATGTTTCCCTCCCCTACTGTGCATACTATTTTCAGCAAAGGAAGAGTTTATATTCAGCACAGGATAAGTCCTGATTTGGGCATATTTACAAAACTGGGACTAAGTGGTAGCCAAGTTCAGACCTAGCCTTGTAAATCTGAGCTAGCGGTCACACCTAGCTCTATTTTAAAACTAGCAGCAAACAGAAGCCAACCCTATCCTCCAGGGGGTGATTAAGTTCTTGTACATAAGAAAAGTGGTCCCCAAAAGGTGATGGGCTGTGTGATCTTTCTTTTATTTTTGTAGAGACAGAGTCTCACTTTACCGCCTTTAGTAGGGTGCCACGATGTCACAGGACTCACAGCAACCTCTAGCTCTTGGGCTTCCGTGATTCTCCTGCCTCAGCCTCCCGAGCAGCTGGGATTACAGGTGCCTGCCACAACGCCTGGCTATTTTTTGGTTGCAGTTCAGCTGGGGCTGGGTTATGAACCCGCCACCCTCGGTATATGGGGCCGGCGCCCTACTCACTGAGCCACAGGCGCCACCCAGGGCTGTGTGATCTTTAATGCAGCTTGCAGCCCTCAGGGATCCTGTGGGGCAGGGGCAGCAGTGAGATACACAGGCCACATGGAGTGGAAAGACCTCAGTCCAAGCAGAGCCACCCTGCGATGGGGCCTCCCCACCTGTCAAACGCAGCCAAAACCTCGGCTGTAGAAGTGTAAGGATGGACAGGGCTAACATATATGACACGAGCTGCAAACCACACAGCACAGTTGCTCATCTCAGCCCTACCACCTATGCTTCTCCAAAACATCTGGGCTCAATGTCAGGGAAGGCTGTCACAGCTGGGGTTTTGAAGGACAGACCAGAGCCTACCATATCTCAAAGCCATATCCGGAGACCTCTGGTAGAGCTGACATTGCTTAAGAGCAATGGATTTGAAAACGGCAAATCTGAGTCCTGGTCCTACCCCACCACAGGACCTATAGTCCTCGCTAAAGGACTGTAGACGTGCTGGGCAACTTCACTGAACCTTGTCTCCTCATTTGTAAAATCAGGATCATTGCAAGGGCAAATTCACGTGCACAGTGTGTGAGTGGCACGTCGCTGCTATTACTGTTGCTACTGCAGGGACCCCCAGCAAGGCCAGAGAGGGCACAGGGGGCAGAACAGCCTGGCACTAAGATGACGGGCTGGCCCAGAGCGACCCTCCCTCCAGGATGAGCCTAAGGTGTGAGGGACATAAAAAGTCACCCCTCTCCCAGCTCAGACAGAGGCCCTCAGCCTCATGCTATAATACCAAGGAATGCTTTGGGCCCTCCTTCCAGCCACCACCTTCCCTCCTCCAGGGCTTCAAGGTTTGTTTGTTTTTACCTACAAAAAATTCCATCAACATCAGTGACTTTATGCTCAGTGCTGCTGAAGAGCTGCAAATGTTATAGATGAATCAGCTATGTTCTAAAACTGCAGGTATCATATTTAGAGAGAGGTAATAAATACCTCATTAAGGGATGGCAAAACAAACACTTCAGGGCACTTGAGGCTCTATCTAAAGGAACTCCATGGTGAAACCCACTTTAAACCAAGATTCCTCCTATAATGCAAATAACTACCCATAACTACCCACAATTCTTTCCCCTCCTCTGCAGAGCTTCCCATGTTGGGTTCCCTGTAAAGTGGCAGCACCTGTGGACTGCCGCCAGGTGTCCATCCTAGCCAATCCCTGCCCCAGCACAGACTGCAAATGAGTCCATTAGCTCTGACTGTATATAGCCAGCTCTAGGTCATCTCTGCGGGGCGTGGTCAGAGTGGGGAAAGCAAACAAAAGAGATGGAAAGGGTAGGTGGAGTGGAGGGAACAGAGCAGGTAGGAGACCTAATTAGGGCAAAGGCTTCCAGAAAAGAGCCAAGGAGAGGGCAGCGCCTGTGGCTCAAAAGAGTAGGGCGCCGGCCCCATATGTCGGAGGTGGTGGGTTCAAACCCAGCCCTGGCCAAAAACTGCAAAAAAAAAGGAGCCAAGGAGAAGACTGGACCCCCTGACTGCTGGGGCCCAACCACACCCTACAGGCCTGCTTCCAACACGAGGCAGTTAGAGCAAAATGTGATGAGCCATGTATCTGAAAATAAAGGCCAAACTAGGCGTTGGGGTGTTAACTGGGCTCCCATCCATCATGCTACAGTTCTGACTGCCCCTGAAGAGAGCCCCCCTCTTCCCCTGGGTGAAGAGCACACATATTCACTAGCCACAGCCCCTGAGCCAAGAAGAGAGTGTCTGCAGACCCAAACCATTGGGTGCAAAACTATTATGCTGGCCAGCAAGAAGTTGATCCCTAAACCCACTTGTCACTCCTCTTCCTGCAGCTGAGTCCCAGCGACCTCCTTGCAAACACTCATTCCCCTCCACTCAGGCTTTCCCATCCCCAGGTCCATCCTTCCCTGTGTGTTTCTCCACTGTGGGTGTCACAGCCGCCAGCCCAGTTATTCTCAAACTCTGGCAACATCAGAATCAAATGAGGGACATGTGCAAATAGGCTGCTGAGCCCTTGCCCTGGAGTCTGTGATTCCAGAGGCCTAGAGTAGGGCCCAAGATTTCTAACAAGTTCCCAGCTGCTACGACTACGGGAACCACACTTAAAAATTACAGGGCTAGACCATAGTGAGTAAATTCCCTAGCAGACAAACACCTCCTCCTCACTGGGGTCCCTGAAACCCAGTTAGCCCCAGGGCACCTTCAAACCCCCTGTGGTCATCCATGAGAAAAGCTGACGTGCTCACACTGGCTCTTTCTTACCTGCCCTTCCCCTCCTCCTTATTCCTGACTCAGAACCACACGTTCCCACTCCTGCTCTTCCTTGCCTTCTTCCGTGTGGATAGCCCCCTCTGCCCTGCCAACCCCCAAAGCTAATCTGGGTCCTTCCTCTCCTTATAGGTCCAGGAAAAGCCTTGCTTCCTCTGGGAGCTGTTCCTGAGAGCCCAGGCCTTGAGGTGGCTTCTCTTCAAGGCTGGCCAAGTTTTCACACCACCGACTGTACTGGGGCTTCCCAGCCTCCACCATGTCACACATCAGTGAAACACTCTAGGAAAAGAGACCAGGCTTCCCGGAACTGGAGGCAACCTTCATGAGGTCCAGACAGCCCCCGGGGTGAAAGGAAAAGCAGTCTCCACACACGCTGACTCCCTGAGCATCACCAGTTGGGGTGCCCACAATCATAGGAACCATCTGGCACTAGTTATCAGCCTCAGCCCCACGTTGGCATCACCTGCAGTTTTGAAAAAATGCTGATGTCGGGCTCAAGTAAAAAAAATATATACTCCCTGTGGTCTTTTACTTTTAAAGCAAAAGTGAGATTTATGCATTAACTATAGAAAGTCTACACTGCCCCCATGATGTTTTTTTTTTTTTTGAGACAGAATTTTGTCCTGGCTAGAGGGCCATGGTGTCATCATTGCTCATAGCAACCTCAAACTCTTTGAGCTCTAGTAATCCTCCTGCCTCAGCCTCCCCAGTACCTTGGACCAAGGCGCCCACCACCAACACCTGGCTAGCTTTGATGCAGGACAAGGCAGCACCATGACCTGCTGCCTTAGCCCTGGAGGTGTTGATGCTCCTGCGGATGGAGGAACCAGCTTGCTGCAAGGGCGGGACACCTGCTGTGCTGTCTCCTCCACGTGGACTGCTGAGTGGATGGCGCCTTGTTGTCTCCGCCACTGGACTTCTGACTGGTCAGTTCCATGGATAGCGCCTTGCTGTCTCCTCCATGTGCACTTCTGACTGATGGATTTCCTGTCAGTTTCCAAGGCCTGAGAGTTCATTGGACAGCTGGCTGTAATTGACAGGACTCACACCCTAGCAGAAAAAACCCCCTGCCACTATATAACCCCTTGAGCAGAGAGCCCAAAGACAGACCTCGAAGAGGGAGCAGGGGAGCTTGTTCCTGCTCTCTGAAAACCCCTCCTGGGTTTTCTCTGCCAGGAGGTTTGGTTTTTGTAGTTGTTGTAAGTTTCGTTTCTGTAAATAAATCCTGGACTTAGCACTGATCCTGTGGTTCTTCCTATCGCTGAGACCAAGAACCTGAAATTCCGGTATCAGTTTCTTCAATGTTTCATAGAGAGCAAGGGTCTCCCTTTTGCTCAGACTGGTTATAAACTCCTGACCTCAGGAAACCCATCCACCTGGGCCTTCTAAATTGCTGAGATTACAGGTGTGAGTCACCGTGCGCACCCCATGGTCTTTTAAGATTCTCAAAGTGTGGTCTCCAGAGCAGTGGCATCAGCATCACCCGGGAACATGATTTAATGCACATGCAGATTGCCAGGCCATGCCCCGGACCTGCTAAATCAGAGATTCTGAAGTTGAGACCTGGGAATCTGTTTTAACAAGCCCTCCATATGATTCTGCTTCCCCCTCAAGGCTGAGAACTACTATAAGGGAATGGTTGGTTTTAAAGGCTTGTCATCTTCTGGATGATACAGAACTTGCCTATCACCTCCCTTCATGAAGTCAGAAAGGCTAACAGTGACAGGACTTACAATTAGCCATCAGGCATCCAATCTTAATTCCTCAAAACTTTAATGTCTCAATTTTCAGAATAAATCATAGTCCATTTTTTAGAGTAATCTTTCTCCCAGCTGTGAAGAGAGATGGAAAGGACAATGGTTATCAGGTGTTTCTGTGGTTGTGTTTTGGGCTAAGTCCCCGAGAATAGAGGTTAAAGAAAACTGAACCTTTAAATGATTCATTGCACAATATGCGTGTTTCAAATAAGGAATGTCATCCTGTGTTATTATCATGACCGACCACCCAAAATTTATATACAGAGTTTAAGGCTAGAATGCTGGCAGCCAAAATCCAAGTATGAGCCTGGTCAGCACAATGTCAAAGAAAAATCCCAAAGGTCAGCTTTTAAAGACCTCTTACACAGGAAAACCACAAAGATGGGAATTTTAAAAATGTGGCAATGTGGATTGGTTGTAGAAACTGAAATGTGTGTCATGGGAATGTTTTATAAGAAGGAATGTAAGAGAAGAAATGGAAGACAAGCTTGAGAAAGGGAATGCAGCAAGTGACTTTTTAAGCCCTTCAATTTACCCACCATAGTATGCAGGAGACACGGAACCAATAAAGCTACCAACTCTCAGACCTTGCTGCTGGGAATATAAAATTATAAGACCACTTTGGAAAACAGTTGGGCAGTGTCTTACAAAGGAAAAACACACATTTATCAAACAGCCCAGCAATTTTACTCCTACACATTTACCTAACAGAAATGAAAACATGTATCCATGCAAAAGACTTGTTCACAAATGTTCACAGCAACTTTTCAAATAAACAGCCCTACACTCAAAATAGCCCAAATGTTCTAAATAGCCCAGATGCTCAACAAGAGTGGCTAAACAAATGGCAGCACATTCAAATAAGGGAATATTACTCAGAAACAAAAAGGAATGAACTCTTGGTGTGTACAACAGCATGGATGAATCACAAAGGCATTACACTGAGTTGCCAGACACGGAGGCATACGTGCCGTATGATTCCATTTACATGTTATTCAAAAAAAACAAAAAAACCCACCAAAACTAATCCACAGTGACAGAGATCAGCAATTGTCTAGGTTTGAGGAGGCAGATGAAGAAACTTTCTCAGGTAATGGAAAAGTTTTCTCATCTTGGGTGTGGTTTGGTGCTAGTTTTACATATATTTACATTTATCAAAACTCATTAACCCATACTCTTAATATGCGTGCACTCCACTGTATGTAAATTATACTTCAATAAAGTTACCCAAACAAATACCACTGAGACCCCATTTAGTAGGACTGACGGTAGCACTGAGCTCCCTTTCGTGTGTAATGGACAAGCCCTGTCTGACACAGGAGACACCTCTCAGTGCTTTTGAGCTCTGAGACTCCTCAGTCCAACACCTAAGACCTTTCATCATCTGGCCCCACTTACTTCTTTCCAAAAGCCACACTTCCACCAAACTGAACTGCCTGTAGCTCCCTGTACGTGCTATGTGGACTCTGGGTTTTGTTCCCTCCTACAGGTGATCCTTTTTTGCACGGAGTGATTATCTCCTTTCACCCTCTTCTTCCTCCTATCTTTTGCCTAACTGCAAATCTAGCTGAGGATCTCAAGTGTCCTTTAACACACATATTCCTGCATCAACACCGGGAGCTACCACCATCCCCTCTGTCACCATCACTATACTGGTACATCAAGCATGGGTTCTTCATGTCAAAGAGAGTTTGAACCAGTCTAGAATAGTGGGCTAGACTCTGGAACTAAGCACTGAATTATGTCCCCCAAAATTCCTATGTTGAAGCCCTAGCTCCCAATGTGATTATATTTGGAGAAAGAAAGTAGTAAGGTCAAATCGGGTCACAAGGAAAGGCACTAATCTGATAGGATTAGTGTCCTCGTACAATGAGACACAGAGGGCTGTGCTCTCTCTGCCATCCCTCAATGTGAGGACACAGTAAAAAGGACGGCTATTGTCTGCAAGCCCAGAAGAGGCTTTTGGGAAGAAGCTGACTATGCTGGCACCCTCATCTCCAAGGTAGAATCTTCCAGCCTCCAGAAGTGAGAAGATAAATGTCTGTGGTTTAAACCATCCATCCCGTGGTGCTGAGTTACTGCAGCCCAAACTGAACATCTCCTGTCTGGTTTACCCACATGGCCCCAGGATAGCATCTGGCCCAAGGTCAACCTTTCATAAATATTTGTGGAAATCAATGAATCATCATCCTGTGGTTACTATGAACCCAAGGTTAAATGTTCATGAAAAAACGTACAGATTCTGACCTGGACCACAGTTTTCCTCCTTTGAAAACAGACTAGAACCGGTCTGTCCCACAGGACTTCTGCAATGGTAGAAATGTTGTCTGTCTGGGCTGTCACCCTATGGCAGCCACCAGCCACAGGGCGCTATTGAGCACTTGAAATGTGGCTAGTGTGATGCAGGAACTGAATTTTTAGCTTTATTTAATTCTAATTAATGATTACACGTAACTAGCCATGTGGCTGGTGGCTCCAGCACTGAACAATGCAGGCCTAGACATTTCAAGCAAGGACCAAGCCCTGGGCACTGGCCTCATGACATGGATTGCTCACTGTGCCAACTGTCCCCTGCACCAGACACTCATAAAACACAGTCAAGTTTCCGCAGAGCTGACACAGGTAGCTTTCAAGTGGTGTTGGAGTGGCCCAGCACAGAGAAGCTGGCAAAACGCACACATAAAAGGCATAACAAGGCACCGTCTGCAGAAACTATGATGCTTTATGGGCCTCCGTCTGCGACAAAACCCATCACAAGGCAGGTTCATCCCTCGGTGACCAGAGTTAATTGAAAATTTAAGACCCAATCAAATCACCCAGAATTGAGATTTTTGGCAGCTTATGTGCTTCACTGTAAGATTCCTGCTGCTTTTGCCCCTGCCAATCCTACAAGTGAGGCAGTGTGTTCTAATACTGTCCGCAACAACACTGAGCTTTAAGCAAGGGACAAACATGACAGTATGAACTGTAATCCTATTGTTTTGTTTTTGTTTTTAATGCACATCATGCTCTTCCTGCCTAAGCCACCAGATGGATGTGGGCCAACACCCACTTGTGTTTGCTTAAAGGTTGAATGAGCAGCTTCTTTATGAAAAATAGATATATCAAATGCCACCTGGAAATCTTCTACAGCCAAAACCCCAGGGGAGAGGAGTATTTGTATGCCCTTCTCCATAACACAAGTTTTCTAACAATGGCATTCAATTGGCATTAATGCCTATTTGCCTAGCATCTTACAGTCTAATCTAGCATCACTAGAGATTTGGTGCCTAAGATTCTAGAATTCTGTGTTTCAATTCTGCCCTTGCTGCCCCCAGTACTGCATCTTTGGGCAAGTTACTTAACCTTTCTGAGCATCCATTTCCTCATCTGCAAGAAGAAAGAAATATGGGTACACTGCAAAAAGGTACCCATGTCCCTCACAGGGTGATGGCGAGGATAAAATGATATAAGAAGCCAAACACAGGCAAGTGTTCATAGCACTTACTTTGTCATGGCCAAACCTGAAAACAGCTCTCAAGTTACTCACTTTTTTCCATTCACCTGAAAAAAGTACATCCACACAGTAGAATATGACCCAGCAATGAAACAGGGATGAACGTACCAGAAAACATAAAGGAATCTCCAAATGAGTAAGCTGGGTGAGTGAAAAGAGCCAGAGGAGCCCACACTCTGCAATTCCACTTAAATAAAATTCTAGAAAATAAAATCAGTGACAGAATGCAGATCAGTGGTTGTCTGGGGGTGGTGGGCTGGAAAAAAAGAGGAACAACCAAGAGGCTTGGGGAAACTTTTGGGGTGATGGAAATTATTCTGCATCATGATACGGTGATGGTTTCATGGGTTTGAACGTTTTATGTGCACAGCAATGTGCTTTAATTATATTTCTAGAAATCTGGAAAAAGGAAAAAACTGAGATCAGGAATATAATATTCTGTTCCCAGGAGCTGGCACACAGTAGGCCCTCAACAGACAATAACAAATTTTCTCATGAGAACGGCTGGGAAAAACTTGAGGCTGCCAGGAGAAGGGTTTACTAGGACTCAACTATTTAGACAGGCCCTTCTCAGCTAGAAAGCATTGGCAAGGAAGACCAATATAAAGATGAACAAGGCTTGGGTTTTTCCCTGAAGGAAACACAAATAGTTTTAATATATGAGGTAATAAAAGTGTCAAAAGTATGGTATTGACAAACTACAGGCAGGAAGAAGAAAGTAATTTTGATGAGACGGTTGTCAAAGAGGTGGGTCCCCTTCCAGGTGGGTGGGATCCTGACAAGCAGTAAGGAGCAGGGGGGATATGTCACACACACGGCCCCTCAGGGGACAAGTGGAAGAGAGGCCACAGGGCACAACTTGGACTTCGACTTCATTTATTCTGGGGAACTCACCACTGAGCTGTGCATAATCAGATGTGTGTTTTACAAAAACAGATCCTATCTGGAGGGCAATCTGGCAACTTATCAACCAAGAGTCTTGACATTTGCATCCCTCAACCCAGTCATTCCCGAGGAAATAGTCAGAAATGTGCACAAAGATTTATGTACAACATCACTTATCACAACATTATTTATAATAGCCCAAAGCCTGAAATAACTGAAATATCCAATAAAAGGGGACTGCTGAATAAATTATGGTACTCTGAGCGATTAAATCATATACAGCCATTAAGTCATACTCTCAGAGCATATGGATGGCAGGGTGCATGCCTCAGTAAATCGCAAAAAAGCAGGATACAAAAATATATGCTGAGTATTCATTCGACAAATATTTATTGATTATGTAGAAAGTGCTAGGCACTGTTTGTAAGCACAGAGGGTACTAAAAGAAACAGAAAATCCCTGTGCTTGTGGGAAGAGATTCTGACTACTAGTGAAGGACAAATAAGAAAACAAACAGCAATCTGCAAAATAAATGGCATGTCACGTGGTAAGGCGAAAACTAAGAAGGGAAATACCTAGGGAGCTGGGGGAAGGTAGAAATGTTCAATAGGTGGCCAGGGAAAGTTTCGGGGAGAAGGGGGTAAGATGATGGGCCATAGGGTTGCCAGGGAGGACTCCCAGGCAGAGGAACAGGCAATATATAAACTCTGAGCCCTGTGGGTTTGAGTTAGCAAGACAAATGGAGGGAGAATGAAGGCAGAGGGAGCTCGTGCTGCTCGCAGTGTGGGGGAAGCCACGAAGGGCTCTGAGCAGAGCAGAGATCTGTGGGAGGACATGGGCATGGCAGGGGCCCAGGTGGGTTTTCTGCAATCCTATCCCAGCTCTTTATAAAGGGCATATGTTCATCTCATAATCAGAAAACAAAAGATAATTCCAGCAAGGAAAACATAATGCAGAAAAGTAGTGTGGATGATGCAACTACATGGACAGAGAAGCCAATAAGGAGGTTAGGGAAATAGGTCGGATGACAGGGATGCAGCAGGGGAGTGGAAGCACAGCATGTGTTTAAAGAGGTTTGATAAGCAAAAAAAAAAATTCAATGAGAGAAAAAGAACTCCCTCATAATCTCAGCATCCTAATAATCAATATTTAACATCATCGTGTACTTCCCTCATGCCTTTTTTTCTAGACATGATTTTATTTTTTTCCTTAATCATCTTACAATACCCAGCACATCGCAGGCATCCAAATAGTCACTGAACAAATAAACAGATGGCCCAATGCTCCCAATAATTTTGTGTTACTTTAGCTGTATGTTTTTAGACACAATTTTAATGGGCTTGGGTGATGGAATGGCAGTGGTGGACAGGGAGAAAGCAGGATAATAGATGTCTGGCCATTTAGGAAGATGGCAGTGACATGATTTGAGGGCACCAGAAGGAAGCAGTGTGAGGAGGAAGAGCCCAGAACAGGAATGGTAGCCCAGGAGGCGGAGGAAGAGTACATGCAGCCCCACCCCAGGCCAGACCCCAAGCTAAGAGCTTCCCGCGAGTCCCATCTTCTGTTCTTTGCTACTGCCCCATGAGGCGGACACTCACATGCTCATATTACAGGTGAGCCCACTTCAGTCCTGAGAGGCTCAGTAACTTACCCCATTCCTCCACAGCAGATCCAGGACTCCAAACCACCAGTGTGAGAGCTTTTCCTATACATTCTCCTTTCTGCTCATAGACACTTAAAATATACCCAGAAGCTCAGGGAAAAAGTATCTAAAGATGCCTTAGTTATGTAGTGCGCAATTTTTGCTCTCAGCTTACTGGGACCCAATAGGAACAGCACCCTCTTCCTCTTCCAGAAATTCATTTTACATATTTTCCAACGGACAGTTTTAGCCTGTTGAGTTTTTTTCCTTTTCACATGTATGAATCTTCTCTCCCCGACCAAGTAAGCTCTAGTACACCAGGACATGCCTCACAACCGTCCCCCAGCACACAGAAGGTGCTCAGCAAATGCTCAGGATGACGTTAACCATCCCTTGCCAGTCATACCAGGGCCAGAACCTGGACCCTGGTAATGGCAAGTAACCCAATTCCCTCTGCTCAGGAAAGTGAGGCTGAGCCCAGAGGGACGACCCCTCCTGAAAGAGGGCAGATGACAGGGAAATCGGCTGGCCTTGCTGATTCATACAAGGAAAGAAGGCAAACCCTTTTTTCCCATGGGGCTTGCTGTGAAACAGAACCTGCAAACTGGCCCAGGGGCCAAATTAGCATTATCCACATGTACTGCTTGGCTCACATGTGGTTTTCATTTGTTAAAATTTTCATTAGTTGTTATCTTTTTTCAGTTTTTGGCCGGGGCTGGGTTTGAACCCACCACCTCCGGAATATGGGGCTGGTGCCCTACCCCTTTGAGCCACAGGCGCTGCCCATTAGTTGTTATTTTTTAAAAAGTGAGAGGTTTCACATAAAAATCTGGACTTGGAGAAGCTGTTCCCTTGAGCTAGACAGCCCTTTCCAGGTTCCCACAGGTGCCCACCCCACCACCTCTCCAGCTCTGCCGGCAGCCGGCCCTCAGCACTGAGCGGGAGCCCCAAACCCTGCCCGCCCCGTGTACTCACCAGCGCTCAGAGTCGTGAATTCCAGGAAGCGGTATTCATAGGACACATCTATCTTGGTTTCCACCTGAGGTCTCTTCAAAGTTGAATAAATATTTCCAGGCCGTTTTTCATCCCGTTTCTCTAACTTGTTCAATCCGCAACCCATTTCAGCAGCTGCCAGCAAAGGGAAAAAGGGAGGGATGGTTTTTTTTTTCCTGAGATGTATTTTTTTAACACTACTGTATAAAAGATGCCATAATTTTCCTGAAGAATACATAAAGGACTCCAGCCTTTATGAAATCGAGAGTATAATTTAATATATGACCTAAACACAAGAGGACTACGCTCAGTATCCAGGCCGGTTTTTCTTGCTGTTAAGACACCATTACTAGCCATCCTGTGATTTTTAAATGGCACCCAAAGCACACCTGTTTTATATCTTTTTCCCCCTATCTGAGGAAAATAATACCTCAGAGTGCCTCAGTTCCACTATAATCTGCAATACATGATTAAAAAATGGGATCTAAAAAGCAATACGGTGCATTACGGTGTCAGCCCGTCTGTAAAAGTCCAAGAGATGTGTCACCTTCGCCGTGGTTGCTAAGAGGGAATAAGTTGTTTTCACAATTTCCAAACTCCACAGTCCTTTCTACCCTCAACAGTAATTATTTAGACAGGAAATTTATATTCATAAAACATCTCCAAAAGTAGATGTTGGTGTTTTTATGGACCTTGTCTGAAAGTCCCCCTTTTCTTCTTTTTTTACACCAAACCGCAGGAAATAATAGTATGCTTCCAATGCTCTCAGAGTCATTTTAGACCAAAATGAAAACAGACTGAACACTAATAGCAGGGCTAAAGAAATTGGAAGCAGAAATCCACGAGCATTAGAGCAAAGATCTGTAGCTACCGTTTGAAAAGAAAATGGAGAAATGTTAAAATAATGTGCATATTAGGGTAGGCTGAGCTTCCGATCTTTCAGGTGATAAAACAATGAAGGTTCTCCATTTAGAAGAATGACTTTAATGAAATGACTTTTCATCCCCTCCCTAAAGTTCAGCAGGAGATATTTTCCTTTTGTGTATTGAGTACCAGTGCCGTCATCAGAACATATTTCACAAAAATATCAACTGGCCAAGAATATCACTCACAGAAACACGGTGACTGCTTCCTCTTAGAGATAAGAATTTCCTTTTGCTTAATACATTCACAAGGTACCCAGCATCCTAAGGCAATTTGGCAAGCTCCAGAAAAACAAACTGAGCCTCAAAAAGGCAGGGAGGGGGTGAGCCTAGGGGAGTGGAAGGAGGTGGTGTAATGACAACCAGGCCGTATTTTTCAGTCATTAAAATAAAGTCTAAAAGAATGGATGAGAACAGGAAGGTTTACTTATGCCTTAATAAGGGAACATTAGTGTCCCACGGCCAGAGCAGACATGATTTATGTGCAATCTGCATGAACTGATTACTTGCAAAATACTCTGTAGTTCTGCAGATAGAACAGCTGATATGTACAGAGGCTGCTTATTTAGCTGCTAAAAAGCAGGCTGACTGACAAAGCCAAAGAGAAATGGACAGGGAGGATTCCGAGTGCTGGGAACAGTTAACCACTAAGGCCACCAGAACTACAGAGCCCAAGGCCCCCTGGGTTATTCATTGGTGCGGATTTACCCCAGGTGACTACAGGCAAAGCACCATGAGCAATTCAGCTACCCTCAAGGAGTTCAGCCTGTAAGACAGGAGGAACATTCATGTTATGACACAAGATGGGAAAATGGCAGGGAGGGGCCTAGGGCATGTACTTGGTATGTGACTAAGCAGAGATGGAGCACAGCAAAGCCAAAGGCATGGAGGCAGGAAAAGACCGCGGGTGCGGGAAGGGCAAGCTGGAAAGGTAGCGTCAGATTACAGATGGCAGAGCCAGGGGCACCACTAGCCCGTAGGGTGCCTTCAGGAGAAAAGAGACCCCCTCCTCTGGGGAGCTTAGTCCTGTCCCAGACATGTTTTCCCGAGTGGAGCGCGAGCTGCAAGGGAGGATCCAAGCCCCTACTTAAGCCCTTGAGAACAACCTTTGTGTACTGTCCATCCTCCATCAGAGGGAAAAAGCTAAGCAAAGTAGAATATTTCAAAACTGGCAGTGATTAGCTAGCCATAGAGCTAAACATGAAGATAAAGGCAAAGATTTCTCACATAGAACACAAAAAGCTCTAACCACAAAAGAAAGTTTTGATCAAGTGGACTCTATTGAGATTAAAACTTCTATTCCTCAAAATACACCTTAAAGACTGAAAAGGTAATCCAAGGACTACATGAAGCTATTTGCTTACTATTTATTTAGCGGTGTACGGGTAAAGTAGCTCTCCATGAAGGGGAAAGGAACTCATTTGTCATCTTTGCCAATTTCTGTGAGGTAGACTCACCCATCATGACAGATTTCAAGCTACCAAAGTGATGTCTAAAGGCAGAGTTGGGAAGAGACACCACAGTCGGCCCTGGAGAGCCAGTGTGTACTGACTCCTGCACGCCACTGCATTAATTCAGCAAAAGACCCATGTCCAAAATCAAAGAACTCCTCCAAATCAATAAGGCAAAGATAGACTGCCCCCTAGCAAATATGTGAAATGCCTAACGAGCACTCATGAATGAGGATTTGCAAATGTCCAAGGAACATATATGAAAAGAAGCTCAACTTCATGGAGAAATGAAAGGAAGACCACAGTGAGCTATACCAGACACCTACCAGAACTGCTAAAACATTGTAAAACTGATACTACCACGGGCTGGCAAGAATATGAAGCAAAATGAACTTCCCCACGCTGATGGCAAGAGTATAAATTGGTACAACCACTTTGGAAAATAGACAGTATTTTCTGATTCAGGAAGGTGAAATGTCTGCCTATTCTATTGGTATATACCAATAGAAACGTGTCCACGTAGGTATCAAAAGACCCAAAAGACTGTGCAAACAGTAGCACTATTTGTAACAATCCCATGTTGGAAACTGCCCACATCTTACAGTAGAACAGATAAATTACGGTATAGTCACATTTCAAAGGAGAGAAAATACAGAAACTAGGATTGCACAGAACAAGAATAAACATCAAAATCACAAAGGAGTGGGGGGTGGGGGAAACCAGACATAAAAGAGCAGCTACTTTCTTACTCCCTTTGCATAGAGCTCCAAAACAGGAAACACTAATCTCTAGTGTTAGTTACTGGAGTGCCAGACCCGGGGAACG
This sequence comes from Nycticebus coucang, assembly GCF_027406575.1. Lineage (NCBI taxonomy): Eukaryota > Metazoa > Chordata > Mammalia > Primates > Lorisidae > Nycticebus > Nycticebus coucang. The sequence continues at coordinate 59,580,053 of NC_069787.1, forward strand.
CGACTGCATGGGAGCGTGAGGGAGCTTCTGGGGTACTAGTCATGCTGCTTCTTGATCTGGGCGCTGGTTACATAAGTGAGTTCCATTTGTGACAATTCATAGAGTCACTGAGCTGTCTGCTGATTGATCTATGTGTTTTCCCATACTCACATTATACTAAAAAGTTCAAAAGTACATAAACAAATATGTGGCTCTACAGAGGTACAGAAACGTCTTCAACAATAATCTTTTTTTTTTTTTGGCCGGGGCTGGGTTTGAGCCCACCACCTCCAGTATTTGGGGCCAGCGCCCTACTCCTTCCCTTGAGCCACAGGCACTACCCAACAGTAATCTTAAATTGGAATAAAGGTAAAACAGAAAATCATCCACACACCAATTATAAATTCTTCTGAGTAAAAGCTGAAAGCAACATTTATAGTAGGCAGTTCATCTGGTATTAGCTTTTCCAATAAAGTCACTGGCATATACTCTATAAGAGTTCTGAGAAAAAGAAAGGAATGTTTTGTCAGGGTGGAGGCATCTTCTCCCTATTGGGCCCTTCCTAGAACAGAATGAACATGAGATGGAGGAGCAGACAGGGGTCAAGCAAGGGAAGGTCATCATGCCGTGTCTGCCACATACTTGGGCAGGCCTGCCTCACTCTGGAAACCTGAGTGTCTGGGGACCTCCAAGAAGGAATCTCTTCCTCAAAAATCCTCCCATTTTCTCTACCTTATTATATAAATTCTAGCATTAAAGATTCATTCCTTTGAAATCAAAATTACCCTTCCTGAGAATCTCCTTTGCAACCACCAGTATCTCCAGGGAAGGAGAACAAACTAAGTTTCTGGTAGCCATTAACACTTTAGTATGATTTAAATTTGCCTATAACTTTAAAATCTTTAATTTAATTTCTTTTATAAAGGACAGATTCCCTGAGAGCAGAAAGAAAGGAGATGGTTACCAGCATGAGTAAGAAATATTCAGAAAAGGTGGTGGAATGGGGGCAGGAGGGTACTAAGAAGTATCAGAAAAACGCCTGATTCATTCAGTTTAAGGTTTCAAACTGCCCCAAACCCGAGGTCTCTGCCCAAGTTCGCCCAAAGGGCATTGTGCTTGTTATCACAGGACATAAAGGCACTCTGGGAAAATCATGTATGTGATCAGACACAGAAAAGATAAGTAGTACGTTCAATTAAATTTGGCCTGAAGACGCCTCTGCACTGCAAACCAACTTACTGTGTAAACTCAACTGAGAGCCTAATTTAGGGTGTATACTTCTGTAACAAATATCTGAGTCTCAGCCAATCACAGCAGCCAAGCTTTAGTCACTTGCAGGCAGCCAACCTGACCACACTGAAATAAGGCAAAAGGGGAGCTGTAACCCATCTGAAGAAGGCTGTCTCTGTACCTCACTTCTGTTTTCTGTACATTTTCTGCTACCATGTTGCAGGCAGAAGTCCTAAGGGCTGCTCAATTTGCATGTTGTTCTTTTTCTTTGCTCAATTAAACTCCAATAAATTTGTCTTAAGTTTTTCTCACAACAAATACCAGCCAGCAGCCTAACCGTGGAGATCAGGGAATTGCTGGGGGTCTCAAACTTTAGAGACTCCTATCTTTGGAGTGTGTGCAACCCTTGTTGAGCACAGTTCTCTCTGGGAAGGGAGACACAGGAAGAAGTTGTTGGCCACCCAAATCTCTTGTGTAGAGGGCCCTACCTGGCTCCCAGGCGATACCCCTGATTCCTTTTATTTCTCCTTGCATTCTTCCACCAACCCCACCCCGTCTAAATAGTTAAGACTTCTACTTCATTCCAAAAGTATCTATTACACTCCCTACTATACTCAAAAGAAATCATCAAAATCTAGCTTACAAAAAGGAAGAAGAAAAAGATGTAATAGTGCCTTACATTATTGTAGAGTTTTGTAAACTTCACTGTTTACCACTAGAGGTTCCCAAACCACACTCACATTAGAATTCTCCAAGAGGCTGGAGGCAAGAGATGAGTAGCCTTTGAGGGCAGTGGGAGAGGAGGCAGAGAGGACAGTCTAGAAACAGTATTGCCAAGTTCAGGCAGAAGATGCCAACAGTGGCTATGGCTATATGTTCCCTCACCTAGATATTCAGGGAGTGTCACAGTAGGCGCACATCTCCCCTGGGAACCAAGGTCTCCAGTGACATGGAAGATAAATGGTAAGTAGGATGGGCTTTTAAATGTGCCTTCAAAATCCATTGATACTCCTCCCATGAGAAGTAGGGTCTATGTCAACACCCCTGAAACTGGGCTCCAAGCTACTCGACCAATAGAATATAACAGAATGACACAGTGCCAGTTTCTGGACCCAGGCCTGAATTAGGAGCATTCATTCTTTGACTGTTGGGATGGCTGCTCTTAGAATGTAGCCACTATGCCATGAGGAAGCCAAAGCAGCCCCAAAGACAGGCCTATGTGGAAAGGAGCTGACAGCCAGACCAACTGGCCAGCCATCTTGCCAGGTAGCCATCGTCGGCCTCAGAAAGGTAATGGTGCCACATGGAACAAGGACGAGCTATTTTTACCAACCCCTGCCCAAACCGCAGACTTTTAATGAAATAAGCTACTGTTGTTTTAAGCCTCTGAGTTTTAGAGTGGTTCATTTACACAACAGGTAACATACACCAAGCATGCATTTAAAATGACCACAGCCTACCATGGCCTACCCACACTGAAGTCAGCAACTCTGTCACAGCCATGCACCCTTTGAAGGACATTGGGATTGTTTCCGGTCAGGTTGATTACAAATAAAGTGTCCACAATCATTGCATAGAGGGTTCTCTATGGTTTCTCGAGAGTAAATATCCCACCGTGGGGCTGGTGGGTTACTTGCTAAGTGCAGGGGCTTCTGTTTATATCCTCAAGGTGGCCTTCCACTGTGACAGGTGTGTGGGAAGTTTCTGAAGGGCCAATGCACTAACTCCTCCTCCACCTGCTCTCTCAGGACATCAGCTCACGGTGGAACAACAAGCAGCGGTGCCACTCTTGGCTAGTTCTTTTCTTGGTTTGTTTTTATAAAAGACAATTGCTAAAAATCACCTGTGTTTTATGAGATCCCACCCCACCCCCCACCTTGGACCTTAACTATGCTACATCTTATTCCTGTAGCTCTGCCCCTCCAAATCCCTGTGGTCACTTCACATTGACAACTTCATGTAAACCAGGTTATTTTTTCCGTGTAAGGTGATTGTCAGATCAGTTTTGATTCTTTGACTGACAATTGTACAGGTGTTTGTTTTTCTTTTTTTAATCTTTGTCTTCAGCAGACTTCCCTGTAACTATGTGCACAGTTGTCCTTAACATCAAGATACCAAGAAATACCTTCCAAGAGGTCTTCAAAGAGGAAAAAGAGGAAGTCTTTCTACATTCCTGTGAATTAGTGGGAAAATAGGCAAAATACACGTACAGTTCACTAGTGGATATTGGCAAGAGCAATCAGTAACTAGATGCTCTCTAGGGAGAAAAATCAGAGGAAGATTCTGAGACCCAAACTGTAAGGACAGTAGTCACTGCAAGTGACCCAGAAGCAAAGATCATCTCTCCAATGGTGACATTTTGAAAAAATCAATTCCTTCTATATCAAACCTAAAGTAGGGTGCATCTTTGGTACATGGTAGACCAGCTTCATGCAGGAGTTGTCAGCTCCATGACAGAGGGAACTTACATTCCAAAATCATTCATCTATCCATTCATTCAAAACAAGTTTATTAAGGTCGGCTTTGAATCAAGCACTCAGTTAGGAAACACAAAACCCAGGAAGGCCAAGCCCTGCCGTCAAGATTACGGAACAAAGACAACAAACAGAGAGACACAGGGTACAGTGGGGCTGGCTATTCTGGAAGTCTGGACAGGGCATTCACAGAAAATTGATTTTATATAAAACACAGCAAGCACACCACCATTGTCTTGGCTCCTGAAGAAGCTGATTAGCAATGGAGCACAATGTCCTGGGTGATGTTAGGTGTTTGAATGTTGAAATTATCATTTTAAAAGTACTGCCCATTTGTTTCTGAAATGCTTCCAGAGGTGCTTAGGAAAGCTTGGAAACCAATTTCAAAAGGATCACCTTCTTATAAGATTATTTTTTAGCTAGAATTTATAAAAGCCTCAGCTTAAAAATTCATTTTTGCTCTCAACTGGCATGGACGCATTTAAATAATGGTGGCAATAAATGTAGTTATATTTTCAAATACAAATTAGTTTCATTAAGAGTGAGCCCTCATTTACCACACTTGCTGCTAATCGGAGGCAGCCTGTAAAGCTAATTTTAACAAATGCCAACAGCTCGTGACAAGCAACCAGAGACAGGGCAATCATATGCAATGGTGCTGGATCAGCTGGCAAGCTCATTTTTTATTTCTACACTCAAATTCCATATTTGAAGACTCAAGCATGTTTATTACTTCAGTCATCCAAAGCAAAAACTGAATATCCAAATTAAGAAGTCTTTACGTGGTAACTACATCACTAGCAATCCAGAAATATAAATAAAAACTTTAAATTTCAGTCAACTATTCGGATGGTATCAAAATTTGATATTCTGCAAATAACAAGAAACCCAAGGATAACTAAAATGGATCTACTGAAAGTGTCCCTGGGCGGCGCCTGTGGCTCAGTTGGTAGGGCGCCGGCCCCATATGCCGAGGGTGACGGGTTCAAACCCGGCCCCGGCCAAACTGCAACCAAAAAATAGCCGGGCGTTGTGGCGGGCGCCTGTAGTCCCAGCTACTCGGGAGGCTGAGGCAAGAGAATCGCTTAAGCCCAGGAGTTGGAGGTTGCTGTGAGCTGTGTGACGCCACGGCACTCTACCGAGGGGCCATAAAGTGAGACTCTGTCTCTACAAAAAAAAAAAGAAAAAGAAAGTGTCCTGATCGGATGCGAAAAGTAAAGCTCAATCAATATGAAACAATATTATTGTATAGTACCACTTTTTTAAAGCACCTATGTGTCTTAAGCACCTATGTCTATATGCATACAATTTTTAACAATTGGCAGGACACGGACCACCTGTTAACAGAACTTTCCTCTGGGTCATGAGATTATGGGTGACATTTCCAAGTTTTCTGGTTTGAACACGAATTATTTTCATAGTTAAAAACAATGAGGAGTGTCATAGCCAGTCTCCAAGATGGCCCTCCATGGTCACACTGGCCGTCACACCCTTGTGTGGTCCCTCTTCCATACTGAAAAGGACTGGCTTGTGTAGCCTATAGGATATTGTGGAAATGATGGAGTGTGATTTCCAACGCTAGGTCTCAGGAGACATTATGGGGTCCACTTTGCTCTCTCAGGTCTCTGTGGGCAGCCAGCTGCCTTGTTGTGAAGTCACTCTATCCACACTACAGAAATCTCCAGTGCAGGGAAGTGAGGCCTCTTCCTCCCCCACAGCCAGTGCCAACCTGACACCCCCACTGAAGCAGATCCTTCAGCCCATCTGACATCTTGCCTGCAACCTCATGAGAGACCCTCGGGCAGAACCACCCCACAAAGCCACTGCTGGATTCCTGACTCACAGAAACCATGTGAGATAACACAGTTATTGTAGTTTTAAGCCTCGGGGTATTGGAGTAATTTGTCACACAGCAAAAGATACCTAAAACAAGTTACATGACAAAAGATACTTAATATAAGTGGGTTTCTGTTATAAAAAGAAAACACCTCCCACACCTCCATCTAGGTGGGGGTTTCATCCAGAGAACACTTCTGCTCTGCTGCTCTGCCAGCAGCCACCCTTCCCTAAATACAGCTGCCACTCAGGACTTGCTACTCAAATGTGAGCTTCAGACCAGCAGTTTCAGCAGCATCCAGTTTATTTGAAATGCAGAATTCCAGGCACCACTCCAGACCTCCTCAATCAGAAGCCACATTTAAAGAGCAAGTGAGTCACTGAAATGTAAAGGCTGAGAACCCTGGGGCTAGGCAGCGGTACTCATTCCTGCTTGCACACTGGAATCATCTAGAAAGCTGCTAAAAGTCCTAATGGCCAGGCATCTGGGGTGTGGGGCCCAAGCACCATTATTTTTAAAAATCCCCCAGCTGACTCTAACATGCAGCCAGTGTTGAGAATCAATGCTCTTGATGGAGCAAACCCAGTCTTTTTCCACTCTCAACCCTCTCCAATCCCCAACATCCAGTGTTCTTTCCTTATATCCAGGACTGACAACCACGGGCCAGAACTCAGCCCCCCAATCTCGGTTCCCTTGGTTCCACACCCCCCAATCTCTTGACTCTCTTACTTCAAATGACCTCTTCCCAGGCCTGTCCGCTGTCTTCCCAAACACAGGCACACCCCTCATTTCTGTCCTCAGCACTCTTTCTGCCTACTTTCCCAAAATCACTTTGATTATAAACAACTTCAAACATATGGAGAAGTACAGAAACTGAGACATCTATGTACTCACCACCTGGATTGAACAAATGCTTACAGTTTATTTGCATCACGTTATTTATTTATGCATTAGTAAGACTTCTTAGACGCTGCCCCCACACCCTTCCTTTTCTCCCTATCCCTCCACTATTTTACAATCTACATAAAACACCCAGAAACACATATGGCAGAGTTCCTGAGACCCTCTCAGTTCATGGAGTCCTTAGTTTCTTGGGCTATTTTTCATGACACCTCCTAGTCTAAAAGAATACCTAACACTTCCATTTACTAAGTAGTTAAAGCCAAACAACTAATACTTATTGATAGTCTGACAATTTACTAGCCTTTTGGAAAAAACAGTACACATAAACTGAAAAACATTTTTCTTTCATTCTTAACTAACCACAACTACGTAGTAATGTGATGCGTGCATCTGTTGGGTACTGCACGACTTCTCAAGCCTGGGAACCACTCTGAACACCCCCACCCTCATTTCCTGTTCCACAATGATTTTCTTAGCAACCACCCAAGATCCAACTTCATAAAGATATGATGTCATCAAAAGGAAGGGGGTGCTAAACTCGGTACTGTAAAGCCCTCTAAGCTAGTAGTCAGTGTGGTATCTGACAGATGTCAGGCAATGCTGCACCTCCCTCAAAAATGTAAAATATCCCTTGGCCCCCCTGGAAGTCACTGCAATGCACGGGGGTATCTAAGCCCAGAATTTAGAAACCACTAATATGTGTGTAAGCTCAAAAAAGTCACATACATGATACTGTCCCCCTTTAGCATTCACATGCTCCCTCTTGCCCAGGCAGAATCTCCGCAGTCTCTCTCTCCAGCCTCTCTCCCCAGCCTGTCTTCTCTCCAGCTCTACGCAGATATCTCCAAGGACCTGTGTCAACATCTTCACCCGGAACTTTCCCAGCACTTCCAGAAGAATATGCCTCAAAGAGAGCAAGACACATGCCTTGCCTGCTCTTCCTCCCGCATTTCTTGATTCTATGGGTAGTGCCACAGCCCTGCTAACATCCAGGCTCTAAACCCTCCTGACACCCTGCTCACTGGACTCTGGCCTGCCCAGCAGTGGTGGATGCTTTCCATTCCTCCACTTCATTCTCCAAGACACCTGCCATTTCGGGACAATCCGATGCCTTCCTTGAATCTGGCTTCCCCTCATCTATTTATTTCCTGTCACTGGCTTTTGCCAGATTAACAATTCTACATGGCACAGGTGGCTCAAGACACATAATCACATACGCTATCCAGGGTGGACAATCTGAATCTCACCCCACCCTCAATTTCCACCTCAGTCTCACCCAGTCCTCCGTCCTTTCCAGTTCTGCTCCCATTGTTTCCCTACACTGCTAACCCCAGAGACAGGCTAAGCCACTGTAATCTTTTGTGGACACTCAGAACTCTCCAAACATTACTCCTTTACTGGGAACTCCACCAAGCATTCCATTCTCTTCCACCTTGGATCCTCTGTATTAGTCAAGGTTCTCCAGAGAAACAGAACCAACCAGATGCATATATGTGTGTGTGTATATCTAGACAGATGCAGAGATAGACTGGGAGAGACAAGGAAAGATATTTATTACAGGGAATCAGTCATGCAGCTGTGGGGGCTAACACGTCCAAACTCTTTGGGGTGGGCCAGAACACTGGGAACCCAGGGAAGAGCTGACATTGTGGCCTTGAGTCCAAAGGCAGTTTGGAGTGAGAATTCCTTCTTCCTTGGAGGATCTCAGAATTTCTTCTTAAGGCCTCCAACTGAAAGGATGAAACCTACTCAACATTCTAGAGAATAATCTGCTTTACTCAAATTCTGCTGATTTAATTGTTAACCACCCCTAAAGATGACCCCATAGTAACACCTAGAATGGTGTTTAACCGGAAACTAGGCAACCAGGTTTGAGGCACGAAATGAACCATGGCACGCTCCTCCAGGGCTGGGCTCTCACTGCCACTCTAAGCTGTTTCTTTATTAACAAACAGGTATTGACTGCTTTCTATACAAAAGGCCCCATTCTAAGTGGCCATACCAGAGCAAAACAAGAGAGATACACACAAAGATCAACCCTGCCCTCAGGGACCTTACCTACAGGAGCAAAGAAACAAACAACAGACAAATAAAATTTATGTTATACAAAACTTAATCTTTAAAGTATGTCAAATACAGAAAAATAACACAGGGGGAAAAGATAACAATCGAAGAGGAAGGAGGTACAATTTTTAAACACAGGATGACAGGGGAATGTCTCACCCAAAGGTGATGCATGAGCAAAATCATGAGGAAGGTAACAGAGTGAGCCACGGGATATGGGGGAGGGTGGGCTGGGCAAGGCCAGGCAAAGCAAACTACCCGGGGTGGGGGCCCACCTGAGGGACGGCCAGACCTCGGTGGTAACAGGGTCAGAGGGGCTGGAGAAGCAGAGCCTAAGGGCCCGGCTGGCCCCAGTCAGGACACCAGCTTTACCCTGACTGAGCTGGGAGCCCCTATAGAGTTCTGAGCAGAGTGGAGACATGAATCACTCTGGTGTGACCAACCGTGGGAGTGGGGAGTCCAGTTGACAGTGAGTGTGACAGACAATGTGACAAGTAGTCAAATTCAGGAAAGTAGTCAAAAGTAGTCAAATTCAACTGCCTTTGGACTCAAGACCACAATGTCGGCTCTTCCCTGGGTTTCCAGTCTTCTGCCCCCACCTCCCCAAGAGTTTGGACGTGTTAGCCCCCACAGCTGCATGACCGATTCCCTGTAATAAATATCTTTCCTTGTCTCTCCCAGTCTATCTCTGCATCTGTCTAGATAAACACACACATATGTACGTATCTGTTTTGAAGGTAGAAAACGGGATATATTCATGGTTTGGAAACAGGGGATGAGAAAAAGAGGGCCTCCAGGCTGCCTTTGGCTTGGTCACCTTAGCCACTGGGAGGCTGGGGCAGCTATCTTCTGCGATGGGGAGAGAGAGGAGGCCACGAGTCTATTGTAGCCGTGTTGATTCTATCCAAGTGGAGGTGTGTGGTGGGCAGCCGGATGTAGCAGCCTGAGTTCAAGACAGAGCTCTGGAGATTTAAGTAAATCCTTACCTCCCACATGACAGAAAATTTCTTGAAGGCAGCAAGTGCATCTTCTTCATCCCAGGCAGCAGCTAGTCCAAAGTCCTCCCCCCAGAAAGTGAACATTAAAACCTGCTCAGTCGGGTGGCGCCTGTGGCTCAGTGGGTAGGGCGCCGGCTACCCCTACAGAGAGTGGTGGGTTCAAGCCCGGCCCCGGCTGAACTGCAACAACAACAACAACAAAAATAGCTGGGCATTGTGGCGGGCGCCTGTAGTCCCAGCTACTCGGGAGGCTAAGACAATAGAATCACGTAAGCCCCGAGCTGGTGGTTGCTGTGAGCAGTGTGATGCCATGGCACTCTACCGAGGGTGACAAACTGAGACTCTGTCTCTACAAAAAATAAAAAAACAATGAAACCTGCTCAGTCAACACCCTTCAGGAATAGGGAAGGCACTTCCCTGGTAAAGGATGGAAGAGGGCCTTTGGAATATTCCCCGTGGCTCTCAAATTCACTTTCCTGACACTACAGCACAGGGGCTGGGTGAACAGGCTCTGGAACCAGATCATCTCAGTTCAAATCCTGGCACCCCTACTCCTAGCTGTGAGACTTCAAGGAAGCCATTTGACCTCCACTTTCTCATCTCTAAGATGGGGACAGCTGCAGCATCTGCTTGTAGGGTAAGTTAATATTTGGCAGGTTTAGAAGAACTCAGGCACAGAAGAGTATAAATGTTAACTATTTTAGAATTCTATGAATATTACTAGAGGCATTATAAAGATTCCTTTAGACCTGATGTGGCCTGTAGTCATAATTATACCACAATGACAAGAGTATTCATAAAGTGTCACAAGATACTGAATTATTCCTAAAGACCTCTTTAAATTAAAGAAGAGTTTAAATGACTAGTTTGATGTCTTCCTATACTATATTTTCAAAATTTGCTAATACTTGATATCGTCATGTTCTATTAACCAAAGTCTGTGATTAACCAAATAGTTTCTTTTTCCTTTTTTTCTTTTCCTGTCACTGGGGCTAGAGTGGAGTGGCACCATCATAGCTCAATGCAACCTCAAACTCCTGGACTCAAGAGATCCTCCAGCCTCAGTCACCCTTGTAGCTGGGATTACAGATGTACCATTGAGCCCAGCTAATTTTCTTTTTTTTTAGAGATGGGGATCTCACTCTTGCTCAGGCTGGTCTCAAACTCCTGACTTCAAGCAGTCCTGCCATCTCGGCCTCCTCAAATGCTAGGATTACAATTATGAGCCACCGTGCACAGCCAACCAAATCTTTTCTTATCCAACTTTATGAATAAGATCTACTACAATAGTTTCTCCAGATCTGAGGCAGTTGAGAGCTATTCCATACAACTTGAAGGATTCCTCAGGATGAAGGCCAAGTAGAGAGTTTAACAATACGCGCGCGCGCACACACACGTTTGGAAGCTGATAATCCTCTGTAAAGGATGAATTCTGACCCGCAAAGAGGTCTTCCTATGAAACAACAAAATGACATTTCAGGCATAAAAGCTACAGAAAGCTGTCAGTGAGTGCATCTGGCTTTCTGGCTGAGTGTGGAAACCTCCAATACAGGATTATAAAATCATAAAAGCGTAAGAATTGGTCAGCACCAAACAAACTGAAGAGATTTCCACCTCTGTCTGGCCTCACTGCCCTATGACACCTGAGGATTGACTCCTACCTTCCCTTTGAACCCAATTCTGAATTAGTGTACACAGCAGAGGAGGGGAGGCCTGGAGTACCATCCCTCCACTGTCCTGCGTAACTGGGACACTGAAGCCACCAGCCCTCACCATCATTCCTTGCACCCCAAAGGCAGGTAAGACCCAAGAAAATCCCAAAGACAGGCTTCAAGTCCCCTAAATGGCGCCTCCTCCATCTCAGTCTTGGCAGGTAGCCATCACTGCAGAATGTGACCTGATTTTCCAGCTCTTTGGTTCTGGCCCACTGAGAGTGATTGTTCTTCCTGAATTCAACCCAGGTAGGGAGTAAGTCACACAAATGCGTATCTAAAAACTGAACCGAATTCTTATTTGGAGAGCAAGGAATTAGCAGGGCTCAAGCAGGGGCTATCGCTCGCCTGCTATTCAGATCTTTTATGAGAAAGCATTTTGATAAAATATGCAATGATAATAATGAAAGCCCCTTTGAGGGCCAAGGACAAAGGGGAAACTCAAATTTATGTCAAAAACTGATGTGAATAGGAGGAAGGATCACACACACACACACACATATATAAACCTTTAAAAGGTAAACATAAAAGAAACGACTGGCTAAATTTATCTCTTTGTCAGTGAAAAATAGCCTGAGCCTTAGCCAAGTCTGTTACCAATTCTTAAACTGAAGGAAAAAAAGGAAAGGTGCACTACAGAACAGCACTATCAAACAGAACAAACTGTGAGCAGCGACGGGAAGGTTATCTGTGCGGTCCAACCCCGTAGCCATGAACCACACTGGCTCTGACCACTTGACATGTGGCTAGTAAGACAGAGGAATGGGATTTTGAATTTTATTTCATTTGCATTTCAGTGTAAATAGCCACATGTAGCTAGCAGCTCGCTGTATTGGACAGCTCAGCTACAGACCCTCAAACCAAACAGCTGACAACATCTTTCTATTCCTTCAACAAAATCACAATCTAATCAACCAATAGTATCTTAAATTATCACCAAAATTAGTACAGGTCCCCAGCCATGCCAAATTCAGAAAAGGAAAGAAGGAGGGAGGGAGGGAAGGAGGGAAGGATGGAAGGAAGGAAAGAGGGAAGGAAGGAAGGGAGGAAGGAAGGGAGGAAGGGAGGGAGGGAGGAAGGAGGGAGGGTTGATTATTCCAGTGTGGCACATTTCCTGTAGCTTTGTTCTAACTATCCAGTTTACATTTCTGTTACACTATGGCTTCATGTGTTTGGAAATCTGTCCTTGTAGATGGATTCTTCTTTTGCTGAACCAGAATGTCACAATCTCTTCCCTTAAGGTCCTCAGAAACATGAAAACGTGGACTCAACAAGTTAATGTCACTAAGCTTCAGTTTCCTCAAGAATAAAGTGCAGAGCATGTTAGTACTCCAAGATAATGCATATATAGTGCCTTGCAAAGAGTAAGCACTCAGCAAGTGGTAGCTATAACTATTAGTATTTTGTTAATAACAATATTAACATCTGTAATAAAAAAGAACAATGCTAATGCAATGAAAGTTTACAGTCAGCAAAGTTTTCCTAGGCCCAAATATACCTTGAATGTGTTTCCTAGGCTATGGTAAAGTGGCCTCCAGTAAAATACATCTTGGGGCCCTGACATCTTGGCACCCCACAGTCAACCTCCAGAGAAACAAAAACCAAGATGGGTAGCATGAGTTAACAAAAATCATTCAGCCAATGTTTACTATGCCCCCACCCAGTGGCAGCACCGTAGTAGGCTGTTGAGGATAAGGGGAACAGAATGGAAACACAGACCCCTACAAAGCATGGTCAGCAGTTGATGAGACACAAAAATTTTATGCTGGGGTCACACACAGGCAGAAAGGCACACTTCCTATTTCCAGGGTCAGCTAAGACCAAGTTCTGCTGTTGGCTCCCCAGAGGTATTAGGTAACCTTTGGGGTATAGACCCATTTTCTCAGCCAGGACAGTAAGAGAGGTAGTGATAGGCCCTGTTTCTCATTAAAAGGCTAAAATAACTTTTATAGGAGACCCTTCTTTGAGTCTTCCAAAAGCCAAATTGACTGGCCTCTCGGAGGAAACACAACCTATTTCAATAGCCAGCTGCTCAAGCCAGTGAAATCCAAGGGGAATCTCCACCAAGTTCACATCGACCAGACCAATGTGCCAAAAATCCCCCAGGAGTTTCTAAGCAGAAGTTTAGTGGAATTCTCTGTGGCTTGGGGGTCATTTTTCTTTTTATAGAGGCATTCAATCTTCTTTCATAACTGAGGGTACATCCCCCTATGGAATTCCTTTCTCTAAAGATATATCTAAAAATAAAATACTCATCTAATAGCCTACAATAATTTAAGTTAAAACCCATTTACTGGCAGAGTCAGGGATTTCTTATATCCCCTGCACCTATGAAAACAATGTGCTTCAGACTCTCTCAGGTGGTCCCAATTTCTGGGTCTCTCTGGCCCCAGAAGAACACTAGTCAAATCGTGCTCTGGACTTTAAGATAGGAAAGGTAGCACTTGGAATCTCTTACTTGTATCCTTAGCTGTTGGGAGTGTAAAATTGGCACAATCATGCTGGGAAAAGGTCTGGCAGTCTTCTCATCAGGTTCTTATAAACCACCTCTATGACCCAGCAACTCACAGCTAGCTATTTACCCATGAGAAATGAGAACATGTCCCAGGGAAAACTTACACACAAATGTTCACAGCAGCTTTGTTCATAAGCAAACGACAACAACAACAAAAAAAAAAAATGTGTGCATCAATAAAAAATATCTAAACAAACTATGAAATACACATACCCAGGAATATGACTCAGCAACAAAAAAGAATTCACTGATAAAACATGGATGAATGTCAAAAACATGCTGAGTGAAAAAAGCTTTACACAATACTGTTGAATCCATTTACATGAAGTTCAAGGACAGGATAAACTAATCTATGATGAGCAACAGAGCAGTGGTTACCACTGAGAGGTGGGGGCAGAAATTCACTGAGAATGAGGATGAAAGGAACTTTCTGGGAAGGTAGTAATGTTCTCTGTCTTGATAGGGAGTAGGGTTACACAGGTGCACACATCTGTCAAAACATTATTCAAATGGTACTTTCTAGATTTATGCGTTTCACTATGTATATAAATTTCACCTTTAAGAAAGCCATGAACATATATTGAACTCTAAATAATAAAATACATGCTGAAATGTTTAGGAGCAACTTGTACCAATGTCTGTAATTCACTTTAAAATGCATGAACCAACTGTCTAGACTGAGGCATGGAGGATAGAGGAATGGATGGATGGACAGATGTGTAATAAAGCCAATAAAATGAAATGTTAATTACAGACTCTAGGTGTGTATATTTAGGTGGTCACTGTTTTTCCAACTTTTCTATGTCTTAAAAAGTGGGTCGGAGGGGGTGGAGTCGCAGTGCTCTCTCCTCAATCCACCAAGTTAGAAATTTAGTTAAGGTCCCCATGCCCACCAAGCCATGGGGCCACATAGTTTCAATTCTGCTGAAAAGTGAAGACTGGAAGAACACAAGCAGCTTTACAGGAACTCGCATCATTTATGCCAAAGATTTTCTGCCTGTTTCCCTACAGACAAAGCAATTATGTGAATGCAAGCCAAAAATTCCTGCTCAAGAGGGAGAAAAAGAACACACTGACTTGTATTCCCAATTTATTCCCTTTCAATTCCTGCACCAAATCTATTAGCTAACTGCACAACCTTCCACTCCCATTTGCCTCCAGTCCATGCAGCCAAAAAACAAACAAAGAAAAACCAATCCAGGGACATACAAATGCAGCCAGATGATGACGTCCCAGCTCTTGGGCTTGAATTACTCAGGCGGGCCAGAAACCCCACTGAAGGCAAAGAGGATGCATCGCTCAGTCTGAGGTTAAAGTGATTTCACTGAGGTTAGCACACACGCACCAAAGAGCCCCAAACAGCTTGATGCTTAACCCTTCTGTGGGGTTTGGTGACATCTAGGTCATCTGAACTTCTTTGGAATTCAGCTGTTTAGAGGTACAAATTAGGAATCCTGGCAGCTGGTGGCACGTGGAGAGCATAGTGGCTCTACCCGCAGGCCCAGAGGTCGCTCACATTACACCCGATTTCCTTCCTGGCAAGGCCTTACTTATCCTGAGGTGACACACGATGGCAGGGATTGGAAGACGCCTAGTTATGATTGAGCATCTGAAAACAGCTGGACCGACTGCAAGAGGGGCTGTTGCTGGAAACCGGGCAGCCACTCACAAATAGAGATTTATGCCAGACTTAAAAAATACAAATATACTTTTTGTTTGTTTTTAAGCCCCCAAAGACCTACCTCACTGACACACCCCGGCGTCCCTGGGGACTACCCACAACCACGCAGGGCAGCTGAGGGCAAGCAACCGGGGCAGCGGGGAGCGCGCCTGGGTCTAGAACTTTGGCCTCCACGCGGTTCTATCTGCCAAAGACAGCGACACCCGAGGTGAAGGGCACCAGCCTTGGCCCAAGCCAGCGTGCGTGCGCATGGCCACAACACGGCTTCCTGAAATATACACCAGCTCCACACCGCCCAGACGCATACCCATCCCGGTCTCCCCCAGCCCAGGAAAATGGATTAGGACTAGGGAAGAAAATCCCATACAGAAGAGGAGGTCCTCGTTTTCAGTGCTTTCCGCGCCCAGTCTCCATGCCTCTAGTAGCTGCCGCGCTTCCCCTGAGCGCCGCATGTTTGCTCCCACCTACTCAGCCCCTTTGCCCCCTGAGCAAACCTACCTCCCAGAGCACACGCCAAGGGGGCGGCCGCGCGCACCCCTGAAACCTGGATTCCGTGGCCAGCTACTGCCTGATCTTTGTGAGGACCCCAGCAGAAGTGTGTTCTGGACCCACCTGTAGCCTCAAACATCCCACCCACGTCCTTCCTAGGCACCCCTGAGCCTGTAGAACCCACGACCACCAACAGGCTACTCTGGACTGCCTCTCTGTACAACGCGCCAGAGAATACTCTCCCCTGCCCACCCCAACTCCCCCCACAAAAAAAAAGTTGGCCCAAGACTCTGGAGTGCCATCCATCGGCCCCTGTCCCCTGCTACCCGGGCCAGGAGGTGCTCTTCTGGAAGCTCCGGAGCCTCGGCGCAGAGCAACCTGCAGAGAGGCGCCACGAGGGGCTAGCCCTGCCCCTGGGGGACACGGTCTGCGAGGCCAAATGAAGAGGCCTGTGCCCGCCGACACCCCAAACTCTGTCGCGCCCCTACCTACCGTTTGGGACAGGCGGAGAAGGCGGCGCGGGTTCCCTGAAACAGCGTGTTCTGTCCCGGGAGGAAAGTTTGTGCCATACAGAGGAGGCGGCGCGAGGAGAACGTGGGCGCCGGTCGGTGGGGGCTGGGGGAGCGGCGGCGCAGCAGCTAGAGTGTCTGTCTCTCCGGCGATCGGTGCCTCTGTCCCTCCACGGAGCTTGCGGCAGCAGCGCTCTCTCTCGCTGCGCCCTGCGCCCGGCGCGCTCCGGCTCCAGCCCCGACGCGCCCCCGCCGCTGCCGCCGCCGCGCGTCCGCCGGCTACACTTCCTCTTCCTCTGAACTCATGTGCAAAATATGCTGCGCTGCATCTTCAGGGGAAGCCGAGCTGCCCCTGACAGCCGCCACGGGAGCTGTGGGCCCGCCCAGCGCCCCCTTCACTCCCCTCTGAGATCCGCGCGGTCACTTCCACGTGGCCACGCTGCGAGCGACCCTCGCAGCGAGCAACCCAGGGATCTGAGGCTTACCTCCCTCCCTCTCGACTCCTCCAAAATACGGTTGTGTGCTGTCAGGAGAGAGCGTGGGAGAATGGGATCCCCTAGATTTTGAGCCCAAAGTGCTGACGGCTTGTGGGGTGGGTAGGGGGGAGACCTAAGAGAGACATTTCCTCAGACCCTATTCCACAGGTGGGAGCGTCCCCAGACATCTCGGGTGCTGCCGAAGTTAGTTCCTGGGAGTTACCACAATCCACCTACCCCAAGTGTCCAGAGATTTGAGAAGATCTGGGAAATCATCTTCCCTGGCAACCTGAGGTGCCCAAAGAAAAGTAATATAAATAAAGCCCAGGAACAGAGCAGCTTTATTAAAGTGAAGACATGAGGCAATGAGCCCATTATAAAAGATTTTCTTCCTGAAACTATTTTAAACAAAGCAAAATTACAGTTGCAGGGGTTAAGATCAGAAACTCTAAAGCCAATGATCAGAGTTGGCTTCTGTACTTAACTGGCTGTGTGACTCTGGGTAAGTGACTTAACTATTCTGGGTCTGGTCATTTGTCATATAGCACAACTTCATGGGTTCTTACAAGTAAAATGTTTAGGAAGCACTCTGTAACTTAGCTATTATCCTTATTATTACCATTACTACAAGGCAGCTAGAACTAGGAGGCTGAAATAAGCTAGTTAATTATCTCTATTTTCTGGTTGGGCAAAGAAGGGTCCTTAGGCCCTGGAGCCCACTGGGTGGAGGGCTGGTTTTAATGAGGTCCTTGTGGTACTAATAACAGTCTCCCAGGGAGTAAGGAAGCACTCTTTTGTTTTCAGGGACTCTTCTTGTTGCCACAGTTTCTCAGAGATTTCTTCCTTGTTTTCTTTTTTTGTACAATCTGGCTTCTGCTTTCCTCCTCCCTTCCCCACCACTGTTTTGCTTTTGGCTTTGGTTTTTCTCTCCTTTCCCTTTCCACTCCACCACTTCCTACTCCCCTGCATCACTCACCACCTCCTGATGTCCCCATTCCTCCCCACACACACTTGAGCTTGTCCTCTGGGAGAAACTAACAAGGTCAGGTAATGGCCCAGTCCAGATTCTACCAATAATGTGTGGGGACAAGTGTCCAGTGGCGTTAATAGTTGTGAGCGCCTATTATGAAGCCAAAGGGAGGGATCTTCATGATAATTATCTGCCTGAGGCCTAGAGTGGCACAAGTCAGGGCCCATCTGAAATCTTTCATGACTATTAGAGTGGAGAAAAAAAATACCAGTAAACTACATGGTTTATATTACACGTTTTTTTAAATGAAAGAACATTTACTACTTTCTGGTGTTAACCAGTAGTTCACAAGTAAACGCAGGTATTTAAAAGAAGGTAAAGGGGAAAAGGGGGGAAGTACAGCGTAATGTGGTTGTGGGGGAGCAGGTGGTTGATTTCCTTTAAGCAAATCATTTTCATTCTGTAAAACTCTGGTGCACAGTTGGATTGTGGTAGTATTTGGTGGGGGGGATTGTTTGTTTTTTTTGACATTAATATACTATTCTAATTGTTTCCATTTTCTCCTGCTCAGTGTTTCCCTAAGTACTAATGGTGTGTAAAGGTCTAAATGATTTTTTTTCCCTACTTGGATCTGCATTTTTGAAGGTTTTCTAGAACTCTTGACCTTTCCTCCCAGACATTGTGATGCTTCCTACCTAACACATAGTAGGTGTGTTCAATAAACATTTGTGGAATGAATGGATGAGCCAATGCCTTCCGGATCAGGCTCTGTGTAACCTACATTGAACAATTATCAAGAATGTTCTAATTCTCTTTCACCTGGAATATTGAATAAGGAGACAAATGTTGGAATTGTTCATGTTGTGTAGAGAGCTGCCTCGATTTTTCACTTGACTCCCATGGACTGCCCAGCCAGGGGATAGACCCTGGGCAGCTGGACCTCACCTCTAACTGACCTCGCATATCCAGCATCAACCCCAAAGATGCTGGAACTGTATCCTAGTGGGTTACCTTGGCAACCTCACAATGTCATCTGTTAGAATGTCCTAGGGCGGCAGCTTTTAATTCTATCACAGCGGTCTCATCGGGGGTCATGTAATAGTGCTGTTTTTCCTCTGCTCACACTTCCTCCCCCTATGATTTAACCCTAAGTATTCGGGGAGGGAGCTGAACACAGGGAAAACCAAGCTATTACTGCATGACAGGTCACAGATGGCCCCAGAACTGGGATCCCAAGCATTCACAGTCGATAACACACAGTCCCCAAGTTAATGGGGGAGCTGGTTTCCCTCACACTCCTCATGAAAAGGAGAGGAGTTAAGCCAGCCTAGGCAAGTGTAAGAAGCCTCCGTGGCCAGACTGCACAATTCTTCTAAAAGCTCAGTGAAAGGAGCCCCCCGCTGAAGTAATTCTTCCCCGGCCTTAGCAGCACCACCCCACTCTGAAGATGATTAAGTCCATGGGTACTAGTAGCCGCAGCAATTTCCGCTGCATCCTAGCTATGCTGAGGCTTGGAGAGAAAGAGAATCCCAGCTCACCTAGTATTCTGCACACTCCTCACCCCAAAATCCCTATCCTTACAGTTTCATTCCACTTGGGTCCACCATGCTCCTAATTTAGCTCAAAATAATTCAACCCCCCACCCCCTTATTCTATAGAGAGTAATAACAACTTCCAGGAGAAAATGGACCCAACAAAAGCTTTGGAACCTGAAGAGCTATTGTCTTAATTGTTTATTTACAAGACCACAAAACCTAGATCTCACACATGCCAGCTGAACAGCAACATTTCAGGGCTGGTGGACAAGATAACTGAACTCATTTGCACCGTGGAGGTGTAAGAATTATTCACCTTCGTCATTGCAGCTAATATTTTAAGTAGGTTTACGGCCCCATAATAACATAGGTTGGCCAGCTGCTCCACACTAAGTGGTTGTAGGAAGCTGGTCCCATGTAGAGTAACAGCCATGCCTATCAGGAGGCACAGTGGCAGAGGGCTGAGTTCTGTGCCCCAGAGCCAGTGGGTTTGGAGGAGTCCCTTGCCTTTGTTCATTGTGAAAAGCACAGCCCTGGGAAGACCTTGGCACTTCTGGTCACACTAGAGCAAAGCACACTTGTGCCAGTGCCAGAACATGTCTTTAACTCCCCGGTGATGCGGGAGCGTGAATCTGGGTGGAGGCAGAGAGTTCATTAGGGTATTTTTTGTATATGCGTTGATCAGCCAAGGCCAGGGACTTTTGTCTGAAGTATAGTTAAACCAATACTTTAAAAATGCCACCCACAGACATCACCAATTTGAGGAAAGGTTGGATGGCAGCCAAATGTTTCATTCACCCCATAGAAAAAAATTAAAAATTATTATTATTCTGTGAATCCACTCCTCTTTTTACCTCTGAATTCCCAGTCTGAGGCAGGCAGTTCAGGGGAGCAGGGGCCCTCCTGTGGCTGAGAGAGAATTTGCTCTCTGGAGCAGAGCCATCAGGACTGAATTTCAACACACTGCTGTCTGCAGCCTGGCTTTCCTCACGCAGCCTGTCCATCCACATTCACACCCTTTTACTGGTTGTTCCATTCATGGAACACATACATTGACTTGCATTTCTGAGCAAGCTTTATTACCAGAGAGAAAGGGGGAAATGTACGTGTGTGTGTGTATATAAAATGTATGTATTTAGGAAGTCTATATAGTCCACAGATGTCAAAAGAGGAAGTTGTGAAAATAAATCTTTATTAAATGAATGTCGGGACAATATTTTTACATATTAATTAATTTTATTCCCTTTACTCCACCACACCTACATCTTCACTGCATTTCTTGCTGTGCTTTACCAACCCTCTTCTCATCAATTGAGACAGCTAGAAGAGACACAGTTGTCACAGGGAGAGTTATCATAATACCAGAAAAAAAAGTCAAATTCGTGCTTTTGAGTTTCAAAAGTCAATGCCCAAATATAAAAAGAAAAGACATAGAAAAATCGGAAATTGAGCAGAATCATTGTCCTTCTCTTGCCTTTTTTTTTCTGCTAGCAATCTCCCACCTCTCTATCCTATATGTACACCCACTCCATGGATAGATAAAAGCTGCCCAAATGGAGAAAGGGGAGTGAAGAGAGGCAGAGAGGACATGTCACTGGGCAGTGCTTGGTAGGATCCAGTACCTGTCCAGAGTCAGAATTCAAAAAACACACGACCTTTGTGTCAAGTAAAAATCATCCAATCACAACACTTTAGGAACCCCTTGGATAACTGCTCAGTTCTTAGAATTTGTCCAGGATAAACATCTTCAGTAGAAGACAGAAATATGCTGTTCATCCTTCCCACGGACAATCGGTGATGAACTCCCATCAGTGGCAGCCCAGCACAACCCATGGACCATCCAGAAGACTAACTCCTAGTCCATGATTCAGCCCTCATTTAATAGCCTAAGATGTTGGTAAGCTCTTGAGATATAGAATAAGGCCCTGGGCCCCTGAGCAGCAGTGAGAAAACCCCAGGAGTATGAAAAGATACTCCCACCTATACTTAAAAGAACACTGATGGACCAGTTCAGGATGCCCCTCACACGGCAGGACCATGCCCATCATCAGTGCCATTCCCCAGATAGTTCAAGTCCTCTCCTTCTGGCCCCATGGTAATTACTCTTCCTGGGAGTAACTCTCCCTTGTGTATGGGAGAAACTATTACCAGTCCTGACCAATGAATTGTGAGCAGAAGTGGTATGTATCACTTCTTTGGCAATTAATCGTTAAGACAAGATCCTCTAGGGCTTTCTGTTCCCTCCAGCAAGGCCCCTGGCAACTTTCCATAAGGTGACTGCTCGTCAGTCTAGGTCCCTAAGTGATTGTAAAAATCTGAGCCCTCTGTCTGACCTGTACTCTATATGTAACGTGAATGAGAAATGACTGATTTTTTAAACCACTGAGACTACAAATTATTTCTGAGGCATAACCCAGCCTATACTGACTCATGCGCTCTACTAGAATGCATCAAAAGTTCTGGAAGGCATCGTGAGCACATCTGGGAGCTGGAAGGCCAAAGGAAAGGATCCAAACTGAGGAGCATTTCCTACATTAACCTGGAATCTTAGTAATTCCAAGGTGTCTAGTTAAAGACGCCCATGATCAAAAATGCTGTAAGAGCTCTTATTTACTCATTTATTTAACTTATATTTATTTAGGATATACTATATACTATATGCCACCATAGAGCAGGGGATCTAGCAGGGAATGAATAGGCCCTGTTCTTACCCTCTGAAAACTTTCTGACTAGTTGTACTCAGCAGCTATTTACCGCATGCAAATGAAACTATAGCCTACAGACACTAAGAGATTTGCCCAAGGAAGGTGACACAGTTAATAAAAGGTGAACTGGGACTTAACTTGAGGTTTTTGAGTCTAAATTTTGTGCTTTCTTCACTCTCCAAGCCACCTAAAAATGTTACAATCAATGTAACTTTGAATATGCTATAAATAGTAGGTGGGATTGAACTCCAGGCTCTCTTATGCCTCCATCCTTAATGTTTGCTAATACCTAAAATCTCTTTAATAAGAAAAACTTTTCATACCCATAATTAGTACCTAGAACAAGTCCTGACAATAGGCACTCTCTATACGTTGAATGAGCAAAGCAAGCTTGAATGAATAAAATGAATAAGAGGTTTACGTAATTGTAACAATTGATTTTAATCTCAGATGTGCCCAATCTCACTCATACTAAGCCAGAAGCTAACAAGAGGTCCTATATCTGATATGGATGAATACTTCGTTTGAAATGTTGATCAGTGATCTTTAAAATCCCACTCTTTGTGTTCTCTCTCCCCTTTTCTTCAATTTGGGAACTATCTAAACTATGTGGCATCTGTATCTCAGGGAATGGTTGTTTCGGCAGAAAAGCAAAGAAAAGTCTCTGAGATCTCAAAAGCTTGGGCTTTGGGGTTTTAAATGTCCAAACAGACTCTAAATTTAGAAAAAAAGTCAAAGTAAAGAGGTAGAAAAACGTCTTCCTAACCTCTCAGAGTGCATAACAAATCCCCAGACTGTAGGGAGGGAGAAAAGAGAGGATGGGAAGGAGGAATGTGTGGATATTGTAAGTCCCTGAGAAAACATGAGCCAATATCCTGCCCCTATAGTTTATCCAAAAAGAAGAGCAGCAAATCCCCTTTGGCATAGTAAAGTAGCTTACATTGAACCAACTACGCTACAAAATCCCAAAAACAACTCTCTGCAGGCAGTAGAAAACAACTACAAATGGGCAGAAACTAGAAAGGAGGTGACACTTGAAAAATGGAAACATCAGTGGGTTGGATTCCCTTTTTTTAATGTCTTTTCACCAGAGGGCAGGCACCCCACAGGGCAGCCCAAACTTAGACAGAAACCCCCAGCCATACCAGCTGAGAAGACAGACCTCGGAGTGACCACAGCAGCCAAATAGAAGAACCCGAGGAAGCCTCTGGGTTCCCTGGACCCTGACATACTGTGGAAAGAATTGATGCCTGCTAAGGACCCCCCCATGAGGGAGACGGGACACTCAGAAGTGAAAAGGGGCTGGAAATAGTCCTCTAAGGATTCCTGTAGTCATTGGAGGCACCAAAGCTTTCATGTCTTGCAAGGACAGAGAACGGGGCCTTGTGACAGATCTTGGGGATGACACAGCAGAGAGTAGGACAAAACAGGAGATGTGAAGATGTCCCTACAGACGCCATCCTGGAAGGTGATGACACGGATACATGTGTTAAATCCTGTTC
The DNA here is from genome assembly GCF_027406575.1 of Nycticebus coucang. Taxonomy (NCBI): domain Eukaryota; kingdom Metazoa; phylum Chordata; class Mammalia; order Primates; family Lorisidae; genus Nycticebus; species Nycticebus coucang. The sequence goes on from NC_069787.1 coordinate 59,603,632, forward strand.
ATGCCTTGGCATGATGTAAGTCCCTTCCAGAACTTATGTGTAACTCTTATGACATTGACCCCCGGGGAGCTGGGATCAATCCTGCTCTTGACTAGGAATTTCTATCACCTCTTCCATCCTCTGAAATGTTGTCATAGGAACATAAGGCATGTTTTATTCCTAGGGCCTCTGAGCATCTACTAAGCTAGTATGAGATAAATGAGTGTGTTTGAGATGACGGGGAGATGAGAAAGTTGAATGTGGACACTTATAATTAGCAGACAGATGTAAGGGCCTCTTCCCACCCTCCCCATGCTGTATGGATAGAAACTACCTAGCATCATTTCCCCTTTAACTGTTAGCAGGTGGTTCAGGCTTTCAGGTGTGAGAAGAGCTTCTCAACTATCTCAAGTGGTAAGATATCTGCTGACTACTCTTACCTCCCCAACCCGCTACAATCAAATACAACTTTGTATAAAGGGACTTCCTTCCAAGAGGTTTTATTTTTTTTTCCTTTTTTTTTGTTTTTTTTTTTTTGGCTGGGGCTAGGTTTGAACCCGCCACCTCCAGCATATGGGACCAGCGGCCTACACCTTGAGCCACAGGCACTGCCCCCAAGAGGTTTTATTAACTAAGGTGTAACTGCATTGCCTGACATGGTAGCCATTGATTCCTCTCCTATTTCTCCAACCACATGGAGGCTCTGAATTAGTCACTTCCTCATTTCTCAGAATGAGAAACAGAAATATAAAATAGCATGATGAATGAATGAATACCTTTCACACCAGCAGGTAACGCTTATCTAATGGATTGATAATGTTTCTTGCACACCTGCTCTTTCCCTCCCCCTGGTTCATTCCGTCCTACTCATCCCTTTCTGAGTCGCATTTAGAGAGTTGAAAGATCAGTGGCCGCAGGACCACCTTCCTCCCTCCCATTGTCAGTGGTCTTTCTACTCAGGTGAAATGGGCATTTTGGAATAGAAGTCTCCATCAGTCATCTTGGAGGCTTTTTTTCTCAGCTCTGGAGTTTCTGGCCTCAAATACTGAGAGGTTGACAGCTTTGGCAGTCAGGGGAAAGAGCATGAGAGGCTTTTCAACAGGCCTACAACCCTGGTTTTGGCACCCAGCCTCAGCTGAGAAACAGCTGGATGGCAGTAGGCCAGGCTCAAACATCTGCCTTCATCTTCTGGCTTTAGTAGCAAGCATCTCCGCTAATGCTATCATTAGAGAATTATCAATATTTTACAAGTGTTACCACTTCTTGAAAATACAGCTAATTAAATCACACAGGACAGGACCTTGGTGGTTAAGACATAATGAGGAAAGGCCTTCTGCTCATCTCTCTTTTCCTCTCAAGGCTATTATACTGATTATCTTACGAAGAGAAACCCTGATTCCAAAAGCTACCTCTCCGCTATGTTTTCTCTAACCCCAGTGAGAGCCTGTAAGTAAACTTAAATAATGGAGAGTATGCCAGCCAGGGTTCTTATTGTATACTAGAGAGAGAGAATCTGATCACCTTAAGGCATAAAGAAAAGTACAAAAAGACTTTTGGGTAGTTCACAAAATGGATGGGAGGAAGCAGGCTTGTGAAGTGTGGCCATTCTCCTCCCAAAAGATCAAAAGGTGGAGTCTAACTCCCTCTTCTTCATGCGGGCAGTTTGTGACACGCTTGTAACCAGTAGAATGTGGCCTAAGTAAAGCTGTGTGACTTTTGTGGCTAGTAGGTAATATAGTTTCTACCTAGATATTTGGAATTTGTTTATGAAACATTCAGCCACCATGCAAATAGTTCGACTGCCTTGAGGCCACCATGTTTTGAGGAAGCCCAAACTCACCAGTGCAGGGCCCACAGGAGACTACGTGGAGAGAGAGGGAACTGCCCAGCCAGCCCCCAGCTGCTCCAGCCCTCGCTGACTTACACTGCACAGGAGACCCAAGCCAGAGCCACCCTTCCTGGCCGTCCCCAAATCCTGAGCCAAAAAATTATGAAAAATCGTAAAATGATTGTTGTTGCTTTAAGACAGTATGTTTTGGGATTACTGATTATGCAAGGATAGCCAAGCAGAACAGTCAGTCAGGAACAAAGGAATGTAAAACAAGGAGAGGAAATGGTTTCTTCAAACAGGACCCTTTCATCAGCTTCTTCCTCTCTACCTCATTCAGACTTCATGCTGCTCAGTGTCTGGTTCTATACAAGAAAATGAGCAGTGAAGGTAAAACCTGAATTATCAGAAGGACATACAGATTTTTTTCTGAAGTGTAAAGTTAATAATCTGAAGCAGAAATCAGGCAAGGCACAATGGCTTATGCCTTCAATCCTAGCACTGTGGGAGGTTGAGGCAGGAGGATTGGTTGAGCCCAGGAGTCCAAGGCTGCAGTGAGCTATGAGCAAAACCTTGTCCAAGGAAGAAAGGAAGGAGAAAATGAAGCAAAAAAATCCTCAGGAGCATTCTCCCCATCTTTCCCCTTCCTTAATTTGTCCCCACTATAAAACAAAACTGAACCAAAGAAAGCAGGTGCTATTTTGTCTAGGTAGGCACCTATTTTGTGACTGTATCTTTTTTGTAAGGGGATGCATTTTTTTCTATGTTCACTTTTATGTTTTAAAAATGTTGATAGAACTATGCAAGAAAAATACCTCTTAGCTCTTTAAAACACAAGCACATGCACACACATTCACACTTTGTGAGACATACAAATTAAAACCCATCAACCCTCAGATCATTTAGAGAAAGAGTTTCCTGGCCCACAAGAGGACAATGATAAAAGTGTTCCTGCTACTTGTTTGAGAACCACTAGCTTACCTCAGCTTTGAGTTCCTATTTTTGGCTCTCATTATGACACCTAGAAGAAACCTTCATTAGCATTTTTACTTAAACGAAACCAAGGCACAATTAGCAGCTGCTTCAGGATTTTCAAATTCTGACATCTGGGAATTTCCTGGAAAATGTTATGAATATTACAAGTAAAATGTGTTTAGGAGAGAAACTGTAGCTCCCAGACTCAGCTGCCTGACCACACAGCAAGCAGAGTGCCCTCTGTTCCTGATACATAGGCCCCCTGCGTACCAGTGGAATGACAATGGTAACCCACAAGAGCCTGTGTTGTCTCATTTTCAGATGGTAGAAACCTGGAAAGCCACAGCTTCTCCACATGTGTTTGTCAGTACTATCAATAGCTGCTGCCTACTTTTTTGAGCAGTTTTTGAGCTGCCAAACAGGACCAGGGGAGATCAGGTTGAAACACACATTTAATAAAGGCTGAGGATTGGTGTCTGAGGTCATGTTTCCAATTTTATCACTAAACAACCAAGTCACTCCCAAACATATCGAGTTACAACAATAGCCATTTTTAACAATCTCTCACAGTTTCTGTGCATCAGATTCAGGAAGAACTCAGCTGGGTGGTTTTGACTCAGGGTCTCTCATGTGGCTATAGTTGGATGGTGGTTGAAGTTAGGACACCGAGCATCTGGGCTGACCAGGTGTAGGATAATATTTAGAAATAAACATATCCTACATCAAGCACACAACGCGTCTCCGGTCATGCAACACCAGGCCTCTTTCTCTCTGTGTAACTCAGGGCCTCTTCAAGTGTTTTCTCAGCGTGAGCTAATTAAAGCATCACACAGAGGTCAAAAGTTCCATAGCAAGTATTTCCATGAGCACGGCAGAAGCGGAAGCTCCACTGCCTTTTAGAACCTATCCTTGGAGTCACAGAGAGTCACTTTCGCTAAATGCTATTGGTCAAAACATTCACAAGCCCACTCAGATTCAAGGAAAGAGGACAGAGACTTCTCTGCTCCCATGGGAGGAGTCACATGTAAGAAGAGCACGTGAGATGTGGCTGCTGTCTTTGGAAATTACAACTTGCCACAGGTCAAGGTCCCTACAGGTTGAAATAGGAATACTTGTATGAGTCATTTATTAAGGAATAGGGAAAGGAAGAAGCTAGGAAAGGATGTGGTTTCATAGATACGCATGTCATCTTTGTGCTGGGGCCGTGCTAATCTCTGTATCATCAGATTTTAGTGTATGTGCTGCCGAAGCAAACGCCAGGATGTGGTTTCAAGCGAAGTCTAGCCTCAGCCTGGTTCTGCCGGGAGCTCTGGAGCACACCTTGCCTGCAGCTTATGTCTCTCCTTGAGCAAGAAGTAGAGCATTGTTCACCCACATCAGTCAGAGCCTCAGCTACCATAGGATATAAGGGTGTATTCGAGGACTAAGTTTTATAGGGACTAGCAGGTAAAGACCTTACTTTCAAGGTAAATTCAAGAAGTCAGTCCTTAAGATGGGAGATGTTAAAGGGTTGACCAGAAGGTACATGCTTGGCACATCCATGATGTTTGATTCAAACAAAATTTGGGGACCCAGTTAGAAGACACCTGGGGCTCAGGGCTTATGGAAAAATGAAATGAACAGTTCATGAAATGAGTAAGTCGATCAGTACTTTATATGGACTCTATTCTCAAGAGGCTTTTCCGTGGTTTTTTTTTTTTTTTTTTCTTTTTTTGAGACTAGGTCTCCTTTTGTTGCTCCAGCTGGAGGCTAGAGTGTAAAGACATGATTAGAGCTCACTGCAACCTCCAAATCTAAGGCTCAAGTGATCCTCCTGGCTTAGCCTCCCAAGTAACTGGGACTACAGGCACATACCACCATTCTTGGCTAATTTTTTTATTTTTTGCAGAGCCAGAGTCTCACTGCTGTTCAGGCTAGTCTCAAACTCCTGGCCTTGGATCCCACAGCCTTGGCCTCTGAAAGTGTTAACATTATAGGCATAGTACCTGGCCTGGCTTCTTCCTTTTTGGTGACAAGATGACTGCCAGTAATTTCCAGTCCGATATCCTTTCCTCTCAGCAACCCCTGTAACGAAAGGGCTTTCCTTTCCCAATCAAGCTTACAAAAGTCCCATCATTGGTACATCACAAAGTCTCAAAGCTGCAGATGCTAGTGTGGCTGTAGAGAGAAAGGAACACTTTTACGCTGTTAGTGGGATTGCAAACTAATACAGCTTCATTGGAGGGCGGCACCTGTGGCTCAGTGGGTAGGGTGCCAGCCCCATATGCTGAGGGTGGCGGGTTTGAACCCGACCCCGGCCAAAATGCAACAGAAAAGTAGCCGGGTTTTGTGGCGGGTGCATGTGGTCCCGGCTACTCAGGAGGCTGAGGCAAGAGAATCACTTAAGCCTAGGAGTTGGAGGTTGCTGTGAGCTGTGACGCCACAGCACTCTACCAAGGATGATAAAGTGAGACTCCATCTCTTAAAAAAAAAAAAATACAGCCTCTTTGGAAAGAAGTCTGGAGAATCCTCAAAGAGGTAAAAGTAGACCTTCCATTTGATCCTGCAATCCCATTACTAGGTATCTACCCAGAAGAAAAAAATCATTTTACCATAAGGACATATGCACTAGAATGTTTATTGCAGCTCAATTCACAATCTCCAAGATGTGGAATCAACCCAAGTGCCCATACTAAACTATGGTATATGTATACCATGGAATACTACTCAGCCATAAAAAGATGGTGACTTTATATCTTTAGCATTAACCTGTATAGAGTTGAAGAACATTCTTCTTAGTAAAGTATCACAAGAATAGAAAATCAAATATTCAATGTACTCAATACCAATATGAAACCAATGGATGAACAACTACACGCCCACATAAAAGAAAAACACAATTAAATTCAAGTAGGGAAGAGAAGGAAACAGGGAGGAAGGAGGACGATTGGTAAGCTCTTACCTAACAGGCACAATGTCAGGGTATATAGCACACCCTCTGGGTGAAAGGCTCAACTACAACTTGGACTTGGCCTGGCAAACTCAAACAATGTAACCTGATCATTTGTACCTTCATATTAATCTGAAAATCTTTTAAAAACTTCCACCATTGAGTATCAATGGCTCTGATTAGCCTGACTTTGTCACATGATCATCTCTGAACCAACCACAGTTGCCAAGGTGACGTGATGCTCTAATTGGCTGGGCCTGGGTCACATGCTGCACTTTTGGGGCCAAAGATGAAGTTAATTCCACTAGAACCACAAAGATTGAGAGTAAAGAAAAGGCAATGTCACAGGAGAAATCAGGGTTACCAGAAGTGAGATAAGAACAGAAAGGGAAAATAACTCCAACAAAGAAAAATGAAAACCATGCGAATCACTGGTGAACTAGAGCAACAAGGTTAAAAGCATCATAGTAGGTGACTCCATTCAGAGCCAGAAATCCCTGAGCGTACATTGCATCCAATTCCTATGCCCAAGGGCAATCTTGATTCCAGAACTTGAAGCAAGAGTCATGGCTATGAAGATAATCACTCAGGAGAGTCAGGGTGGCTCTGGCATTGCTGGGGATTTGAAAGCAGGCCAAAAAGTCATTATAATTTTGTTTTCCAGCTAGACTAGAGGTCTTTTCTGACCACACAGGCCTTTTAAAAACTCTACCTGTAGATTTTGTTTGATCAAATCTTGCATAAATATTTAGAGGTTTGAAAAATAAGATCTATGAAGAAGGTCAAAGAAATTGGTTCTAATTAATCAGGAAAAAACAAAGTGAAACACACACACACACACACACACCCAATAGAGATGGGAAAGTATTTTAATTAAGTCATCTTCCCTATTAAGAAAAAGATGGTAACTAGCCATTCTTGTGCTCTACTGAGGATGAAATAAAAAGCAAATGGGCTTAATTGAAACATTGGGGAATTAAACATGAGAAGGAATTCTTTGTTCAATATTGGCCTAAATTTTAAGCTCTATTTAATTGTAAGCTTCCTCTGGGTAAAAGAATTGTGTCTTCTTCATCTTCCCCAAAGTTTGAAATGATGGAGAACTGAAAACTGTAAAACAGAGAGAGACAGAGACTTGTGCCAGCTTCTATAACTTTTGAGATTTTTGTTTCTGGTTACAAATGAATTTGATTTATCCATCGTATCAGTTAGCAATATTTTGACTACAAGTACAAAATAACCTGATTTTAGTGCTTTAAACAAAGTGGGGAGTGTCCTTTTTTTTTTTTGTAGAGACAGAGTCTCACTTTATGGCCCTCGGTAGAGTGCCGTGGCCTCACACAGCTCACAGCAACCTCCAACTCCTGGGCTTAAGCGATTCTCTTGCCTCCGCCTCCCTAGTAGCTGGGACTACAGGCGCCCGCCACAATGCCCGGCTAGGGGGGGGGTCTTTTTATACAAATATCTGAAGGCAATAGCTGCTGGCCCTGGTTTGTAGCTCATGATGCTATTGGCCTTTCCTTCATGGTTGCAAAATGGCTGTTGAAACTCCATGTATCAAGACTATTCCATAAGAAAGAAGATGGAAGAGGGAAAAGACAACATGCATACCAAGAAAAGATGTGCTTACCCAAGAACCACAGAATGAATATGCACTTATGTCTCATGGGTCAGAATTACACAGCTTGGCCACCTCTGGTTGAAAGGTTGCCATGAGCAAGGGGTTGGGAATGGGAGTTAGAGCAACCCAATCCACAGTGTTGCATTATTTTTGCAAATATATACCTATGAACAAGGTGTGGAGAAGTAAATACTTGCCCTAGTTAATGGTGTCATTCTTAGGATTTGAGCAGACCACTTGTCTCTCTCAATCTCAGCCTTCCTAATTAATTAACCATTCACAATTAGCTCTGATTTTTGCTTTGGGGAGTGCTTCTACCCAATCTTAATCACAAGATTTGGGGACACTATTGATCCTAGGAGATAGATGTTCTGGCCACAGGTATGGGCACATTACCTAGGCCCAGGCATTTCTAATATTCCAATCACTTGTCCCAGTGATAAGTCTACAGGTGGTCAGGAGGCTTCAGGAGGGTCAATCATCATTCTTCCCAAGGATTTTTAAACTAAAGTTAGAGAAAAAGAGGTCTTATCATTTTTGGTGATAGAGTTGAAAACAGGGGCTGCTGGCACACATCTTTCCTGCCATGTGGGGGAGGCAGATCTTTACAAGGAGAAAATAAGGTCACAACCAGAGATGTACAGACTTTACAGAGCATATGAGAGCAATGAGCTACAATTTCGTTCAGGTTCTCTGAATCGAACTGTGAGTGGACTCGCACTTACATGAGCCATAAATTCCCCCTCCTTTCTCAAACTGGTGTAGTTAGATTTCCATCCACTGCACATAAGAGCCTTAATTAATTAAGAGGTTGGACAAATACCCAGTAATGCAAATGCTATTTGTTTGGAATTAAGAAAAAAGTTTGCCAAGAGTAAACCAGGGAAATGCTTCATGCATGTATGTGTACAAAGCTAATAAGATTTTGTAAGCACTTAGAAATATCAGACTACGTGAATACTGCTGTCAAGTACATTTCTGTAATTGTTTTCTGTCAGTTTTAGAGATCATGTAAGGATAGCTAAGAGGAGCTACACATGCTGGCTGCCCCTCTGCTGTCATCACTCTGTGCACGGAAAATGCTGCAATGGGGAGACCTGCAGAAGATAGCCTGGTAACACACGGATGGCCCAGAATAGGAGCCAGGTATCTGAGTTCTTATCTGTGTTATGCTATTTAAAAGCTATACGGGGGCGGTGCCTGTGGCTCAGTTGGTAGGGCACCGGCCCCATATACCGAGGGTGGCAGGTTCAAACCCGGCCCCAGCCAAACTGCAACCAAAAATAGCCAGGTGTTGTGGCGGGCGCCTGTAGTCCCAGCTACTCAGGAGGCTGAGGCAAGAGAATCACTTAAGCCCAGGAGTTGGAGGTTGCTGATGAGCTGTGTGAGGCCACGGCACTCTACCGAGGGCCATAAAGTGAGACTCTGTCTCTACAAAAAATAAATAAATAAATAAATAAAATAAATAAAAGCTATACGGGCTGGTACAAGTCACGTGACCTCTCTAGTCTTCAGTTTCTTCACCTGTTTAATCAAAGGCATGAACCAAAAAGCCTTCTGAGTTCCTTTTCACCTCTACTGTTCTATGTCAATATGATCAATAAGACCAACTCCTTGATGTTGCCCATAAGGTCCAGGGGCTTCCCATGTCACACAGCCAGACACAGTATGGTACCTAGTCTTGGACTCTCAGGCTGTCTTCTAGGGCAGACTTACTTGCTTGTCAATGATAGGGGAGGAACAGAGTTCTGTTAGGTTATTAGGACTTACTTTCTTTGATTATGGAATACACTATGTTACTCTATTTTTCCAAGCTTGAAGAGTGAGCCCAGTTCCCAAACCCAGTCCTCATGTGGGCCGCTTAACTTCCCTCTCTTCATAGTCAGGAGCTCCCCCACTGACTGACTGCCGTGTCAGCAATGCATGCCATTGGCACAGAAGGGGCAGAGAATGAAAGTGCAAGTGTGTCTTGGGTGCCTGTCAGGGTTGTAATGGGGAAAAAGCCATTTGGTGTCCATGTGCCTCGGTGGTAGGTCTCTGATTGTATCAAGAAGGAGGATAAAATATCATCCTCATTTGAGAGGTGTCCAGTCACCAGGAGGCTCGGTTGCACAGCAGGGAGGTGTCCTGCCACCTCTTTGCCCCACAGTGCAGGGAGCAGTCCACTGAGCCTGTACTGTGTTCCTCCGCAGTTGTGTCTGGGGAAGAGTCACAGGTGCTCCTAGGTAGGTTGGGGGGGGCACTTAGTGCCCAAGTATGTTTGAAAAATTCTTCATTCAATATATTTGATGATGCAGACAGAAACCTTAATACCCTTAATTCCTTATGTATCTCCAGGCAGACTGAGATCTACTAGAAAGATTTTCTCCTATGAGAATCAGTCACTTGCTCTGGCGATTCCACCAATTTGAGAAGGGAATCCCTGTGAAAGGCCTGCTTTGGCTCATAAATGCATCCTGGAGAAATGCTGAGCTAGATGATCCCACTAGATCAGAGTTATCCAAACATTTTTGATCATGACCCTGAGGAAGAAACACATTTCATCCCATGACTTCATGCAAACACATCTCCATGTACAAATCTGAAACAAAGCATTCAGGAGCAAAACTGACTCCACTGTGTGTGGAGTTCCCTGACAGTTGCACTCTGTTCTGTTCTCATGTTTGATTCTGTTTCCATTTTTTTTTTTTTTTTTTAAAGAGGAAGAAGGCTTTCATTCAGCCTGCAGAGCAAGCGTAGAGGAATTCAAAATGGTCACTCTCCCCAGCTGGCTGGGTCTTTCCCTTTTTATTTCCAGTCAAAAAGTTCCAACCCACGGGTGCTGGCAAAGCTGCTCCAACCTCCTTAGAACTACAGGATTTCACAGAAGTGGAAATTTCCAGGTCCCAGGAAGTTAAATCTACAAATTCCTAAAAAAAAAAAAAAAAATAGGGAATATTTCACAAATTTATGTGTCATCCTTGCACAGGGCCATGCTAATTTTTTCTGTATTGTTCCAATTTTAGTATATGTGCTCCCAGAGTGAGTACTCCATTTGTTTTTTGTTTTTGTTTTAAAAAATGTTTAATTGGTTATCCCCACTTCACAGATGAGGGTGCAAGTTTAGAGAGAGATTAAGTTACTTGCCTAACATCTCCCAACCAGTAATTATGGAGCAGGGACTAGATGAAGCTTCAGGACTCATATTTTGGAGACTGCAAAGATTCATATTCTCCCACCCCTCAACACTTCTCCCTCTTTGGACTGATCTAGCCAAAGTCCAGAGGTCCACAGGTCCCAAACAATATAAGAAAGTCCTCATGCTAGGACACTGCCTGTTGACTGCTCCAGCTTCCTTTGGCCATCGCTTTTTCATGGTCAGCCCCACAGGAAAGCGCAAAGGGGGTTCCCTCACAGGCTGGGTGCTTCGTTCCTACAGGATAACCTGTCTCTTGAGTCTCGGGGGAAACAGTACCCCGAAACCCAAAGTCCTTAGTCTTCCGCCCTCTGCTGTGCGGAACGTGAGCCTGATGCTCAGTGCTGGAAATCGGGAAGTAGGGGTCCATTTCTAGTCCTCCAGCCCTGGATGGACAGTAGGTAAAATTGTCCCCGAGAAGACCTTAGCAGCGACTGCTTCTCGACGTCTGTGAGCGCCAGCCTAACCCGCTACAGTGTGGGAATGGAAAAATCCGAGACCATGCGCAGGCGCGCTCCAACGAAAGACTCTCCAGTTGTTTTTTTAAATGGTGGTGAGACTCATTGGTTGACCTGGTAACGGGTCACAACCCACAGTTTGGAAAACGTTGCTTCTCAGGCTGCTGAGTCCTTAGGACTTTGCTTCCTCTATGCAAGATGCTGTGGGGGCTGCTCACCTGTCCTGGGGAATGACAGGAAAGACCCACAGGTGGCACATTCCCCTTCAGGAAGCTAAACCACAGAGGCAAGAAACTGAAGAGATGAAAATACAGTCAACTGCCTAGAAGGTGCCACTAGGTGATCAGGATGTAACTTCGGGCCAGGTCAGTGCTGACTCATTCATTCCCTGTATGTGAGTAGATCCTCTAAGGAGTACAAGCCAAGATGGGACTAAACTTTCAAGGGTTTTATTAGGGGAAATTCTCATGCTAGAGAAAATGGGGAGGGAGCTAGGTGAGGCTTGGAGAATGGTCAGATGGTAATGCAAGTCTGACTAGCGGAGGACAGACAGAAGGAAGACGGCCATTCAATCTGAACAAGAATCCCATATCTCCAGGAGCAGGACTGCTTCAGTGTCACTGCTGTGATTGTCATCGGTTGAGAGCAGCTGTGTGGCGCTGGACCTCACAGCCCACAGCAGGGCCTTTAATCACCTGTGCTTCTGTGCTTGAAGGGCTGCTGGGCATGCACCGTGGCTGCCACACCCTCCTCCTCTCTTTCCCTCTCCTCCCCTCTCCTGTTCCTTCCCACAGTAGACATGATGTGGGTCTCCATCCCAGGCCGGCTATTGTAGCAAAGACTGGAGACAGCAGTGAGCCAAACCCAGTCCCTGCCTCCCAAAGTCTGGTAGGGACATGGATATGAAGGAAAAATTCTGCCAGAGGCTGCAGGATGATCAGTGCAGGAAATGCTCCCAAGTGGAGGGCCTGGGATAGTAAGAATTTAAAAGAGGGGGTTAAGTCAGAAGAGGTGTCCCTGAGCCACCAATGTGGATCTGAGATCTGGAGCACGAGTAAAAGTTAACTGGGTAAAGAGGAAAGGGAAGAGTATTCCTGCAGAGGGCTCAGCGTGTGCCTGGGCTGCATGTTTCTGGGAGGCAACAGGAATCAGAGCCAAAACTCAGCCAGAGTAGGTTGAGTGAAGCCAGAGGAAGAGGCACTGGAAGAAAGTGGGGGAGTGAGCAGATCAGAAGCCTGGAAGCCTTCCTCTCACCTGTGGAGGTTTTGATGGAGTCAACATGATCAGATTGGCATTTGGGAAGGCTTCACTGCCTGCAGGGTAGAAGAGAAGGAGAGAAGTAGGGGAATTGATTGTCTAAGTCATTGAGAGTGACAGGGCAGTGACAGTGGAAAGGAAGAGAAAATGGCAAAGTGGGAGGCCAAAGAGGCCACGTGGATAGAACCTGGAGATGGAACAAATGTGTGTGAGAGGTGACAGGGATGCCTCCACGTCCCCAGCTGCTCTAGGCCAAAGCCCCCTTGAAGGGCCAAACATGGGCAGTTAGTGTAGAGACAGAACTAGGCCCTGACAGGTGCCCTTGTCTCATGCATAAGCCTGCTCTGCTCTGTCCTCCAGGCTCCCTTTCACACATCCTCCCACTCTCTGCCAGTCAGCGTCTCTGCTCCCCTCTTGGTACTCCATTACTTCAGTTTCACTGTCGAGTCTTCTGAGTTAGCCTCCAGGGAAGCTGCATGGGACAGGGGTCACGATCCCTGAAGACTTGGAATAATTCAAGATTTATGTCATCTCAGAGCAGTCCTTCCAAAGCATGGTGGGCAGCTCTGTTTTGTGGCTAGAGAGGCTTCTGCATGTGCCCGCAGAACAAACCTACCTTCTCACCCATGCTGTCTGCAGATTAGAAATACTACCAAATTCTTAACAAGCTTCTACATTTAAGAGGTTGAATTATTTTGTTTCTCATTTATAAAACAAGATTTTGCATTTTATATCTCTGTTTAGAATACATATAATGCAAATTCACACCGACTATGGTTACTTTGGGTTTCTGCTTTCCTGAAGCCTCTGCACTTTGCAGATGGCCTCTGACATCTAACAGAGCTGGATGCTTGTACTAACATCCACACAAGATCTCGGACTTTGGCCATAAGCTCTGGCCTGGCCTTTTTTACATGGTCAAGACCTGTGAACAGACTTTAAAGAGAAAGACAGAGTTCCTTATGCAGAAACAGGCTCAGATGGTTTTTTGGGGATGGTAGAACTTTGTAGATGGTAGAAATGGCTCAGAACTCTGAAGGATGGGCTTGTCTGGGGGAACTGGGGGTATGGGGCGGACACTGGGAATCAGCACAGCATGCTGGAGGCCACTGCTTAGGCAGTCTCAGGTATGGACACAGGGATGGAGTAGGGTTTAGGGAAATCAATATTTCTCCATTCTCCATGTCCAGGCATCTGTTTTTGTTTTCATAGAAGGGACAGAGATGTTGTTTTACACATTTTTGCATTGCCAGAGCTCAGCTCAGTGCTCTATAGTAGGAATACAATAAAAGTTCACTGATTGAGGGAATCAAAGGATTACCCAGGGTCACAAACTATTTGTCCACTTAAGTGCTAATTTGCTTTCCAACATTTTATTATCAAAATTTAATTTTCAAACTGACTGAAAAGTTAAAAGAATTGGATGGTGATCTCCATATACTCTCCACTTAAATTCTGCATTTTGCGGCTTGTGATATTTGCTTTATCCCACATGTAGCCACCAGTTCATCCATCTATCCATCCATACACACACTGTACTTTTTGATGCACTGCAAAGTTGCAGACACAGTACATTTCACCCCTGAACGTTTCAGCATCACATCATTAACTAGAATCCAATAGTTTTTCTTTGTGAAATTTAAAAAAGTTTTCAATTGTGGGAAAACACATAACATCAAACTTAGAATCTTAACCAAGTGTAGAGCTCAGTGGCACTGAGTACATTCCCGTTCTTGCGCAAACATCACCACCATTCATCTTCCTAACTCTTTTTCAGCTTGCAAAAGTGCAACTCTGTACTCATTAAATAATAACTCATCCACTCCCTCCTCTTCTCAGCCTGTGGCAACCACCATTCTATTTTCTGTCTCTATGAATTTGACGACTCTAGATACCTCACAGAAGTGGAATCACACAGTGTGTGTCCTTTTGCGACTGGCTTATTTCACTTAGCATAAGGTTCTCAAGGTATATCCGTGCTGTAGCCTGTATCAGAATGTCCTCCATTTTTAAGGCTGAATAATACTTCCTTGTATGAGTACATCATATTTTGTATATTTATCCATCTATCATCTGACACCTGGCTGCTTTCACCTTTTGGCTGGTGTAAGTAATGCTACTATGAACATGGGTATACAGGTATCTGTTCAAGTCTCTGCTTTTAATCCTTTTGGGAGATAATCAGAAATGGAATTGCTGGATCATATGGTCATTCTACTTTCAATTTTTGGAGGAGGTGCTATACTGTTTTCCACAGTGTCCACACCATTTTGCATTTCCACTAACAGTGGGTTCTAATTTCCCCACATCCTCCTAGTGCTTGTTGTTTTTAATAACAGCCATTCAAATGGATGTGAGGTGGGATTTCACTGTGGTTTGGTTTGTATTTCCCTAATGATTAGAGACATTGAGCATCTTTTCTTTTCTTTCCTTTTTTTTTAACCAGAGTCTCATTTTGTCACCCTTGGTAGAGTGCTGTGGCATCATAGCTCACAGCAACCTCAAACTCTTGGGCTCAAGCAATTCTTTTGCCTCAGCCTCCCAAGTAGCTGCGACTACTGGCGCCTGCCACAGTGCCTGGCTATTTTTAGAGATAAGGTCATGCTCTGGTTCAGGCTGGTCTCGAACCTGTGAGCTCAGGCAATCCACCTGCCTTGGTCTCCCAGAGTGCTAGGATAACAGGTGTGAGCCACCGTGCCCAGCCCATTGAGCATCTTTTCATGTGCCTTTCTGGTCATTTGTATGTCTTCTTTGGAGAAATGTCTATTTGCAGTCTTTGGCCTCTTTTCTCCCTTTCAAGGTAAAATTTACATACAATGAAATGCACACATCTTAATCGTACCATTAGATGAGTTCTGACAAATGCATCTCAAACTCTGTCAAGGTACAGAACATTACCATCACTCCAGAAATTTCCTTCAAATCTCTTCTCATTCTATCCCCCTACCCTCCAGCAGGCAACCGATCCTGTTTGGTTTTTTTTCCCATCATAGTTTAATCTTGCCTGTTATAGAACTTGAAATATGTGAAATCTTACAGTGTGTGCTCTTTTGTGTTTGGCTTCTTTCACTCAGAATAATGGTTTTGCGATTTGTTCATGTTCCATATGTTATTTGCGCATTCCTTTTGATTGCTGAGCAGTATTCTTTTGTATGAATAGGCGAGAGTTTGTTTATCTCTTCTTTTGTTGATGGACTGGGCTGTTTCCAGGTTTGGGCTATAATGAATAAAGCTTGTTAAGTGCTTATTTTTTATTATAACAAAAGCAAAATGTCATGAGTTTGAAGCCTGGATAAAAATCTCCGACTAAGCCTAATATCCTCTGGATGGGAAAATAAACAAATATGTAAAAGCTACCCTTTGCAGAAGGCTTACAATGTACCAGGCCGTCTACTGAGAATTTTCCTTCCATAAATCATTCCATTCAATCCTCATAACCCCATTTTCCAGATGAGGAAACTGAGGCTTAGAGAAGGGAATTGACTTGCCCAAGTTCCAATGGTTTGCACTTGGCAGCCCCTATTTTGCCTTTTGGAAAGTGCCGTGAGCATCAGTAGTGATCCCAAGGCCAAGAAAAGATGAGTATGGTATTTTTTGTTCCTTCAGTTATCACACTTTTCTTATGATATTGATGTCATTTTTATTTGCCTTCTATGATGGGTCTTAATTATAACGAAGGAAAGTGAAGAGACAAATATTACAACTTAATGAAAGAAAAAAAAAAGACCATTCCTTTACTAAGAAATCGTCAATGACAGAAAAGAACTTAAAAAAAAAATTAATGGTGCATTTAAAAAAAACTTTCCTGTTATGAAATACTAGAAAATAATAAAAGATAAGTGCTTGACCAAAAGATACGTGCTTGACCATATTTTTCTCCATATATAAAAGCAGATATGACCAAATTAGAAAGTTTTGCCAGAAAACTTGTAGAGGAAGGAAGGAAAGATTTGCAACTAGTATTTAACTAGTACACACCATCAGAAAAGCCCCCTGCTGGATAATTTACACACATTTAATTCATTTTATCTTCCGAGCAACCTTAATACTCATTTCCCCTTCTTTCTTAGCAATGAAACTCCTGACTTTTAGCAAGATATGTGGCCTTACAGAATAAAAACATTTCGCTGTTTACTTGACAGCAAGGTTTGGCACATGACTGAATTCTGACCAATGGTATGTCAGCTGAAAGGGCACATGTAATGTCCAGGAAGGGAGCAATCTTAAAGGGAGGTGTGCCCTTCTTTGTACCGTCTGCTTTCCAGATGAATGGATGTAGATGAAGTGGCTAAAGCTGGAGCAGCTATTTAAGACTGAGAGGTGGAAGAAATGTGGTGAGAATGGTGAAACAAAAATATAGAAATCCTGGGTACTTGACCATGGAGCCACCATACAAACTCTGGATTGTAATTTCCAGAGTTTTTTATGTGTGAGAGAAATTTTTATTAAGCTACAGTGACTTGTGTTTTCCATCATTCTAGCTGATTCTACTTCTGATAGAAAAGGTATTACCATTTCATTTTATAGATGAAGAGACTGAGTCTAAAATTTCCATAGCTGGGGTGCACTTTAGTTTCTTGAGGAGAATAAAGCCTCTTCTTGGAAGTTGATTGACTCAACTCCCAAAGCTGATAACATTGAAGGGCCAAAAAGTGTCCCTCTCAGGTTTCACTCCCTGGAGTCATATAGTGTGCCCACAGATATGGAAACAGACATATCTGTTGCTGTCTGCTGGGGAGACAGCAAATGTCTGTGGGTATGAAGCTAGGTTTCGAAGAGCAACAGATCTGGTTATGTGACTCTGGGAAAATGACTTACCATCCAAGCCTCAGTTTCTTCTTCTCTAAAATGGGATGTTAGTAATAGTACCTGTGACCAAGTCACTGAGAGATCTAAACAAAAGGATGCAAAGTACCTGGTACTGGCTAAGTGACTAATAAATGCAAGGAGTTTTGTTGTTGTTGTTGTTTGTTTTTGAGACAGAGTAGAGTCTCACTCTGTTGCCCAGGCTAGAGTGCCATGGTGTCAGCCTAGGTCACTGCAACCTCAAACTCCTGGGTTCAAGTGATCCGATCCTCTTGCCTCAGCCTCCTGAGTAGCTGGGACCACAGGTGCCTGCCATGACACCCAACTAATTTTTCTATTTTTAGTAGAGATACTCAGGCTGGTCTTGAATTCCTAACTCAAGTGGTTCTCCTGTTTCCCAGAGTACTGGGATTATAGACATGAGCCACCATGCCTGACCTAAATGAGAATTTTTATTATTAGTCCCTGGGGTTGGGCTGGAGTCAGACCCCCCTAATTATTTTTTTCCATGTCTTCTCTTCTTTTATTTTAAGTCTCTCTCCTCTACCTTCCTGCCCAAACAAGATTAAAGAAACATCCCCTTTCTCCTTGCAGACTGCACTCCATAGGCCACCCTCAGCTACGTCCAGATGAGGGCCTCATGTGATCAACTGTAGCTTAGACTCAGCTGGAAAATGGAATATGCAGTTTTTGGTTGCCAAACCCTAGCCATGGGCTTAAGTTTTCAAGTATAAGACAGCTTTAGCAAGAAGTTTGGTGTTGCTAAAATTAGGACTTGTATTTCTTACATTTGCACTGCTCAGTCTCAAAAAGAGTTGGCTCAAGAAAAACCCAAATCATGAGGCAGCAAAATTTGTTTTTAAAGCCATCCCAAAGTTAAAAAGCTCCCTCAAAGGTAGCTGCAGGACGTACATTCAGGTTCCTGTGGGGCCATCCTCTATGGGTGACTTTGGCACAGCTCTGTTTGAGTGCTATTTCCCTGGCCCCTGCTCTCTGTCAAATGAATCATTCTGATGTGATAATGAATACTGCACAGATTGATGCAGTGGTTTCCCATCTATAGGCCAGGAAGCATTTTTGGGGGGGGAGGGGGACACAGTTTTACAAGATGATCTTCAAATCCATCTGCATGCCTGGTGTCCATGGACTTAATCTTTTATATCACTATTTTTCAGATATATATACATGTTACTGTGAGGAATAAATACTTTATTGAAAATCATTATATAAACCATGAGATAATCAATGGATACTAAATACCCACCTATTGTCATTCAAGTGTTAACAAACTCCTAGCTAATGCCACTCAACAAGAACTTTCTAGGTTGGGTGCAGTGGCTCATGCCTGTAATCCCAGCGCTCTGGGAGGCCGAGGCAGGTGGATTTCCTGAGCTCACAAGATGGAGACCAGCCTGAGCCAGAGCGAGACCTCGTTTCTAAAAATAGCTGGGCATTGTGGCAGGCACCTGTAGTCTCAGCTACTTAGGAGGCTGAGGCAAAAGAATTGCTTGAGCCCAAGAGTTTGATGTTTCTGTGCTATGATGCCAAGGCACTCTACCAAGGGTAGTAACAAAGTAAGAGTCTCAAAAAAAAAAAAAAACAACCAAGAACTTTCTAGAAATAATTCCATAGGTAGTAGCTCTCATAGTAGAGCTTCAGACACAAAAACAATTTAGGGAATGGACACATGGAGGCCACCAGACCATGTACCCTCCTTCAAATCACACTGAGATGGAAGCTCAGCTGTGTGCCATCCAGCTGCTCTGAGAAACACACATGAGAGCCTTGGATTGGAGGGACTTGTGCCCAGCAAGCATGGTCTGCACCGCCTCCTTCACTCCCTGGTGCAGGAAGGAAGGTCGGTCCCTACATGCATTGAGCACCCAGTGCCTGCCAATCATAACCACAGGCAGCAGGAAAATGAGGCAGAAAACATGGGGGAATTATCAGTGGGCATAATGAGCAGGGAAACTATTAACCCTCTTGTTTCATACAGGGTTATCTAGTTGTAAGCAACAGATATCCACTCTGGGCAACTTAAGTCAGAAGAGAAGTATTAGAAGATAAGCCAAAGAACTAGGACTCAGTAAGGAAAGAAGGAGGATCATGGTAGTAGATACTTTTGGGGAGATATGAATTAGTTCCAACCATTTTCTATCTTCATGTTACTGCACCAAGATTTGAATTCTTTGGGAAAAGTAGAGGACTGGCCAGGGAAAAGCAGGATACTGTAAGTTGTCACTTCCTGAACTGTATTCATCAACAGAGGAAAAGGCATGTTCCTCAAAGAAAACCAACGTGCTGACACCAGAAAAGGGGGTTAGGATACTGACCCTGACAGCAGGGGGACAGAGCTGTCTATTGTTATCTCCCTAGGGCTATATCTCTTCATCTGTAAAATGGGAACAACTGTAGCTACACTGTGAAAATTTAATGAGACAACACAGAGCATAGTGTGGCATCTGGGAAGTGCCTAATAAATATGTGATAGTCCCCAAATCTTTTCGTCAGAGAACGAAGATACTTCATTGGCTCTGCAAAGAATGCAACCCCAGCACAGATCAAAGGCCTTTCAAGGGCTTATTTTACAGATTGGAACCTCAACCTAGAGCAAGCTGTGGATCTCTGCACCTTTGATACATACCTTTCTGCTATAGTAATAATAAATAGAGTCTTGGGGGCGGCACCTGTGGCTCAAGGAGTAGGGTGCCAGCCCCATATACTGGAGGTGGCAGGTTCAAACCCAGCCCCAGTCAAAAACTGCAAAAAAAAAAAAAAAAAAACAGAGTCTTGGATAAGTCCTTTCCTGTAGGCCGGCAGGGGCTCTGGGGGAACTCAACCCCATGGCCAATTGATCTGAAGTCAAGGCTAATGGAGTTGTTTATATAAAAGACCTGGTATTGAAACTCTCCCTCTGGCATCACATTGTTTATGATGCATGGCCAATTATCCACTGAGGAAGCTATTGCAGCCTGGACAATTTTATTTCAAAATCATATCATTTTCTTTTTATTTCCCATTCACATGCACATGCTCACATGCACACACGTGCACACACATGCACACACACCCCTGTCTCTTACAAAAAAGTGACTATTGGTTAAAGTTACATTTTTTCCATACATTTTTCAACTTTGGGGATGTATATTCCTGTCTGGATGTGGGCACATACCAGGCCCTGCCTGATGGATAGGCTTGACTATTTTCTCCATCTTTTCTTGGCTTGAATTCTTGCCAGTTTACGTATTTTTGCTTAGCTTCAACATCTTCTTTCCATCAAACCAGATGTTTCTTTTGCTTTACCATTTCAATTTTTGTTCCTATCAAAAGTATGACATTTGACTGATTATGTACTGGTAGTTATGAGCCATTATAAGTTATGAGTGTAAAAATCTAGCCCTGCTAAATTTGAAATAATCAATGCTATGATATATATGTGTGTGTGTTTATGTATTTTACCTTTCAGGGTTTTTTTTTTTTTTTGTAGAGACAGAGTCTCACTGTACCACCCTTGGTAGAGCGCCGTGGCGTCACATGGCTCACAGCAACCTCTAACTCTTGGGCTTAGGCGATTCTCCTGCCTCAGCCTCCCGAGTAGCTGGGACTACAGGCACCCGCCACAACGCCTGGCTATTTTTTTGTTGCAGTTTGGCCAGGGCTGGGTTTGAACCCGCCACCCTCTGCATATGGGGCTGGCGCCCTACTCACTGAGCCACAGGCGCCGCCCATGGGTTTGTTTTTTTTAATGTTAAAAACGAAGTGATAATGCTGGTCTTTTCAGCCTGGCAATGATTTTGGTTTTCATCCTGAAGAATAATGGGAAGACACTGAATGATTTTTGGCAAAGAATAAAGTGACCAGATTTGTGTTTTTAACTGATCTCTGTAGCTATTGAAAAATAGGGATCAAGAGAGAGAAGGGGGGGAAACAAAGCAGAAAAAAGGTGGTTGTGTTAACATGAGCAGGAGCTGGGGCAGCCTGAACCAGGACACTGGTAGTGTAGTTGGAGAGAAGCAGGTTGTACGAGGGGATTAACTAAACTAGGTGATGACCAAGATAGAGCTGAATCAAAAATTAAGATAAGCAAAATAATTCTACACACAAAAATTCAGAATTGCATTCATAATTAGTCTCTTCCTCAGAGTGAATATTATAGACAAAATATAGTCATTGATGTTGCATCCAATTCCTTTGGATTTGACTCCAAGTTCAAGAAAGTCCAAAGGCCAAAACTCTTTATGTTTTTAAATGACAAGGTTTATTTAAAATAGAAAGCTTAGGTTGAATAACCAGCCTACCAAAAAATTCAATAAAAATCCATTGTCCCATGGGCGGCACCTGTGGCTCAGTGAGCAGGGCGCCGGCCCCATATGCCGAGGGTGGCGGGTTCAAACCCAGCCCCGGCCAAGCTGCAACAAAAAAAAAATAGCCGGGCGTTGTGGTGGGCGCCTGTAGTCCCAGCTACTCGGAAGGCTGAGGCAGGAGAATCACCTAAGCCCAGGAGTTGGAGGTTGCTGTGAGCTGTGTGACGCCACGGCACTCTACCGAGGGCCATAAAGTGAGACTCTGTCTCTACAAAAAAAAAAAAAATCCATTGTCCCCCTCTTCTACCACAGAAGCACTTTAAATTGAACATTAAGCAGATTTATAAAAGAAACGTTTTTATGCTTTCTCTCCCAAAATGGACGGTGTTCTTACTCAAAGTTATGAGCGTCAGAATAAAGAATGCCCGTGAGGTTGGATTGTTATGATGTTTTAGTAAAGTGAGATAAACATTCTCAGAAACACAATGATGACTTAAAAAAAAAAAATATATATATATATATATACACATACATACAATTTTTTATAGAAAAATTCTCCTTTGGGGACAGAAACTTTTCTTTATAATTTTTACAGACACACGCAGATGAAAAATGTGAAAAAGACACTATATCAGTTATGAAAATATGGCTATATTTTAAGAGAACACAGCCTTTTTCCAAATACATCTTGGTCAACTCAGGCATCCTATTTTTTAATTTTTTTTTGTGGAGACAGAGTCTCACTTTACCGCCCTCGGTAGAGTGCCGTGGCCTCACACGGCTCACAGCAACCTCCAGCTCTTGGGCTTACGGGATTCTCCTGCCTCAGCCTCCCGAGCAGCTGGGACTACAGGCGTCCGCCACAACGCCCAGCTATTTTTTTGTTGCATTTTGGCTGGGCTGGGTTTGAACCCTCCACCCTCCGTATATGGGGCCGGTGCCCTACTCACTGAGCCACAGGCGCTGCCCCAACTCAGGAATTCTAGATCGAGATAGGATTGAGAGTTCTTATTTCTAAAATCATTCTAATTATCTCCTTGTTAAACACTTTGCCTCAGTCACATTATAGTTAATAAAAAAAGAGTTTGGGAAAAGAAATTGTTATGAAAAGGGCACCATATTAGTCAGACTATCTACTTACAAATAAATACTAATTCTGGCTCTCTTAAATGAAAAGGGGAGTACCTGGAAGGATATCTTGATGTGAGTCAGGGGATCCCAGAACTGCAGAGATTCTGAAAAGGACCATGTCACAGGAACTACCTGAGGCATGCTGCTCCTTAGCCTGAGATACTCTGTGACCACCATTTGCTCTAGGCTTCTCAGGAAAACCTGAGCCCTTAGAACCAGAGCCTTCTTGGTGTGTTCTCACATGCCAAGGCCCCACACAGGGCCTGTGCAACTGGGTATCAGCAGTCTTCACACTGGTGAACAGCCCCACATATGTTCTATTCCCAAAACCCCCAGAGCCGGCTCTGAAGCTCTTGCTGTGGCTGAGTCAGAAGCTCTGCCCCTGTAGCTCTTGGGCTCCCACTGGGCCTGAGACTGCACCCCTGAAACTGTAGAGTTGTGCCCAGTCCCCAAAACCCCACTCCTGAGTCCCCACCACTACCACTGCAGGAGGCCAGTAGAACTTCTCTGAGGTCCAATACTTTACTCAGGACCCCTCACTAGAGGCAGTTACAGAGGGGAGTGGGTGCCAGGCAACTTCCAAATGACAGGTGCTGACTGCAGGACTCCTCTTCCCTCCAGGGCCACCTCTCAGATTCTTTACTGGATTCCTTAAATTATTTATATTTTTTCATAATCTGTTTGTTTTGCTTTGTTCCAGAAGCAAATGCAAAATCTGTAAGAATAGAAGAAGCCAATGTTTCACCTATTCAAGTGTTTATTGAGCCCTATAGTATTGGTTAGGTATGGGGCTAACCTGCTATAACAAAGCAAGTACAGAAGAGACCCTCAAAAAAAATAGAAGTTTGTTTCTTTCTCTCCTAACAGCCGGGAGGTCACAGGCAGTTCAGGGTGGCTGATCCAGGGGCTCAAGTCTGTTTTAGCTTGTTGTTGCTGCCTCTCTGTCTTCTAAGGCAGAGATTCCCACCTTTCTCAGCTCCCAACTCCCTCCGTATCACAAGTTAGTTTTTTCATAGCACTTGTAGGTCAAAAGAAGTACCCAGAAAATGTGTTTATTAATTAATCAAGTCCAAACAATTTAAGAATAAATGAACACAAATAGACTAAAATAAAAAGCAATTTATTTCTGTTTTAAATAACCACAATTTCTCAATGGTGAGATTTGTGTGCCTGCTGGGCCCTAAATAATTCCTCAAACCGTGGACTCAGATTGAACACCACCATCATCATTTCCTAGTCCACATGGATTTTTTTTCACAGTGCATTTTTTTTTAATCACAGCAAATATCTGAAACCCAGCTTCACAAAGACATGATGTCGTGGTCTACTGTTGAAACTATGAACTACTTCAAGCTAGTAGTTTTGCTAGTAGACGTCAGCGAGTTTTCTTGAGAAATCTAAGCTATCTTGCAGGGCTCCCACGAGTTCCCTGAGGTACCTCAGGGTGCCATGGCACACAATTTTGAGAACCATGGCCTTTGGGTGTTATCTTGGTCTCAAGGCTGCACAAGTCACTGTCTACGGTTAGATAGGATTGTTCTGGAGAAGCAGTGTCTTCTGCCCTCCCTGGCAATCACTTCCTCTGCCTTCCCCAGGTTGCTGTCTTTACATGATAGCACATGTATTACAGCAGGAGGAGTGAGTGCTAATGATTTTACCATCAGTTTCCTTGCTGCCATTTCTCAGCCTGTGGGGACCAAGGTTCTCCATCCTGTTTGCCCTACCTCAGTGAGAAGCCTAAAGCAAAACACAAGCCATTTAAAAAATAAAGGTGATGGTTTGTAGGCTCCTGCATGTGTTCTGAAATTGTATACATTCCTCTAATCTGTGCTCACGGGCATATGACTTTCATAAGACTTTAAAGTGCATTGAGTTGCTCCCATGTGGGCGCCATCCAAATATGGGAAGCCAAGTTTAGGCCTTAAATGCTGGAGGTTGGAGGAGAATCCATTCTAATTAGAACTGAATGCTGTGGAGACAGCCCAGGCTTCTCCTGGGGAAGGAGACCTGAGCCTCGAGAACTTTTTGGTGCTAAGGTACTGTCAGGACAGTTCATTATAGTGAATACCACATGCCCCTTCCATGTAGGTGGGCGGGAAGCCTGACTCTCTTTGTTGCTATCACTGAATTTTATTTCCACTTCAGACTGTTATTCTGTGTGGTAGGAACTAATTCTCAGGCAGTTCAGGGTCTCAATGACCTTATACTGAATAACATGAAATTGCTGCTATTTGACTATTTCTAAAGAATAAAAATGGCAACTGTATATGGTTCAAAGGACAGTTTGGCTGCATGGCTCCCAGGGTTTGTGTCTAAGTTCCAGGGATCTTGTGTGGCAGTCACATTCCCAGGGGCCGCCTGATCCCCAATCACTGCCCACTCTGTCACGCCTCCGAGAGTCCTCACTGTCTTACATCTCACTGTCCATGCCTCTCTTCACAGCCTCCCTGAAGCTGCATCCCTCTCAGTGATTCCCACATCCCCTGGGAGCTGTGAAATGTCCATGGCACAGTCCCCCTGCCCAGTGAGGTTTACAGCATCCAAACTCTTGTGGTCTCTCCATCCCTCCTTTCTTTCCCCTCTCTGGAGTGGAAAGAACCAGCTCCTTGCAACCCTGTTCACTCTTTCAAGTCTGCTGTTTTTGGCATCAACTTGGTGCCTTAACTCCTTTCAGGCTCAGGTTTTTAAGCTCCTGCATTCTAAAAGCTTTGGTCTGAGAGACCCCCTTGAGACAGCAGATACCTTCCAGTGTATTTCCCATGGGAGAAAGCCTCTGGGTAAAAATCATGAGAATCTGAAGCCGCAAGTTACCCCGTGTCCCTCCAGGAGTGTAGAAAGCACTGGACAGGGGGTCAGGAGCCTGGGTGAGAGAGAACTCACCTTTCTAAGCTGTGCTGCGAGGGCCGGAGGCACCTTTCTCCAAACAGCCATTTCCTCAGGCCCTCAGGGTTAGCAAACATGGCCTGTAGGCCAATGCTCATCCTGTGTGGTCAAAGATAGTTGGGCACAGAGACAAAAAAATCTTCCAGATTCAATGAAAATGTAACTACCTCCTGTTGTGTTAGGAGTATATATGAAGCACTTTGTGTATGTATAGTTTATTTCCCCTCAAACACCCCCTCTGGTGAGCCCAAATGACAAAGGATACAAAGCAGGCTTCTGGCACCACTCTAGCCTGTAAGACTAAGGTGTGGTGATCCACCCATTTTCCCACTCAGCTGGATTCCTGTTTATTCCTGTGAGCACATGGTCTCTAAAATTGGCAATGACTTTCTCTTTGTTATATTTACCTTCCTTTCAGGGGCCAGCCCAGACTCCTGGGTGGGTTCACTTCCCATTGAATTACCAGAATAGGCCAGAATCTGATCGGAAGAACTGCGTTGAAGAAAGCTCTGTTCCCAGGCCCTCACACAAGGGGATTTGTCCTCCCAGTGATGCCAAAGCCTGGGGGCTGCAAGGGAATTGAAAGGGGACATCCTGTCCCCTGCACCAGCATTCTTTCTCCACCAAGCAGTGGCATTTTCCTTTGTGTTATCACACAATTCACAATTCAGACTAGGTGGAGTAGCCTGTGAGGTATGACTGGAGAGACCCCGCTGAGCAGAAGTATTCCCCTTCTCCTCACCAGGGCTACAGCCCTAGAGCCCACCTGACAGCCCCCTTCCTTGGGATGTCTCTACCTGTGGTTCTCGTAAAGAGGGAATACTCTAGGAATGGGTTGAAACACCAAGCAAGTAGAGGCTTCACAATCTTCACTTTTGAGGAGGCAGGACAGCTCCAACCTCCAGTAACTGAGAAAGTGTACATATGGGCCCTGAAGACAGCTTTGCTGAGGACCAGCCTGGGGGCGGAGGAGAGAGGGAAAGGACAGAGCAGCCTCACAGTGAGCTTTCTGCCCAACAATGTTGCAGCCACGCAGAGACAGGCCTGTCTCATGCCTGCCCTTTCCTGAGAATGGACATATCTCTTAATCCGAGGCCATAAGACCTCTTCTACTTCCTGTGTGACCCTGGATAAGTTAATTAACCTTTATTTGAACCTCAATTTCTTTCATTCCTTTTTTTTTTTTTTTTTTGAGACAGAGTCTCACTCTGTCACCCTGGGTAGAGTACCCTGGTGTCACAGTTCACAACAACCTCAAACTCGTGAGCTCAAGCAATCCTCTTGCCTCAGCCTCCAAAGTAGCTGAGACTACACACATTCCCCACAACATCCAGCTAGTTTTTCTATTTTTAGTAGAGATGGGGTCTCGCTCTTGCTCAGGCTGGTCACGAACTCCTGAGCTCAAGCAATCCACCCACTTCAGTCTCCCAAAGTGCTAGGATTACAGGCATGAGTCACTGGGCCCAGCCTTGAACCTCAATTTCTTCATCTATAAAATAGGAATAATAAGCCTACCTACCTCATAGGTTGTTTTAAAGCTTAAGTGAGATAAAACATGTGTCTAAAAGTTTTATGACTATGACTGTAAGTATTATTTTTCCTGACTTACCTTAGAATGTTTTGGAAGGGACCTGGAATAAGTTCTCTAAGTTCTACCTCTACTAATTCAGGAATCCTGGACAAAAGGTCATCTACTCTCTGCTTGAATCCCCTCCTATGATGAGCAACTCAACTGCTACAGAGCTTTAGACTTGAGTTTGTTCTGGTTCCATCACAGCCACTTCACATAGGCTCCAGAATGAATGTGAAGGATGAACTTTACTCACCCACAATTGCAGAAGGATCATCGCATAGATCAGGTTGGTCAAATGTTTACAGACATTTGCCTAAAACCTGAAGGGATTGTCATTCATGTTCCTTTTTGAAGGTTAAGAGTGTTTTTGTTTTAATTATCAGAAATATATGAAAATTGGCTTGGGGCATTGTTCAGAAAAATGAATGGAAAAGCTAAATTCACAGATGTTCAGGGTAGGGTATTCATCATAGGAACATGGAATAAAATGCTTTGTTCCAAGATTAGTTCACTTTGTCCATCTAGAGAGGTCTCCTGTGACCTGCATAAATGTGAAAGAAAGATTTGTTCATTTCTTTTTATACAGGATAGTTCAGTGACATTTAAAAATATCAGGGAAGCTCTTAACTGAAATCTGTGCTATGAAGTGCCACTGAGGATACTGATGTGTGCCCCTAAAGCCAAGAATGTTGTGTTAGCTTCAGTTTCAGTATGAACATAGGTCAGCTTTCACTTTTCAATTAAGGTTTGGTGAGCATGTGAAATAAAGTACCGTTTTGGGAGACTTTTATAAGGAGTGCTAGGATATTATGAGTGTTGGTGTTCACAGTTTAAATCTGCAATTGGTATGAATATGCAAAGGTCAGCCCAAAGAGACACATGCCCCCCTGATCTGTAGAGGTGTATATAAAGAACAAGAAGTTGGCAAAGAGTTTTGCCAACAGGTGTACAGCAATTCAGATTCTAATGCATATAATGCATCAGTGGCCTAGAAGGAATCAGTTAGAGGGCTTAGGAAAAATCAAGGATGAAGAATATCCCACAGAGAAAGTGTCACTGATTTTAAGCCTCACAGAGGTAAATGACAATTATGAAAGAAGCTGTTGGTCACCAACCCAACAACTATTACCTTCTTTGTTAACAGAAAACTTAATTCTGTTCAGGAACTGAGCAGCAGATAGTTCTAGGAGTCTGGGCTCCATGGAAGTCTCAGTATTAAGACTAAGTATTGATTAGTCTGTGTCCAAAACTGTAATTCTGTTTCCCTTGTCAGTGACTGGTTTAAGATGTGGCATGAGACAAAATTCTGGCCAATAGGAAGTCTGCTGGAGTTACTTCTAGAAAAGTTTCCCCCATTCTTAAAAAAGAAGGAACTAATAATTCTATTTCTGTCATTTGGATGTTGCCTGGAGAGAATGTTGATGCTTGGAACTGTTGCAGCCATTTTGTGACCACAAGGAGAAAAACCTGAGGCAAAGGCAATATGCTAAGGTGGCAGAATAAACATCCTCAGTCTTGTATTATAGTGAGCTCCTAAACCAATCAATGCTTATACTGCCTTCCTATGGACTTATTATATTAGAAAACCAATGTTTCTATTTATTGAGTCTTTCAGAGATAAGCCTACAGATTCAGACCTCCCAGGTTCAAATTCTAACTTTACCACTTATCCAGCTATGTAAATTTGGACTTCTCTGTGCCTCATATTCCTGATTTATAAAATGGAAACACTGATGGTACCTCCCTATGATACTATTGTTAGAATTAAATGAATAAATTAAATATCTTACTACCCAAACATTAAAAAAGTTTTATTTGTAATCAGCCATTTAAAATTTTTCATCATTTAAGTCATTTAAAAATTTTCATCATTTAAATAGTTTCCTGTGGAGTCTTCTAGTTTTTGCTTTTGAAAGCATCCCATATAAGAGAGCAACTTTCACTTAATTTTTTTTCTTTCATAAACTTAGGAAATCAACAACAAAAAGACAAACAATCCCTTGAAAGATGATCAAAGGACTTGAATAAATATTCTCCAAAAAAACACCATGGCGCATAAAAGGCACAAACAAATCATATGTTCATCAGTGAATGGATAAACAATGGAACAATATTCAGCCACAAAAATTAGAACAGAAGTAGAATAAGGAAAATATTTCATTCACAAAAGCAACAAAAATCAGGGACTACTTTAGACCTCCAATACAGAAGAAATACAAAACTTGACCTAAGAACATTCAAGAAGACTTAAAAGGCCAGGAAATATCAGGCACCTAAATGGGAAGGCTCAGAGCTGTCAAAATATCCATTACTTCCAAATGAACTTGTGAATTTAATATATCTTTAATTTTTTTAATTTGACAAATTGATTTTTAAATTTTATTGGAGGAATACATTTGTGAGAATAAATAAAATAATTAAAAAAATTAAAGGGCCCTGACCCTACTAGATAGTAAAATACATTTCCAAAATACTATAATTTAGGTAGTTTGTTACCAACCTAGGAATGAAAATATTAATTATTAGAGCAGAAATATAGAAATAAGAATTTACCACATGCTAAGATTGACATTTATAATAGGTGGGAAAGGGATAGATAGATTCATTAGTCTTAGAACAACTGGCTCAAAACTAATACGCTAAAATAAATTCCAAGTGGACTAAATGTTGGGTTCAGCACTCGTATTCTTGGTTCTTGATGTGCTATTGTCCAAAGAATGACCAGACCCACCAAAAGCAAGATAAACATGAAACAAAGTTTATTAAGGAAGAGAAAGATAGGTTTTCAGAGCAAGAGCAAGGTATAGGTTTATGCAGCAAGATACTTTCGCCACAGACAGTGAGCAGGCCACCGGTCATGACAAAAAATGCTTTGGTTATGGTCTGGGGTCTTGTTTTATAGTGTTCGGACTGGACCCTCCTCCTGGTAGGTGCCATCATGGAACCACTCTGATGGACAGTTGGGAGTTATACGACCTGAGTCTTACTGTGCAGGTGGACCCCCCAAGAGCCTCTCTAAAACCCCCCTGTGGGGGTGAATCACAATGTAGATTTAAGCTAATGACTTGATTATTAGCTTTAAGGTCGTCCTTAGTCACCTTCCAGACCCTATTGTGCCTGCTCCTACTGGCCTGTGGCTGGGGAGTCCTCTGCATTCTTTTGCTGTTGGAGTGCTAAGTTCTGATTGGTAGATTGGTAGGGCATTCCCTCCTCCCCAGATAGGGGCAATTGCTTGGGGCAGCACCAAGTCCGGATGCTTACCCTTTATCCTCCAGGAGAACCACATGTCCTAACTATCCCTCCCCCCCCCACCCCCAACACTAAATGTTTAAATAAAATAACCACAATGGAACTAGGAGAAAATACAAGTAAATCTTCTTGTCATATCAGGGAATGGAAGGTCTGGCTAAATATGACTTCAAGAGCAGAAATCATACAGAAATGTTTGTTGAATACATTTACTGTATAAAATTTTAAAATAAATGCCTGTATATGTAAGGCAAACAAAAAATGGGGGAAAATATTTGCACTATATATGAAAATAAGGATATCCAGAATGTATAATAAGCCCTTATAAATCAATAATAAGACAGTACTATCTCAGTAGAACAAACATACGAAGGGAAAATTATTAGAAGAACAAACGTATGAAAAAGACTTCACTAATAATTTTACTAGTAATTTTAAAATGTCATAACAATAAGTTTTATCAAATTGGAAACACTTTAAAAGTTATAATAGGAAGCATGCAGGAAAATGAGCATTTGTCTTCTGTAATTTGGTAGAACCTTTCTGGAAGGCAATTTGGCAGTATATAGCAAAAGTCTTTAAGATGCATCTGTGCATTGACCCAGAAATTCCATGTTTGTTAATTTATCTTAAGAAAACAACAGGCCTAGCTTGGTGGCTCACACCCATAATGCTAGCACTCTGGGAGGCCAAGGCAGGTGATCACCTGAGCTCAGGAGTTTGAGACCAGCCTAAGCAAAAAGGAAAAACCCCACCTCTACTAAAAATAGAAAAAACTAGCTGGGCATGATGGCAGGCGCCTGTAGTCCCTGTTACGAGGGAGACTGAGGCAAAAGGATCGCTTGAGCCCAAAAGTTTAAGGATGCTGTGAGCTAGGATACTATAGCACTCTAACCAGAGCACAGAGTGAGACTCTGTCTAAAAGCAAAAAGAAAAAAACAAAACAACAACAACAAAAAAGGAAAATAAAGATATGGGGAAAATATTGGAAGCTATTTATGTTTAACAAATATAGAACTTTAAAAAATTATCACAGAGCCACTGAATGCAATATTATGTAGCCACGCAAGCAGTGTTACAGAAGTATGTTTTACAGCACTGAAAGATGTTTTTGATATATTAAGTGGAAAAAACCTAGTTTTAAAATGATTTATATTCTATAATATGATACCGTTCTATAAAAATCATACCATTTTTATAGCCACACAGTAAGATATGAACTATGTTTTTCTCTGAGCATTTGGGATTATGGGCACTTCTCCTCCCTTCCTCTTTGGCCCATGTGTATTTTCTGATTATTCTTTAATAAATACGTCATGCTTTTGAAAGAAGAAAGTTGTTATTAAACTTGAAACATCATTTTAAATAAAAGAAATGAAAAATAAATATCTATGTGTACTTCATCTGTATATTTGAACTTCATTTTGAGCAACTGGTATGTCATAAAGGCAAAAGAATGAAGAGGAAATTGAAAAGAAGAGTAATAAATCAGGGGGAAAAAAATAACATTCCTGGACAGGAGAAGAACAGAAAGAGAGAAATATGAACATTTCTTGGCGGCCCTAAGTTAAGCTGAAGTCTTAGAGGCAAGACTTAATTCAAACTACCCCAACTGGAAAGGAGCATTTATTCAAAGATACCAAAGTATCTCACACAATCCAAGAAGAGACTGTCAAATGAGTCATGTATTTGACAAACATTTCTTGAGTTCTTACCTTGGGCCAGGTCCAGTGCAAGCGTTAGTGTTCGAACTCCAAGGATCTAAGACATAGTCCTGCCTTCTCAGCCTAGGCTATGTTTCAGTAACAGATGTTGTTATTGAATAACATCTCAATGGCTTAAAGAAAAAAGAAAAATGATTTCTCTTTCTTGTTAAGTATCCAATGCAGGTTGGTAGGTGAAGGGACCTTTGCTCCACACAGGCACTCACCATCTTGGAGCCTGCGGCCAGGAAGAGAAAGCGGCAGAGACACACTGGTTCTAAGGTGCCTCAGCCTGTGACCCATCCCTTCCACTCACATTCCCGTCTGCCAGAACTCAACCACTCAACTTGAATGCAGGGAGGCCAGGAAATGTATGTGGCTCTTTGGAAAGCACTCATTGTTACTGTCCTAGATACCTAACCAATTCTAGGCATGAGAGAAAGGCTAAAACAAAAGGTTGAAACTGAAGGGCTTTCAGCCTAATTTCCATGTTTATCAAAATATCCCCATACTCAAAATACAGCACTCCACAATTGTAATTGATTGTATGACAAGGCTTCCCTTTCTCATTTGATGATCTTACTACTTCTTTATAAGGAGCAAAATGTTACTTGCTATTCAGACTACATATTCGAATTATATTTGTTCTCATTCTCCTGTTAACAATGAGACTGACTTTGGAGTGATTGGTTTAAAATTCCTCGCTAATGGAAAATACAAAAATATGTGTTTTGATTTAAGAATAGATACATCATAGCAGGCTGGCGAAAACCGGTCTGGCACTCTGGGTGAAGCTCCTCACATTCTCTTACACATGTAAGAAAAGGAGCAGGTAAAGAGGGGCAGGCCTGGGTCCCCACTGAACCCCCCGGGCAGAGGCAGGTACAGTGGAGCTGTCAGTGTGGTCGTCCCTGCTGCACCCAGCCAATTTGCTTGAACCTGAAACGGAAGTGTTAACCTTACAGAGTACAAGTCCCTCCATCCTGGGCTTTTTTCCTCACTGGGACTTTCAGTGGCGCTTGCTGAGGGGTGGGGGGAGGGGAGAGACGTGGGGAGAAAGGTGCTTGTTTTGTTCCTGATTGTACCGGGCAGCTGATCAGTGTCTGCACCATTTCTTGAACAAAGAACGTATTTCAGACCTTCTGATTGCTTCTTACTTCATTTAAAATTTAACAGATGTCAATTGTGACACATAAACACTCTCTCCTTTGGCGATGGATTAAGGCAAATTTCATTTTACCCTTAGCGTGAAAGCCACGCTGTATTGTGTGTTGAAAGACCGTTTTATTTTTAAAGGAAAAAGAAAGGAAAAACCATTCTGACTTGAAATCCTGTAATAACAGCAGAAAACCAATTTCCACAAAGGCCTTGTCCTGGGAGCTTTGTTGGTTTATGGCGCCACCTACCGGGGATGTGGCAGACCACACAGGGCAGCATCGTCGGGTTGAGGCAATGATGAACACAGTGGTGGTGGCTGCCTGGCAAGGCCATTTATGCCGGTGCCAGTGCTGGCGAGATGTTATCTTCCAGTTCTGTATCTGCTTCTAATTAACTGTATAACCTTGGGCAAATCTCTTAGCCCCTCTGAACTTGAGGATCCTCACCTAAATGGAGGTTCTGGAAGCTTTCTTTGTGAGATTGTTGGGAGGATTAAGAAAGGGTATATCTGAAAGTGGGATATTAACCAAGGCTCTTAAACTCAGGTTACTAACAATCATGAAGTAATAAAATCACAGTCCTACATATTTTGTTTTTCTCCTTTTGGTATAGGCTTGTGTTCAGAGGTATGTTTTCCAACTCTAGGAAATTGTATAGCACTGCATGAAAATAAACTGCAGATGATGGCTGCCCTCAGGTTCATAGAGGTGGGAGGAAACTGTGGGGATTGTGGTGAACTGGACAACACTGCTCTGGCCTCAGGGGAATGGCCACTGTCAGCCCAGCTGAGAATGGCCTGCAGGCGTGGCCAGATTTTCCTGTTTGCCAAAAGAAACCAAAGGGATCTTCTGCTTGTAAATGTTAGCGCAATATTCTAAACACTACAGGGGCCAAAGAAATCGTCTGTGGAGACTGAGTTTAGTTTAGCATGCAAGTTTCCAGCTTGCACTCTTTTTGGTTCATGTCTATAGCCATGCAAGAAGGGGGTGCTAGGTGCGGAGCCTGCTCTATCTGGGATGCTGTGTGGAGAAGGGGGACTCCGTGCTCTGTGTCTGAGGAGAAGGCAGTGGGCATCTAGTAATATGAATGGGAGGGGGGGGTCTGAAATCACCACTGTTCTGGTCTGAGGTGAGAGGCTCAGCCTGGTGGCAGCCTAGGTAAGCATCTACCCTGTTGTCAATTCTCCCACCCTCATTCCCATCTCGTCCTCCCTTCTTTTTTCAGAGAAGTCTCCCTGGAGACTCCAGGCCTCCTGCTGGGATCCCTCCCAAGAACTAGACAGTCCCTAGAGACCATTAAGACGATTGCTAGACTGAGAGTTAGACCCTGGGGATACACACTTGCTATGTGGCCTCGGGCAGGCAACTCTATCTCTTTGGGTTTTTGTTTCATAAGCTGAGCAATATTTGATTGTTTTAAAACTATGCCATGTACTGTGAATAATTCTTAAATGCTGGTACATCATTAAGAAAAAAATCATCTCTGTGTTTAGCCAATCATTCATTCAGTAACTATGTACTGAACCTCCATTATGTGCCAGGTTCTTCTAAGCAATGGTGAAGATAAACATGGATCTTCCTGTTATGGAATGTCAATTCTGGATTAGAAGGTGGGGAATAGGGAAGGGAGGGAGGAAGGAAGGAAAAAAGGGAAGAAGGAAGAAAGGAAATAAGGATGGAAGAGAAGAAGGAAGGGAAGGAGAGAAAAAAAAGGTAGGGAGGGAGGAAGGAAGGGAAAGAGGAAAGATGGAAATGAGGGAGGGAAGGAGAAAGAGAGGAAGGAAGGAAAGGAAAAAAGTTGAAATTGGCCACTGGAGTCAGAGATCAGATAGGTCAGATCCCAAGAGTGAGGAGCCTTGAGAATATTCTAAGCACAAAAGAAACACTCTTGTTATTTTATTCATTTTTTCATAGGTCCCTCTCCCACCATATGAAAAATGGGCAGTAGCTGGTACAGCAGCAGCGGGGCAGTCTAGAAGGCCAGGACAGTAATCCAGCTGGGGACACAGGGGCATAGGTCAGGCTAGCAGTGCAGCCACAAGGCATGGACAATTGGGGTGTGGGCTGGGAGCAGAGTTGACAGTATTTGTCCACGGATTGGCTATGGGGGAAAGATAGAGACACAGCTGGTGACTCATATAGACACAATTCCTGGCCATGAATTGCTTATAGTTAATTATCAGGCAATCAGCTAGGAATTCCACAAATAAGTAGTTGTATTGGCTTTCCACAACATAGAACATAGGAAACCTCTGGGGGACATGGGCTAGTCTAGAAATGACATCTTAAGCTTTATCACGGTGAAGTGTGGAACAATTACATAGCCATGGAAATATTTCTGTATTTGCTCCACATCTCTGATTTAGTTCTGCAAACACCTAACTCCCTAAAAACATCAGTAGTTAGCAATGGTCTGTGGCAGGGAGGAATCAGCCATGCGCAAGCATTCACAAGCTGCCTCGCCACAAACTTCTTGTCTGTTTGGTCCCAGTCCTTTAGAGCTGCTGGAGTAATGAGGCAGAGTGGAGATACAGATGAAAATGGAAAAACTGAGAGAACAGATCTACCGGCAAGAGCCTGCCAACGAAGGCAGGGTTGCTAGGGGGACTGGCCACTGGAAAAGCTCTGGAGAAGAGTAGGTACCTAATGAGGAGCATCTTGAGGAAGGAGATGATAAGTCCCCTGTACTGACCACCATGTTACTTTGCAGATACTCCTAATGAAAGGGCAGAATATATCTCACCAACCCTGGATTGTGGGTTTGGCCATGTAACTTGCTTTGGCCAAAAGACAGGTGAATAGAAGTGATGACGAGCCAGTTCTGAGACTCGGGCCTTGAGCCTTTGCCATCTGCCATTGTTTGTCACAGAAAGAGAATCACAGATACATCCTGCACAGTTGGCCCACCTGAGCCCTGCCTAGGTCAGTAGAAAAACAGCTGACCTACAGGCCCATGAGCAACCGTGAATGATGGCCGCTTTACTTTACTGAGTTTTGGTAATGTTTATTATACAGCAACAGCTGACTGGTGCAGAGCTTTCACTGTGTGTCCTATAATGTAATTTCTTCTTAAGATTTAAGTAAAGATTTGTTTTACTTCTAAATGCTTTCCAGATAGTTGATTTTTTTGATAGTATCATCCTGTCGAGATGGGGCAAGAGTGGCCTTTGTACACTTCAACTCAAAAAAGTTTTATGAATTCAAGCACTTATAGTCACCCCTTATCCACAGAAAACTTAATTGTGGAGTTTTCAGGAAAACTGATAGTAACTAAAGCTCTTTTACTTAATCATTCCCTTTGCTCACACGAGGGACCCTCTGTTTATTAACCTCACATACCTACTATTCTTACACTGCTAAAAATTTTAAAGGAAATTATGAGCCATTTCTCACCTATGTGTCAATGAACATTCTAAATCACATTCCCAAATTATTTTTAATATGTGGGTCATTATAAAAGTTTTGAAATACACAAAAATCAAGAAACATAAAATCAGCATGGATGGATGGTAAGCACAGATAAGCCACACAAATTGAAACTTGCGCAGATGAATCAGAAAGGACGGTATGGACCGTGTTTCTTGGGAGTGAAAAAAGGAACAATAGTACAATCTGTCTCAAAATTTTTGTAGTGACCCAGGCATCAAAGGATTTGAATTCCATCCCTTTCATTCAATATTTTCCAAAGTATGATCTGTTGACCAACTGTAACAAAATCATAAAAATCACCCTGGGGAACTTGCTAAAAAAGCAAGTTGTGTGTCCTCTGCCTTTTCTCCTCCCTTAAGAGACATTTCAGACCTCAAATCAAACCAACAGCTGGGCCAGAGCAAGGCGGGAATCTGTACCAGCTGTGGGGTGTAAGAAGGGCGCAGTGGCCCAGCACAGTTGCCAGAACCCAAGCAGGGCAAGGTGGAGGCACCCACACAGATGTGCTGCTGGCACAGAGCCTGAGCAGGCTGAGGCTGTGACACAGGGAAAGGCAGCCAAGCAGGGGAGCCGATGCTGTGTGGGATGTGTGCAGAAGGGGTGGTCTGCATCAGGGTAGCAGAGCCCCTGAAGAGGAAAGATGGCATCCATGCAGAAGGGCTGCACAACATGTGGTTTTAAGATCCAAGAGGGGTGAGGAAGACAGCCCAGAGCGCAGGCTGAGAGCCCAAACAGGGTGATGAAAGCATCCCACAGAGGGCTGTTCTAGTACAGGGTGTTAAATCCCAAGCGGGATAAGGAGGACATCTGTGTCAGCGAGAGGGTATGGTACAGATGGGAGATTTGGATAATCAAAGTAAAGATTTATATTGATGTTTTATAACACATCAAATATAATAGGATTTTGAGTCCACTTAAGATTCGTATATAGAAACAAATGAATGGATAAATGAATTGGTTAGGAGGAAAGGATATTTATATTGCTTCAGTGTTGCTCTCCACAAAATATATATTATGTAGAGGAAAAAAGTGCCTTTCAGTGGAGAATCCTGGAACCCTCTCCATGAAGTTATTCAAGAAGGCAGCATCAGTAATAGGACAAATTGGAATTGTGCACCACTGGACAGAATGTGAGAAGAACCAGCATCACTTCTGTGACATTTTTGCCAAAGATGCATAATTTGAATCTAATCAAAAGGAAATATGAGGAAAAACCCTACATCATGGGACAGTCTACAAAATAACTGGTCTATAATCTTCCAAAGTGTAGAAAGCAATGAAGTCCAGGAAAGACTGAGAAAATATTACAGCTTGAAGGAGAATAAAGACACAAGACAATGAAATGCAATGTGTGATTCTGAACTGGATCTGTTTGCTTTAAAGGACTTATTGGGACAACTGGAGAAAATGAAATGAAGTCTGAGGAGTAGATTGTTGAATTGAGTCAGTGTTAATTTTCCTGATGTGAATGGTAACAGGGGTCCCCAAACTATGACCCGTGGGCCACCTGCGGCGGTGTGATTGTATTTGTTCCTGTTTTGTTTTTTTACTTCAAAGTAAGATATGCACAGTGTCCATAGGAATTTGTTCATAGTTTTGTTTTTTTTTTAACTATAGTCTGGCCCTCCAATGGTCTGAGGGATAGTGAACTGGCCCCCTGTTTAAAAAGTTTGAGGACCCCTGAAAGAATGCCCTTGTTTGTAGAAGTACAGACTAAAATATTTGGGGATGATGGCATATCAACTCAACAACTTTTTACAAGTGTACTGTACTTTTATCTTTTGTATCAATTTGTGATGGTTTCAAAATTTTAATGCACTTTTCAGTGTCTTACTCTAGACCAGAGGTTCTCAACCTGGGTCGCGACCCCTTTGGGAGTCTCCTGTATATCAGATATTTACATTACGATTCATAACAGTAGCAAAATTATAGTTACGAAGTAGCAACAAAAATAATTTAATGGTTGGGGGTCACCGCAACATGAAGAACCGTATTAAACAGTTGCGGCATTGGGAAGGTTGAGAACCACTGTGCTAGACATTATAAATCAGAGTTGATAGAAGCTGGGAAGGTTGAGAACCACTGCGCTAGACATTATAAATCAGAGTTGATAGAAGCTGGGAAGGTTGAGAACCACTGCGCTAGACATTATAAATCAGAGTTGATAGAAGCAGGCCTGGGTAATTATTATGAAGACCTTCAATTTCCCCCATGGCCGGTTTGTGTAAAGAGCCACTCCTTCCTCAAGATCCTTTACTGCCACTTGCTGGTAAATTGTCATAATACACAAATCTAGAGTTGACTCCAATTATAGCAAGTGCCCTCTAGAATTTTGCCATGTACAATTTGCACAAACAACTGCATGTAGCAGTCCTGTTATGCACGCTGAAATAAGCACCCTTCCTCCTTGTCAAAATAAATAGGGAGGACTTCCACTTGCACTCAAGATAGAGTAACAACAACTATGTTTATCTTCCCACTAGAAAAAACAAAATCAAAACACAAAACATGTGACACAATGGTTTTCAAGGCACTGACATCCAGCAATGAAGAACAGTGATCCTTGAAAAATGGGTAACAAACAAGGTGGGCCCTACAATTGCACCAGCTCACTTCCTTGAACAATCTTTCAGTCTGCATATGGGGAGGGGAAATTTAGGTAAAACTTCCTGAATGAGGAGACAGCCGAGAATCTAGGGAGATCAAGGCAGCTAAGGTTGTTAAGAGGGAGTACATTGAGGATGAGGACAGGGCTATACAAAATGATGTGTACAGGGTTCCCCTCAAGTAGTCAGCAGAGTGCTGATCCATACATGCATAGGAGGCAACTACCTAAGGCAGGGAAAGACCCATCCGGAAGGACTGGAGAACACAGAGTTTCTGTTTGACATAACGAAAATGTGTTAGAAATAGATAGTGGTGATCGTTGTGAAAATGCTGTGAATTACTTAACATTACTGATTTATACACTTAAAAATGGCTAGAATGGCAAATTTTTTGTATGTTTTATCACAAGAAAAATTACCAAATAAGAGATAATTGACTACTAGATAAAAATAATAGCTATGTATTACATCACCTACATAAATTAAAAAATGGAAACAGCAGCATAAAGGCTGGGTGGAGGAGAAATAGAAGTATGCTAATCTAGGACTCAAACTGCATGTGGAGAGGTGTAATATCATTTGAATGTAATGTGATAAGATAAATATGCATACTACCACTAAAATAAAAGACCAAAGAGTTAAAGCCAGTAAGTCTTTTAAAGAAATAAAAATACTCAATCTAAATTAATTCAATCAACCTAAATCAATCTAAAAGAAGATAGAAAAAAGGGAAAAAAGAACAGATGAAGCAAAAATAAAGCAAATACCAAGATGACACAGGTAAAACTACCTATTACATTTAAGATTAAATATAAATAGTCCAAGTAACCCAATTAAAAGGTAGAGATTGTCAGACAGGATAAAAAAGCAAGACCCAACTACGCTGCCTGCAAGAAATGTATGTTAAATATATAGACATAAATAAGTTGCAAGGGAGTTTTGACAAGGGTATAACATTCTAACACTAGTGCACAGGAAGCTGGAATGGCTGAGGAGTTGGCTCCAGGGCAGCACTTGAATTGTGAATTTTGGGGCTCAACCACAGGCCATTATAAAGGCTTTAACTGGCAGGCCTCACAGGAGGGTGAGCTCCCTGGACCCTCAGGGAGAGCTGCCTTCCCCACACTTGCTTCTGTGCACAGTCAGTGCACTGTTGTCTCCAGGGGCTGCTGCAGTCAAGGACTCTGCTCCCCTCTCCGAAGTTCTTAGACACCTACAGTCCCAGCCCAGGCACTTTTAGGGGCCGCTCAGGTGGCCCTCTGAGAGGACTTTCCCAGGTGCTTCTGCTGAGAGAAACTTTTTGGAGAACCTTGAAGACACTTTTCTCCAGTATTCAGTACTTTGCCACTCCAAGCCCTCCCCACCGAAATGCCAAACCACTAAGATAGTGGAAAAAGCAAAATGGCAAGAGGCTTTTGTTTGGCACTCTTTCTCCCTCAGCAGGGAGATAATCCCCCTGTCTGTGCTGATATATGGGGAAGTTGCTTTTTCTTATCTTGCCTCTTACTTATGCTTATCACAGTGAACAGGCTTAACGGTTGCTTTCAGGTTGGCCTATTTCCTTAACCCACATCCTCAACATCTGGCAGCTTAGCTTTCTTTCCTGCTTGATTCTTAACAATGGTTATATTAATACAAAAAAAAAAAAAAGAAATAGATTTCAGGGTGAAAAATATTACCAGGGATAAAGTTCATTTCATAGTGACAATGTGGTCAATTAATGAAGATGTGACGATCCTTAATGATTATGTCATAAGGGAGCTTCAAGATACAGGTGGCAGAAATTGATAGACTTCAAGGAGGAATAGACACATCCATCATTGTAGGTGGAGATTTTAATGATCCTTTTTTGATAATTAATTGAACAAATTGACAGAAAATCAGCAAAGATATAGTAGACTTAACACTATTAAGCAATTTGTTCTAATTGACATTTACACAACATTGCACCCAATAACAGCAGAATATGTGTTGTTTTCAAGTACACACGGGTCACTCACAAAGACAGACTATACTCTTAAGCCATAACGCAATTTATGTAAAGAGAGTCAAGTCATACAAATATGTTCTATGACCACATGGGGTTAAATTAGAAATCAGTAACAGAGAAATATCTGAAAAATACCCAAATATTTAGAACCAAAATAACATGCTTCTAAATAATCCACAAGTTAAAGAAGAAATAAAAGGAAATTACAAAGTGAGAAGGCACCTAAGAAAGGGGCTCTAAGGGGTGGGAGGGAAACTTGGCCTACTAAACCAGGAAGTCTGGAGGGCCTATAAGAATGTGGGTATGAAGTAACCTAGGTAACCACTGACCAATAGAAAGAGACAATCAATGACCAACAGATAAAGGCAATAATGCCTAGAGGCTCAGAGAGGCCAATGAAAGACTTGCAACCAATTTCAAATGGAGAGGGTATTTATATGCCTGCAGGCCTTTGTGTCTCTTCTTTCTCACCTCTGCTCCTTCATGAGAAGGACCCACTTGCAACTCTTGGAAGTGCTCTAAACTTTCTCTTTGTTCTTCCTAAATAAAATTTCTCTTTGTTATGTCAAAACTTGTGCAGGCAACTTTGCTGTCTATTCACCCAGCCTGTGCCACTCCAGTGTTAGTCTCAGTTTCCACTCATTTTTGCTTTCAATTACCACAGTGCCTTGGTGAACTTTCTAGTTCAACCAGGTCAACTGGGTTTGGGGAAACAACACAATGTATTTTGAACTGAATGAAAAGGAAAACACAAGATGTTAAAATTTGTGGGGAGCCACTAATGCAGTATTTTAGGGAAATTTTATAGAATCAGATGCCTATTTTACAATGATTCAAAACAATAACTTCAGGATCTATTAAGAAATTAATATGAACAATGAAAATTAAATCCAAAGTAAACAGACAATAAGAAATAATAAAGATCAAAATAGAAATCAGGGAAATTTAAAACAGAAGATCATAAGAAAATTGATGAAAATAAAGCTGCTTCTTTGACCAGAAATGTAAAATTAATAAACCTCTAGCTAGACTGTTTAGGAAAAAAGAGAGATGACACAAATTACTAACATTAAGAAAGAGAAACATTACTAGTTTCTACAGACATTAAAGGGATAAAAAGGGAATATTATTTTTAAAATTTTGTGCTGATAAAATTCATAAATGAGATAAAATTTCCTAAAAAAATACAAAACATCAAACTTTAGTCAAGAAGAAACAGATAATCTGAACACTCTTATATTTTTAAAGAAATTCAATTTGTAGTTGAAATCTCACAAAGAAAGGCCCAGATAGCTTCTCTGGTGAAGTTGGCAAGGAAGAAATTATACTAATTCTATACAAAGCAGTCCAGAAAATTAAATAGACGAGAATATATCTACCAGCCCTGAATTATGCTGATAATAAAACTATACAAACAAAGACATTGTAAGAAAAGCAAAATATAAGCCAATATCCTTCATGGACATAGAAGAAAAATTTTCAACAAGATTTTAGTAAGTCTAATCTAAAACTACATATATAAAAAGAATAATATGTCGTGACCAATTGGGATTTTATTCCAGGAACGTACACTTAACATTGAAAATAAATCAGTAAAATTCTCCATATTAGCAAAAAAAGAAAAGCCATATGATCTTTTTAATAGACATAGAAATAATAGAAATAGCATTTGGCAAAAATCTAACATCCACTAGTAATAAAAAACTCTCAGGAAACAAAGTGTAAAAGGAAATTACCTCAAACTGTTGTAAAATGAAACAAAAGAAAACCACCTACAGCTAACAGCACACTTAATGGTAAAAGACTTTCCTAGTCTTTCCTAGGAAGGCCTGTGAAGATACCACAGAAACTAACCATCAGTAAAAATAACAAACTACTGATAACGTGACAATATGATGACACTCACAAACACTATAATGAGTAGAAGCATCCCAATTAGTTCCCTTTATACATGGAATCTCAAATAAGCATGATTAATCTATGTGGCAAGTTGGATCAGTTGGTTATTTGGAATGGAATGGAGAGTATTTTTTTGGATGATGGAAATATTTTGTACTTGATTAGAGTAGTGTTTATGGGGGGGATATAAATTTGTCAAAACTATGAACTGTACACTTTAAATACTAAATGCATTTTGTTGTATGTAAATCACATTTCAAAAAAAAAATTGATTAACCCCCCCCCAAAAACTGTTGACACCCAGACTCTACCTCAGACCAAATAAATTGGAATCTCTAATGGAATCTTGACATTGGACTTACTTAAAAAACTTCCTGAGTAGTTTGATGTGCAGTCAGAGGTGGGAACCAGTGGTGTTAATTTTAAAAGCATACTGGGGGTGGTGGTAGTGGAAATAAAACAATAAAATAATTTTTTAATGAAAAAAAAGATCATAGATAATTTTTCTTTCTTTCTTTCTTTTTTTTGAGACAGAGTCTCATTCAGTTGCCCTTGGTAGAGTGCCGTGGAGTCACAGTTCACAGCAACCTCAAACTCTTGAGCTTAAGTGATTCTGTTGCCTCAGCCTCCCAAGTAGCTGGGAGTACAGGCACCCATCACAATGCCTAGCTTTTTTTTGTTATTGTTGTCATTGTTTAGCAGGCCCTGGCCAGGTTCAAACCCACTAGCC
Organism: Nycticebus coucang; assembly: GCF_027406575.1. Classification (NCBI taxonomy): domain Eukaryota; kingdom Metazoa; phylum Chordata; class Mammalia; order Primates; family Lorisidae; genus Nycticebus; species Nycticebus coucang. The sequence continues at coordinate 59,647,314 of NC_069787.1, forward strand.
CTGGTGCACATGGCTGGCACCCTAACCACTGAGTTACAGGCGCTGAGCCTTTATTTTCTTCTTTAAACTACAGTAGTTTTGGATCTTTCTATTATAAATTACTTGTATAGTTTTAAAAGGACAATGTTATTTTATTTATATACCTCTTCTGTTTTTCTCAATCTCTCAAATTTTGTTCTTCCATTAATTTTGGTTCTAAAGTCATCATCAGATTTGTTCAGATAAATTTCCTGACATTAACTCATCAAAGGTTGATAAAATATCTCCCTTATGCAAAGAACTGTTTTAGGAACTAAAAGAGCAAAAGGAACAAAGAAATATCCAGGTAATTGAAGGTACAGGTGAAATAGATGCACACATTTGTGATTAACATGAATGCTGTAGTACCACAAAGGTGACAGAAGATAAGATGATGTTAATTTATTCTTGTATGCTTCCAGAAAAGTCTGAAAGTCTGGAAACTTCTTTAAAAATTAAAATACCGCTCTTGTAGGACCCAGCCATTCAATTCCTAGTTGTTAACCACCCCCCCCCATGCAAACATATGTCCAAAGACTTGTACATGAATGTTCATAGCAACTTATTTGTAACAGCCAAAAACAAGAAACAACCTAAATGCACATTGATAGAATAAACTAATTGTAGAAAAAGCCATATCATGGAATACTACTCAGCAACGAAAAGGAAGAAACTACTGATACATGCAACAACATGAATGAATCTAAAAATAATCATGTGGAGTGAAAGAAGCCACAAAGAATATATACTGTGTGATTCTATAAACTTCTAAAAAGTGCAAACTAATCTATTGCTACAGAAAACAGATGAGTACTTGGAAGTGGAGTAGGGAATGATTTACAAATAGGATATGAAAACGTTTCTTATCTTGACTATTGTGATGGCTTCATAGTTGTATATGCATGGTATTATTTAAAAACTCATTAAATCATACGATTAAAATATGTGTAATTTACTACACAGAAATTACATTGCAAAAAGCTGTTCAAAATGGAAAGAAGCAAAGAATGAAGGAAAAATGAAATCAAACAAAGCTGGGAATGAGCCTGAATGGGATCCATTGCATCCAATTTGTTTGTATCTTTCCTTTATCAGAGAACCATTTTGTGGACCTGTTCTAGGAAGACAAACAAGAGGAAGCCTGGGGACTCTCTAGACTTTGGAGAAGCAGCCAGTAGACATTTGTGATGGGCCAGCTCAGATCCCCAAGAATAGCCTGCTTGGACAGCAGACATATCAAGGACACATGGGCAGAATCCAAATACTTTCTGTTCTCATTTATTCTTTAAAAAGAATGTGCTAAAGTGATTTCAGTCACCTAAGATTCAACAAAGGAAAAAGTGCCAAGACCTTTCAGTGGGAGAAAGAATAATCAACTCAATAAATGGTGTGGGGATAACTGAACATTCACATGTAAAAGAATGAATTTGAACCCTTACCTCATACCACATACAAAATTAACTCAAAATGGATCAATGATCTAAATATAAGAACTAAAACTGTAACTATTTCTACAATTATTCAGAAGAAAGCATAGGCATAAATATTCACAATTTTGGATTTGGCAATAGATTATTACACATGACACTAAAAGCAGAATAAACAACAAAAATTAGATAAATTAGATTTTATCAAAATTAAAAAATTTCGTGTGCATCAAAGGACATTACCAGGAAAGTGAAAATCCAACCTACAAAATGGAAGAAAATATTTGCAAACCATATCCTTGATAAGGATATAGAATCCAGAATATATGTATAAAAAACTGTCAACAACAAACAATTAAATTAGAAAATGAGCAAACAACTGAAAAGACATTTCTGCAAAGGACATTGTAAGAAGTACATGAGGTGTGGTACCAACTGCTGCCTTCAAGTACCTAACTTTCACTGTAAAGACAAATATAGACTGAAAGGGAAGGGATGGAAAAAGATGCTCCATACAAAAACCACAGTGGTTTTATTCTATCAGATGAAACAGGCTTTAAGTCAAAAACTGTAAAAAGAGATCAAAAAGGTCATTAAATAATGATAAAGGATTAGTTCAGCAAAAGGATATGACTGTTGTGAATATGAACATACATATGCATGCAACACCAAGCACCCAGGTATATAAAACAAGTATTAGATCTAAAGGGAGAGACAGACTCTGATACTATAGTAGTTGAGGACTTCAACACCCTACTCTCAGCATTAGAAAGATCATCCAGACAAAAAATTAACAAATTAACACTGAATCTAAACTTCACTTTAGACTAAATGGACCTAACAGACATTATAGAACATTTCATCCAATAGCTGCAGAATACACATTCTGTTCATCAGCATATGGAACATTCTCCAGGATTGATCACGTTAGGCAACAATACAAATCTCAAGAAATTTAAAATAACAGAGATCACAGCAAGTATCTTTACTGACCACAATGGGATAAAACTAGAAATAATAAGAACTTTCAAAATCATACAAATAAATGAAAATTAAACAACATGCTCCTGTTTGACCAATGTATCTATAAAAGAAATTAAGAAGGAATTTATTGAAACAAATGAAAATAGAAACACAATTGACCAAAACCCATGGAATACAGTAATAGGAGTATCAGAGGGAAATGTAGAACAATAAATGCCTACATCAGAAAAGTAGAAAGATTTCAAATAAACAATCTAATGATCCATCTGAAGGAACTAGAAATGCAAGCACCAAGTCCAAAATTAGGAGAAGGAAAGAAATAATAAAGATCAGAGCAGAAATAAACAAAACTGAGACAAAAATACAAATAATCAGTGAAATGGAAAATTAATTTTTGAACAGATAAATAAAATCAATGAAAAATTGGACCAACCAAGAAAAATACTCAAATAAATAAAATCAGAAATGAAAAGATGTTATAATTGGTACCACAGAAATACAAAGACTTATTAAGAACATAAATTAAAGGCTATTAACAACTATACATCAACAAATTAGAAAATCTAGAGGAAATGAATAAATTCCTGGACATATATATGTCATTAAGAAATAGTACAAAACTTGAACAGCCCAACAAGATTCAATCTGTAATAAAAAGTCTCCTATCAAATAAAAGCTCAGGACCTAATGGCTTCACTGCTGAATTCTATCAAACATTTAAAAAAGAACTAATACCAATTCTTTACAAACTCTTCCGGAAAATTGAAGAGGAAGAAATTCTTCCAAGCTCATTCTACATTACAAGCATTACCCTGATACAAAAACCAGACAAGGACACAACAAAAATAGAAAACTACAAGTCACAGATGCAAAAATTCTCAACAAAATACTAGCAAACGTAATACTAGCCCTGACTGGATTGGCCCACTGAATCATGGTATCATCAACTTAGCCTGTAAGTAGAGCTTTTGGAGTAGTTTAAATGCTTTCTTGAACTTAAATTTTATGCTTTTATTCTTAAACAAGCACAAAATGGAAAGCAAGAGTGCTAATTCTAAGGATCAAGTGTTTTGAAACTAATTAATTTAGTGTTAACTTTTACAGTGTAAAAGTTGTAAGTTTTTCAAGATGGGGACTACTTTTTTTTTTTAGACGTGGACTACTTTTAACCTCAGAAAGATGAATTGTACTCTTGGGGGTTTATTGAGAAGAAAAGAAACAGCATTTTCAGAATGTGTATTATGGAGCTATGTCATTGAATTTTGTATCAGAAAGGTGAGATGTAAATAATAATTTTATAATCTTTAGCTTTTATATCATGAACTGGAAGTTAGAATGACAGAATTATTTTTGTTTAATTCTGACTCAGAAACTGGACATCATTAATGAGCTATTCAGAATCATACTTGTCAACATAAATGTAAAACAAAAACAAAAACATAACCCAGCAGTGCATTAAGAAGATCAAGTTAGATTTATCTCAGGTATGCAAGAATGGTTGAACATATGCAAACCAATAAAGGTGATACAGGACATCAATAGGATGAAGGAAAAAATGCATTTTGATTATCTTGATAGACAGAGAAAAAGCATTTGATAAAATTCAACATCCCCTCATGATAAAAACTGCCAACAAGTTAGGTTCATTGTAGCATTATTTATAATAACCAAGATATGGAATCAACCTAAGTGTCCATCAGCAGATGAACAGATAAAGATGAACATACATACATAATGAAGTATATGTACTATTCAGCCATTAAAAGAAAAGAATGAAATCCTGTCATTTGCAGCAACATGGATGGCACTGGAGAACATTATATTAAATGGAATAAGCCAGGCACAGAAAGACAAATATTGCATATTCTCACTCACATGTAGGAGCTAGAAAAATTAATCTCATGGAGGTAGATGGCAAAATGGTGCTATACCAGAGGTTGGGAATGTTGTGGGGGGAGGAGCACTGGGAGAGATGAAGGAAGCTTGGTTAATGGGTACAAGAGTACAGTTAGATAAAAGAAATAAGTTCTAGTAGTCAAGTCCAACAGGGTGACTATAGTTAATAATGATTATATAGCCAAAATAGTTATAACAGAATATTAGGCACAGTCCCCACACAAAGAAATGCTAAATGTTTGAGGTGATGGATAACCCAATTACCCTGACTTGATCATTACACATTGTATGTATGTATCAAATATCACATGGACTCCATGTGTATGTACAACTATTATGCATCAACAAAAGATTCTTCTATTTTTGATACTTGAAGAGAATCTGCTGTTTATGAGCCAGTAGAAAAATGGCCCAGCTATATAAAGTCTTAGTTTCTTATTTTTCTCAATCCTAGTGTAAATCAGTAATCAAGTAACATTAAAAAAAAAAAAAAAACCCTGCAGAGTTAACTTTTCTCATATAGCAGGTGTACTGCTTACATACCGTTCAAATTTTATTCACAGTGAAGCAGCTCAAACACTAGGTAGGGAGTCAGCTTAAGCAAAAAAGGGAAAATGTCTTCTGTGTTTTAAATTACCTCTTTCCATTCTCACTGGCCTAGCCAGATATGAATCTCATATCTAAATTTTTTAACAAGTATACCTGGGTAGAGGGAACATGCTCACTGTAAACAATTGGTCTAGTTCTATCAGTGTCAGTCCTGCCTTTCTTCAATAGTAAGTAAAGAATTTCATCCAAGATTGAACCAGAATGGAGTGTGTTTATATCCATTTTATGCTGTGGAAAGACAATAGATGTGATTAGAGTCTTAATGTACTTTTGCTAGATTTGTTTTCTGTAAAACAGAACTAAATTAAGGATTATAAAATCTCCAACTTTCTGAAGTGTTTGAAATGTTACTATTGCTTTAAATTTATAAAGAGCTTTTGAGTTTTCACGACCTGAACATCCCAGTCATGGAAGCATTTGTTCTTTTGTTAAAGACCTAGTGAACTGGTATCTGGAAGTTTTATATATAGGAAAAGGCACATTCCTGGCGTGGAGCCTTAATGGAAGTGCACATAAGTTATGAAGCCTTGCCTTGGGAAAATGAACTGCAGACTCAACTAGAAAACTTTCTGTTTTAGACCAGTTAAAAATGTAAAATATGGCTACCATAGAGCTTAATTATACACTAGTAGTTTCAACTTCTGTACCAGGAGACAATTTTTTGCATTTTCTTGGGATTGGCCCACAGCTTCAGCCAGATTGGACAGATGTTTTTAATTCTAAATGCAATGCAGAATTACCTATCATTTCTTTACTATGCAGATTGAATATTTTGCATGAGCATTCAAAAACGCATGTTTATAGTTTGAACTTCTTATGTTTATTGTTTTCTACCACCAAATGTACTGTCTACAGATGGAAAACTCAAGAGTCTTTGATGGGTGGTGAGGAATTGCTCAAAAGAATCAGTTACACACACAGATATTATACATAATGCTGGGAAGGGCTAGATTACAGAGTTACCAAAATATGTACAGGAGCAATCTTCATCTAGCAGAAGTGTTTCATGGATTCCAAATGATCATACTCAACAGCTGGCCCTATTTGCAAGACTTGGTCAATGGACAATACTGCTGCTTTCCTTCCCTCATCCTTCCCCACCCTCTCTACTGCCATCTTTATGAAAGCAGAGTGGCATGCTGCCTTTTGTTGCTGTTTATTACCTTCGAATGATAGCAATCAAAGCAGGCAAGGCAATTAAGCAATGTGGCAGCCTATTTTTATGAGTTTACCTTTTAAGACAACTGAGAAAATTTTAGAGAAGTGGGTAGAGGAGCTTTACAACCACAGGAAACCTCTGTGAAGTATTTATTTTTAAAAGTCAAAGACATGTGAAACTTGGTAAACGGTCTGTGAAGCTAGTGAATGATGCCCCATGATTACATCAATGTACACAGCTATGATTTAATAAAATAATAAAATAAAAAAAAAGATAAAAAAATAAAAGTCAAAGACTTCTTGGCATAAGGATGCTAATACATTTTGGGTAATTTTGAATACTTACAAAGGTAATGTGTTTTTAGAAAAAACTGACACAGAATACGTTTCTCAAAACGTGACCAATATTTTTGGAATTGATTCTGCCATAAATTCAACTTTTTACCCGGAAGTAGTGAACGGAAATTTTTCAATTCTAAAGATGTGGTTTTGTGTCAAGAATATTGTGGTAATCCTCAATTGTGGTATGTTCATCAACCAGGTTTGTTTTATTTTTTTACATATACACGTGTTTATTTAGTTTCCACTTTTTGCCTTCACAAAATTAAAAAGGCTTAAAATTTAATAACAATAACAATGTTTAAGATAAGGACTAGAAACAAAAACCTCATAAAGAACGAATGACAATAAATACATTCAGAAAAGAAATCAGACGATTGCTGCAATGAAATATTGAGCAATAATAATGATGCAAAAAAAGTAAGATTCGCATTGTCGAGTAAGAGTATGTCTATTATAGAATGCTTTGACTCTGAGGTTCAGTATGGAGTCATCAGTTAACTTATTTTTTTCCAAAGTCTCAAAAAATAAACATTTATAAATAAAAATGAAAGATAATTTTAAAATACAGATCATGCCAAATCTTACAGACAATAGAAAAACAGTACTTCAAAATCATTCTACTTCATCTGGATACACTTGATATTAAAATTGGAAAAACATAAAGGGAAAACTACAAACATATTTCATTTATGAGGATGCAATATCCTAAACATATTAACAAGTTGAATTAAAAATTAATGTTTAAGCAATGTACTTTGGTCAAAATTAAATCCAATTTATGTGAGAATTAGTCACTATTTTTTTTTCCTTTTCCTCACCCCCTCCCTCTTTCTCTGTCAGCTCTCCCCTTCCCCCATATCCTCAGTGTTATTGTCATTAATTGTCCTCATAGCAAAGTTGAACACAGGATTCACACTTCTCCATTCCTGTGATGCTTCACTAAGAATGTGTTCCACCTCCATCCAGGTTAGTACAAATGATGCAAAATCATTTTTTAAATGGCTGAGTAGTATTCCATGGTATAACTTTACCACAGCTTGCCAATCCATTCCTGGGTTGAAGGGCATTTAGGCTGTTTCCACATTTTAGCAATTGTAGATTGAGCTATGATAAACAGTCTAGTACAAGTTGTCTTTTATAATAAAAGGTTTTTCTCCTTCTGGATAGATGCACAGTAATGGGATTGCAGGATCAAATGGGAGGTCTAGGTTGAGTTCTTAGGTTTCTCCATACTTCCTTCCAAAAAGGTATTAGTTTGCAGTCCCATCAGCAGTGTAAAAGTGTTCCTTTCTCTCCACATCCACGCCAGCATCTGCAGTTTTGAGATTTTGTGACATAGGCCATTGCAAATTAAAACCATCCTGAGATATCATCTAACCCCAGTGAGAATGGACATCAACCAGGTTTAAGCAAGTGTTTTAAGAGATAATGCAGTATTGTTCAGTAAACATTAAAATTTACTTTTTGGTGATACAGGAAGCACTCTTTTTATCTTGCAGTACCTTGGTGTCATAATCAACTTTCTGGTAATTAATCAGTTAATAACTTACCAACTGATGGAATATAAGTGTGTGCAAAGGAGAGAATTTCCTCTTCTATGTCCTCAGCTTATAGAATTTAGAATACTAGATCTAGAACTGAAAAGGTGGTAAGTACTGTTTTTCTGGATGCATCCTCATATGAAGTTAAGTACAGTAAAAGCACTATTACACAACTGCAATATCCTAAATAAAAGGGTCAGATACTAGGACAACGTGTGTAGTAGCCAAAATAATTCCTAGAGTCCAAAAGGATAGAGACCTTGGCCATGAGACAGCTGTTAGATTTGTCCTCCAGCATTCCTACTAGGCACTGTTTTGTTGATGCACTGCAGTGGAACCCACTGTTAACTACTTCTACCAACTCAACACAGGAATCTTTCTTTCATGAAAACTCATCCCTTAATTTCACAGGAAAAAGCAACAAAAATACAATGTACCAAAATCTGCTTTTATAAACTAACTCTGCCAGTTTAGTAAGTTAAATAATACATTTTTGAAACTTTAATGACACACTTTCCAACTCTCCACCATTTATTTAGATTATGACATGAATAAGTAGGTGAAACACACTTTTGAAAAGTTTCTTTATTTCTATTTATTCATTTATGCAAAGACAGTATCAGTAATATGAACTTATTTCCATATTTTTAAGTTTAAAATTAATTTTCCATTTTGAAAGGTTCAGGACTTTGTGTCTTCTACCTTACTCTTTTAAATACTTCACTCCAACAAAATAGCAGACAAAAGTTTATTCCTTTATACTTTCCCTTAAGGTCATAATGGGATAATCAGAATTGGCTCTTTAGAATTTAGGTATCATTTATAGTAAGCTGGAGATTTAATCACAGAATAGTAAGTGTAAGAATGTTACAGCACTAAACAAGTAGAGAGAATTTATAAAAGGACAAATTTCAGGGGGCACTTTCAAATTCTAAGGTGTACTAAAGCCCTCTTGGGGATCCTTAAAAGACTCTTCCCTTCAGATTCAGAATGACAATTATTAGGAATTACAGACTACAATGGTCACTAATAAATGTCCGTGGTAGCTATGTTAGGTTAGGGATAGAGTTTACATGTTCTATGGATGGGGCCAATGGAAGAAAGGCCAGGAAGCCACTTAAACTCATGCCCATGGCAGATAAAATGACAACTGATACAATTGTTTCCCTTTGTTAGGTATTATCCTATTGCTATCTTTCCAAGGCTTAGCCTGTGAACTGCTCATAGGGCTACTTCCCTTTATTACATTACCAGTTCTAAGAGCAAACCTCCTGGAAGAATGGTAATACAGACTGGAAAAGCAAGACTGTAGGTACATAAAAGGAGCTCTGATGCTCCAGTTGTTTGTCACAATGTACAAGGTACAATGAGGAGCTAATCTAGTAAATTGTTAACTCTGACTCTAGCATATTCTTGGGGTACACTTTCCTTAAACAATTTTTGTGGTTTTGATGTGCCAAAACTATCTTTTTGACTTCTTGGACATATTTAATTTTACAAAAGGAAATATAATAGGCTTTAAAAAAACAAAAATAAAAATTTACTCTATAACAAATAATATTTCAATGTTTTTACAAAAACAATTTCTTTCAGATACTCTGATTAACCTTTAAGTGACATAAAAAAAGTTTCAGCATTCTCTTTAATACCAATATTGTGCACAATTTAAGACAGCCATTGAGTTTAGCCTTTCATGGAAAAAAATTTATAAAAAGTAGAACAGTAACTCACAGAGAAGCTTATGTACCTAGTAAAGTTTAGTTTGTCTTGGATTCTTTAAAAAAAAAAAAATAGGCCCTGTACCTAGTAAAGTTTAGTTTGTCTTGGATTCTTAAAAAAAATTAGGCCCAGAATTTATTTATCCTAATTACCATCCCAATCAAATAGGATATGTATGTGTGGATACTAGATAAAGGATAAAATATTTTGAATAAATGTTAAGACCCACTGATTGGACTGTTTGCTTAGAATATGTTTTACTGGGTTTAGACAAGGAAGACTTCAATAAAGCTAACTATATATTGAGTTCCACTGATTAAAAATGCAGTTTTAAAAATTCTGCTTTTGTGGTAAATTTCTAGGCAAATCATAAATACTAAGAATAAAACTACAGATATTGTACTGTTCATAAAATTACTTGTTGGAGAAGTGAAATGCTTGTATTCAAACTATCAAAATTCTGACCTTTCAAAATAGGTTTTTTAAAATAATTTTTTGAAAATCAGTATTTGCTTTTTAAACTCTTAAAATGTCAATTTTAATTTAAAAAAATTCTTGCAGATTAATCTTAATGTTATTCCTTTCAGTCTCAATTATTTTTTTTATTTTCAACTATATATTTAACACAAAACTAGTTTCTAAATAAACATCTAATGAAGAAAAGTTTCAGATAAAACTAGACAATCTAATAATATAACAAAGTCTGAGTGTGATTTATCAAAATTCAGAATTAAATTTCTATTTCTATAATAGTGAAAAACTATCAGCCTCCTAATATTCAAAACCAGCAATTTTGCTTGAGACTAGAAAGTTGCAGAGAGGATCAAACAGATTTAAGCATTGCCCGGCTTCTTCTAAAATGATGCACTCTTTTATCCTAGAAAAGATAAAAATAGTACTTTTTACTTCACTGAAAATTTTTAATTCATCAAAAATTTCCTATTATCATTGTGACCTAAATGGAGATGCAGAATATTTGAAAGCAATTATTTTGGCTTTAAATTTTATAAATAATTATTAAAAAGGCAAAAAAAAATTTTTAAGACAGGTTTAAATTTTATAAATAATTATTAAAAAGGCAAAAAAAAATTTTTTTTTTAATTTCTTGATCTGTTACCTGGGCTGGAGTACACTGGCATCACCATAGCTCACTGTAATCTCAAACTGCTAGACTCAAACAAT